>NC_043978.1:12594432-12906932 GCF_902148855.1 Sphaeramia orbicularis | reverse complement strand
ACCCATTTGAGGTCATATTGGGCTAAATGTGGAACCAGAACTAAAATAAGTTTTGACACCACTGCTCAACACTGTTAGTATTAAAGAAGAGCACTGTGGTTGTCTTTAAATCCAACTTCTTGTGATAGTCTGTTCTCAGAAAACTTCAGAAAAGAGTAGTTAAAGATATACAGTCGTGGAAAAAATTATTAGACCACCCTAGTTTTCTTCAGTTTCTTGTTCATTTTAATGCCTGGTCCAACTAAAGGTACATTTGTTTGGACAAAAATAATGATAACAACACAAGTAGCTCATAGTAGTTTAATTTCAGAGCTGGTATCTATCCATTTAACATGTTTTCTTGATAATAACCAAAATCACTTCAGTTCTTCCATCAATATCTATGGCATTGTACTGATAAAAAAAGTGCTTTTAGGCATTCCATGTTTTCTTTTCTGTCTATTTTAGTCACATGATACACACATGAGTTAGGACTGGATTGCACAACCATTGTTTTTGATGACTTTTGATGGTCTAATAATTTTTTCCGCAACTGTATAAAGAGTTCTTGTTCAGTGTGAATGACAATAATCAACGCTAATGACGTTCATTTTGTCTTCTGTTTATGTAAATATACTATTTTCTTTTGTTCAGACAAGGTATAGTTTTTAGATGTTACCTGCTGTTTTAGATGTTACCTGCTTGCAGTCGAAACTGTCAATCAGGTAACAGCTAAAAACTATACCTTGTCTGAACAAAAGAAAATAGTATATAAACAAACATCAACGACTGTAGAAGCTCAGTCCTTGTCTCAACTGCATGGATTTTAGTTGCAAAAGACATCACGCAAGCAATATTTTAACTCCTGTTGGTGCTAAAATGTTTGCTTCATGTGTATGTATGCAGTTTGTGGCCTTGACAGCGCCAACCGAGCAAAAAACACTAAGTTATTCCCATGGCAACAACTCAACTAAACAAGTTCCAGTAGCCGTGGGGAGTCTGGTGTATGTGGACGTCGAACACGCTGAGAGTTTACTCACTGTTTATTTTTAGTGCAGCTTTCGGTTTACAGTTATCGCCAGGCGTTAGGCATGTTCTCCTGGACTGTGGTGGTATTCTAATGGCTGGAGTCCACTGGATGGTTATTTTGTTGGATGTTGTTTTTGTTTATCCGATGGTCTTTTAATGTGCATTTTTGTTTGGAGGTGCACCACAAACTGAACAAAGTCTCAGAGGACGTTAAGAGCGAGATTTATTATGGAACACAAGTAAAAAATACAGAGGGAATTTTCAGTTCTGTGGCTGATTTAGCAACAAAACAGACAGAGCGGGTATTTTCACTAATGGCCAACACAGTCTAACAAGAGCAACAAATTGTCATAAACAGGTGGAGCTGATGAGGCTGCAGGTATCCTATAGATAACAGATGTACTGCGGCTTTTTATACATATTCGTCTGTCAACACTAACCAAGGAGAGGCCACGGAAGGAGATTTTTACTGTGGATGAATTTGTTAAAAGAGGAATGTTGCAGCAAAACACAACAATCTAAAGAGTGTCAGTGCTGAATTGTGTCTCCACAGATCTTGTGCTGGTGGTTGAACCTGACCTGAGGCTTGTGTTGATTTTGTATAATTGGTTTATAACTGTTTTTTTTTTTAATCCAAAATCAGTAATATATGGGGAAACACTGTGCGCTGTCCATGGTCCTGAACTCATTAAGGATAAAGAATCACAATGAAGGTGGCAACAAACAGTCATCATCATTTTTTCTTTTTTTTTTAAACCCACCACCACCACCCCTCTTCGGAGGACAACTTTATTTTTAATTACAGCTTGTGCTTAACAAATAACAATCTCAAGTTTTACACTCATTTTGTTCCTTATTAGTACACATATACATAGAGGGAGGGGCTCATATGGACAAAAGTGTACAGGGACAGGATGAGACAAAGTGACAGACTGACACAAGACTAGGGATGGGAATCGAGAACTGGTTCTTTTTTGAGAACTGGATCCCAGTAGCTCGATTCCTTGGAATCGTTTGCCTGCCTGCTTAACGATTCTGCTTATCAATTCCACCTTTGATGCGCATGCGCGATGACGTCACGCGTACACTGCATTGTTTTGGTCAGAACGTAGCCAACATGGCGTTGAGGCAGAAACGGTCCGAAAATACGACACCAGGTCCAAACAGACGACACCAGGTCCACTTGAACACTGTCAAAGCTTCCATTTCTTCAAAAGGGTGGAATCCCTCCAATCTGCTCAAACATTTGTCCACAGCATGTGATTCATTTACAGGAATGTCACGTATTTGATACACTACTTAGTGACACTTGTGAATCTAGCTGCAGAGTGAATGCTGGGCCCAGTTCCAGTTCCAGTGCGGGCAACAAACGTCGTACCCCCTCTAATACAAGTTTCCGAAGGTAGGGGAAAGGAAATGAAGTGCACAGCAATGGGAGACAAGCCGAGCGGAGTTTAACCAGTTCCATGTAGTGGAAATGCGACAATAGAGGAATTAGTAAAGCATCTTTAGTTTCACTTTCACTGTACGCGCTCCTCCCCCCCACCCCCCGAACCGGGCCCGGCGTCATCTGTTATTATTATTTGTACATACTGTATATGTTATATTTTCTGTGCAGAGATGGAAATATAAAAGACAGTTAATGCAAACACACCCGTTTGTACTCTTTTATTCCCTCACCCAATGAGAATTGATAAGAGAATCGGGTCGATAAGCAAAACTGATAATGGAATCAGAATCGTTAAATTCTTATTGATTCCCATCCCTACACAAGACAGTGGGACAAAACAGACATAAGTCAAGACAGCTGGAGATACTGATATTGATCAGATGTATTGTGTTAGCATAAGTGTGTGTGTATAATTATATTAATGATGAGTGGGAGTGAGGCGTGGAAGTTGAATGCTGAGATAGAAAAGTAGGTGTACAGGGGAGGGGGCAAGGGTGTGTGTGTGTGTGTGTGTGTGTGTGTTCCGTTCTGGTGATATATGTGGTTCTTGACTCTGTTTTAAAAAAGTTATGAATGGATTCCAGTTGTTCTCAAAGGTTGACATAGGTCATCATCATATTTAATTATTTGCTATTATTAATCAACAAATGGTGTAGTTTATAAAATGCCAGAAAACAGTGTGAAATGTCAATCAATAGTCGCTTTTCCATTGACCCTCAAATTGCGTGACTATAACTTGCGCATAAAAATTAACCTAATGGAAAAATGACAATTTCGCCAAAACTCACTTTACAATTAAAAGTTTTTGTGCTGGCAAGAGGTAGTTTTTCAGGCATAGCGCAATTAGTATGTCAAGCAAAACTGCAATTGAAAGACCTTTTTCTGCAACTAGTCACCTGAATAAAAAAAAAAAAAAAAAAAAAAAAAAAAAAAACAGATGTTGACAGACGGTACAACAAGCAAAGAAGAAGAGTTTTAAAAGAAACATGGTGCAGTATGTGTGGACACGCAAGATAGAGGGGTAATATATAATAATAATAATGAATATATCTGGAAATCAACATGATATTTACATTTGTTGTCATGTTTATGGAATGACTTCTTGTGTCATCTTGCGATAATAAATAAACAAATCATCACATTTGTGATTTAATGGAAAAACTGACATTACGCACTCCTGTTTTTTCGACATTTAGTAAATATCGGTAAAGTTTTGCGCAAATGTCCAATGGAAAAGCATTTAGTGTGTCCTTAACAATTAAATATTTCTCTACATGTAACCTAAAATGATTTATCACGATTTATTATTTTGTCTGCTGCATTGTTCAGTGAAAAGCTATTATTTTCCTAAATTTAATTTTCTGATCATGTAGATGTTCATAAAAGCTCAGAGTAAATTCAAAGGTTATTTTAGCAAAACAGAGAAAACTGAAGAAAAGAATTACATTTTCAACAAAATCTCTCATTAACTGAACATAAACCCAGTGTGTCCATCCTCTGCCGTTGATCCAACTCCATTGGTTTGACTGGTGAATCAATGTTGTAGAAGATGATGGTGTTTCCACGGTAACCATGGAGCCTCTGAACATCCAAATGGGTCATATCTGATGACCATGAAAAGATGAAAAACTGTATTTTACACCAATTATTTATATGTTTTGATAGGATTAGTGGATCAGTAAGTATTTAAAAGTTTAGATGAATAGATTTCTTGGTCGTCAGTGAATATTTAGATTTTTGAGGGTTAAATGTCACAGAGGAGGATACTCCCCTCAATGATTTGGTTTGTTGAAAACTTCTTATAAATACTGTCTTTCCCAAAATGTTTGTGCTCTGACACTAACTCTCTTTCTACCTTCCCATTGCTCACTTTCCACTGCTGTCCTCAGAAAGTCCAAAAAGTCACTTGTTGAAGTCAAAAGTGCAAACTGTGAATCTGCCTGTAAACTTGTTTTGAGCTTGACACTCATGACACTCGGTATGAGAATGCATTTAATTTTTACTTCTGGGCAATCGGAGATGAAAAATTCTGGTGTTGCCCTCGAGCATATGAAATTAAATAACTCACTGCTGACAGATGTCCAACAAAACAGACAAAAAACACACTTCCATGGCTGTTTCCACCGCTGAACACACAGCAAACATCGCACTGCTGCAGCTCTTTCCTTTTTGCATTATTTCTGCACAAATAAATCCTTGTATAAAACATTCACAGACCGTTTTTCAGTGTCTTGCCCCCACATAAACACACATGCATTAATATCCTGCATGCACACTCACAAAACCTCTCTCCACATGCTTTCAGTCTCATGCCAACTTCCCTCAAACTGTCACGGTTTGACTCGGACAGCGCTGCTTTTCCCGGGAACGCTGTGCTCCTGTGGACTGCGGCTGGCATTAATATTTCATGTTGGGTGGGGGAGACAGATGCAGGGAGCTGTGGGCACTTCGAATGATTGTGACGCCCAGGAGGGAGAAAAAAAAAATTAGAAAATGGATTTGGGGAGGGGATGTCCCCCTGTTTTATTCATGAACGTTTGAGTGAGGTGTATCGGCTTTAATCAGAGTTTGTTTGAGTTTGGTCCCGCTGAGCCCAAGAGGCGCTAGGGGTTTTAGTGAAGTGGCTTCTTCAAGGTGATGAGGGAGGAGGCAGGATGGAGCTGAGAAGGGAGATAAAAGGGTGGAAACAGAGGAAATGAATGGGACAAGGGAATTAAGGAGATCAGGGGGTGTATGGAGGCGCAAGGTGGGAGGGGACGTCCTGACGTTACCTTTTGTTGGTGGTGCAGACTGTACAAACAACTAAAGCTGCAGCAGGAGAATGATTATAAATTTACTCAGCAGTAATCGAGTGGAAACCTCCAGAGCTGAAAAGTAAAGGTGAAGTATCTGCAGTTCCTTCAATGTCCACTAGGGGCAAACACAAAAGTGAGTCAATCCCCATAGACCACCATGTTAAAATGTGCAACTTTACTTTAGAAATAAACATGTTTACAACCTGGTTTTGGTATCTATAGTTCAGTTTGGTCATTCGCACTTGTTTAGATGATCCTAAACCAAACATTATTTATTTATTTATTTATTTCTAACATGCAATGAAACAAAATAAAACAAAACAAAGCAGATTAAGACAAAAAAAAAAAAAAAAAAACATTTAAATGATCGTCCTGACTTTACCTTTTGTTGGCGGTGCAGACTGTACAAACAACTAAAGCTGCAGCAGGAGAATGATTATAAATTTACTCAGCAGTAATCGAGTGGAAACCTCCAGAGCTGAAAATTAAAGGTGAAATATCTGCAGTTCCTTCAATGTCCACTAGGGGTTAATGCAAAAGTGAGTCAATCCCCATAGACCGCCATGTTAAAATGTGCAACTTTACTTTAGAAATAAACATGTTTACAACCTGGTTTTGGTATCTATAGTTCAGTTTGGTCATTCGCACTTGTTTAGATGATCCAAAACCAAACATTATTTATTAATTTATTTATTTCGAACATGCAAAGAAACAAAATTAAACAAAACAAAGCAGATTAAGCCAAAAAAAAAAACAAAAACATTTAAATGAACATCCTGACTTTACCTTTTGTTGGTGGTGCAGACTGTACAAACAACTAAAGCTGCAGCGGGAGAAGGGTGTATAAATTTACTCAGCAGTAATCGAGTGGAAACCTCCAGAGCTGAAAAGTAAAGGTGAAATATCTGCAGTTCCTTCAATGTCCACTAGGGGCAAACACAAAAGTGAGTCAATCCTCATAGACTGCCATGTTAAAGTGTGCAACTTTACTTCAGAAATAAACATGTTTACAACCTGGTTTTGGTATCTATAGTTCAGTTTGGTCAGTCCCACTTGTTTAGATGATCCAAAACCAAACATTTTTTTTGGGATTTATTTATTTCGAACATACAAAGAAACAAAATTAAACAAAACAAAGCAGATTAAGACTAAAATTACAGTAAATAACATTGAAATGAACAGAATCTATCTTCAAGTACATGCAAGTCTGAATTCTGCATGGTCAAAAAGGAGTAGGAAGAAGTATAAATGTATTTAATCCTATCCCTCAAGTGCTTTTACACCTTTATCTCTAACTTAATACAAGAATCAAACAATACATTTTTCCTAATTTTAGCACTTAACCTCAACAAATACATAATGCAGTAGTTGAATTATACATAATATGATCATGGTAGTACAATCATACAAACAGACTCAACAATTCAACAATTTTCTTCGATAATTACAGCATATTTATCAATACAACATTATTCATCAACAAACAGCCCTCATTGTCATTATTAAATACCGTTTCATTTCTGCATAATTAAGACTGGTGAGTTACAAGTGTTAGCACAACTGTCATTCAGAGCTGTAGTTTATTGAAAATAACTTCTGTCATTCAACATATGATGAATACATCCAATAACATGCATATTTCAGTATATTACTCTACCAAACGATGAACCAGTATCAAGAAAACAGACCTGATTTTGGTAAAAGTACATCTATAGGACTAGGTGTTTGTTTTGTATGTTTCCCAGCGTAACATCTAGACCGATCTCAGCCGATCCAGCTCCATGCAGGTGATCCATCTGCAGCTCCAGGTCCAGTGTCCCTAAAACCCAGTTGTTCTGTCTGTTTTGTCTCTAATTGGCATCAGTCCTGAGCGGCAGTGGTGGTTCTCTTGACCAGCAGTGGTTTGATGGGCAGCTGCGATGATGGGGATTAGATGAGATGCACCGCCGGCCACCTCGTTACTTAATCAGTCTGATTTCTACTGCGACGCCGAGTCGGACTGAAGCTGGAAGTGTGAGGATGGTGGAGGTTGTAAATGTAGTTCAGGTGATAAAAAGGGAGCAGTAGACCCGTCGTATCAGAAGGTGTCAAAGAGGCAGGTTTTTATGACTTTGTGAGGAGTTGGATGTTGTTGTTAAGGGACATGTGGTGGTCATAATAATAATAATAATGACAAAGGTGAAGTGTGCAGCTGCCAAACACATAAAGTCCATTTTTGTTCGAGGTTTTGTGGATTAACTCTGCAGACACAGCACACAGTCAGCGTTATTTCTGTCATCCTTCAGTCCTTCGTCACTATGGTTGCCATGACGACAGACGTCCTGTAACCATTGCGAAATCCTTTTACAGGGTTCCCATGGGGTCTTAAAAAGTCTTGAATTTACAAATCTGCATTTAATACCTTAGAAAGTCTTTCAAAAGTGTTAAATTTGATAGAGTAGGTCTTAAGTTCTGTTGCCATAAACTTGTTCAGTGTGCAGTGTTTAAATGTGTCTGTTAAAGGTAGGATAGGAGATGTTTTCCTGGAGCATTTTTTACTACAGTATATTGCTTAAAATCCCCTTCACACCCCGATTGCAACTATTAATTAAATGCTCTAACACAAAAATTAAACAATTTCGTCACCTGTGGAACGAACAGGACTGAAAAAACACCATCCAATCATTTTAACCGGCCCATCGAAATGATTGAATGGTGACATGTCTATCAAATTCAACTGCCATTTGTCCCTCCCCCTCCCCCATCTGTGAGTACAATCTGGTACTCTGGAGGCGTGGCTTTGGGGGGAGGTCTGAAGAAAGGGGTTTGGACTTTTGAATAGTGTATTTTCAAAATGTAGCCTGCTCGAACCGTTTTTCCAGGATCTCCTACCCTACCTTTAAATGTCCAAGCTGCAAAGAAAGTAACAGTAGGAGACTCAGTTCCACCTGACTACCTGTTCCAACACAACAGTTTATATTGAAATTAGGAACCAATTATTGATAACTTTGCAGGCCCCACTGAGAAATAACTGACTAAATAACTGTAAAGTAAAAAAAAAAAAAAAAAAATTCCTAAATTCTAGGAGTCATGAATTTTTGCCAGTATGGCCTTGAATAGGCATTAAATTTTGTTCCAAGTAGTTTTAAAAAGGTCTTAAAAAGCTTTAAATTTAACTTGTAGAAGCCTGTAGGAATCCTGTTCTAGAACGGTGTCATGTCCATGTATTAATCTCAGTAATCAATAGCCAGAGACATAAGTTTCCTGCCATCAGCTGTCATTTTTTGAACTGAATTATTATTTTTTAAATTATTATCAATGTTGACGTCAGAAAAGTCATGAGAAATGTAGAGGAGAGGTGTCAGATAAAAAATGTTGAAAAACATGACAAGATGAAAATGACATAAGATGTAAAAAAAAATTATGTTATTGACTGAAAACATGAAAACATCAGATGAAAATTTTATGAAATGTAAGGCGCAACAATTTGAAAAAGACAGAGCTACAATATGGCACGAAACATGATTAAATGAAAATGTTGTAAAAAGTAAAAGACGCAAAAAAAAGTTGATGAATTAAAAGACAAGATAAGATTAAAAAAAGTTTATTAATATCACTTTTTGCAGAAAGATTTCATAAAGTGCTTTACAATAAAATCAGAAGTACACTGAACAAAAATATAAATGCACCACTTTTGTTTTTGATCCCATTTGTCATGAGCTGAACTCAAAGATCTAAAACTTTTTCTGTGTACACACAAGGTTTATTTCTCTCAAATATTGTTCACAAATCTGTCTAAATTTGTGTTAGTGAACACTTCTTCTTTGCTGAGATAATCCATCCACCTCACAGGTGTGGCATATCAAGATGCTGATTAGACAGCATGATTTTTGCACAGGTGTGCCGTAGGCTGGCCACAATAAAAGGCCACTCTAAAATGTGCAGTTTTATCACACAATACAATACCACAGATGTCACAAGTTTTGAGGGAATATGCAATTGGCATGCTGACTTCAGGAATCTCCACCAGAGCTTTTGCCTGTGAATTGAATGTTCATTTCTCTACCATAAGCCATCTCCAAAGCTGTTTCAGAGAATTCATGAAGAAGACTGTGTGAGGAAAATGGTGGTCACACCAAATACTGACTGGTTTTCTCACCCCCCTGGACCACCCAATACAGTAAAAGTGCACATTTTAGAGTGGCCTTTTATTGTGGCCAGCCTAAGTCACACCTGTGCAATAATCCTGCTGTCTAATCAGCATCTTGATATGCCACACCTGTGAGGTGGATGGATTATCTCAGCAAAGGACAAAGGAGAAGTGCTCACTAACACAGATTTAGACAAATTTATGAACAATATTTGAGAGAAATAGGCCTTTTGTGTTCGTAGAAAAAGTTTTAGATCTTTGAGTTCAGCTCATGAAAAATGGGAGCAAAAACAAAAGTGGTGCGTTTATAATTTTGTTCAGTGTAAAATACAATGGCAGTAAAAATACACAGTTACATCCACAGACACAGGCGTAAAAATATAACATAACATAACATACGCGCACTTGAAAACCGTTGGCCTGACTTATCAGTGCATGCCAAAGTTTTTGCACATACGGACGGATGGATGATGAACTGATGACAATGCCCTTCGGCCAGTGTGGCTGAGGGTAAAAACCAAATGGTCACAAAACCCACCTTTAACCCTTTCATGCATGAATTATGAGGACCTTAGTCAAGACTTTTTTCTTGAGTGTTTTTTTCCTCTTTAGGCATGAAAAAAACAATGCAATTGAATTTTTATTAATGAACTTATTTTTTATGGAGTTACAAAACTGTCCACTCAGCTGGACACCATGCATTTGATTTTTGAAACAAAGAAACATGTATTTAAAACGTATTATCGGAAAGTGATAAACTATGTGAAAACCATGAAATAAAAACCTTTTTAAAGCCACTAATGACATTTTATCACATTTTATCATACTCTAATACTAGTTTTTACTCAATTCATGGAGATAATATGCAAAAAAAATAAAAAAAATAAATAAACATTTTGATTAAGAAAACTGTTAATTACAGTCTAATAACAATTAGCAACTGATTTACACTAAAACATATTACTGCAGATCAGGTTTATCAAGAGCAGCAAAGTTTTGTTTTTTTTTTTTTTTTTTTCATTTTATTTATTTATTTAGACAAGGACAATGCAAAATATACATTAACCTTAAAAAGGAGCGCTGTAGTGTACCAGGTTCTAGCACTAGTGCTAATTTCCACCTGTAGTCTCTGAACAGGCTGATATTCTCATTAAAAAACAGACATTAATAAAAACTAAAACATTAAAAAACAGTAAAAAATGCATTTCTATAACTCCATCTACAGGGGTTGGACAAAATAATGGAAACACCTTCACCTCAAGATGATAATGCCCCAATCCATACAGCTAGAATTGTTAAAGAATGGCATAAGGAACATTCTAATGAAGTTGAGCATCTCGTATGGCCGGCACAGTCCCCAGACCTCAACATTATTGAGCATTTATGGTCAGTTTTAGAGATTCAAGTAAGATGTCGATTTCCACCGCCATCGTCTCTAAAAGAGTTGGAGGGTATTCTAACTGAAGAATGGCTTAAAATTCCTTTGGAAACAATTCACAAGTTGTATGAATCAATACCTCGCAGAATTGAGGCTGTAATTGCTGCAAAAGGCAGACCTACACCATATTAAATTATATTTTGTTGATTTTTTAAGGTGTTTCCATTATTTTGTCCAACCCCTGTATATAAAATAGTCATTCACATTCAACCATTCACTCTTATTCGTCCCACTGCAGTCTGTCACACACATTAATGGTATGAATTACAGTGTATGGGATGGTGCATGAGCGTCCAGTGTGTCGTCTGATATGGAACTAAAACAACAAAACCCATGAATATACAAGAGAACAGATGTAAAATAACTGTCCACTGTAGTGACCAGTATCCATGAAAAGGTTAACTAAAAGTCTGTCTAAACAAGAAGGTCTTCAGTTGCTTTTTAAAAGACTCCATGGAGTTTAAGGTGTGTGCCAGTAGCAGGGTATTCCAAAGTCTATTAGTCTTTTTGCCAATAATTTGCTTAAATCTTCAAATATTTGTTGAATTTTCTTAATCCTCAAATTGCCAGGATACAAACCCAATATAAATAGCTGTGGTACTAAAGAACCTTGTATTTGCGTGCTTCTATGACACTGGGTACATTTTGGTATCTTGGACTTTTCCAGCTCTTTAGACTCAATAATAAAAGGTAAATGTAGACATATTTGTCCCCAGTATGTGCCTAATGATGACCTCAGATAAATGCAAAAAAATTATACTCCTGCTCTGAGCCATCCCATAAATAAAGAATTTTTTATAAAATATTGGGGCCAAAAACAGGACCTAAATATGGACATTAAGTCTCCCTAGGTGTCAGTGCATTAGATGTGAACACATGTCTGAAAATGGTCTAATATAGACTATGAATAAAGACACTGTGTTAAATGTGTCGATCCTAGTGGTTTTTCTAATCCACATGTGTGGGTTTTTCATGAAACTCAGTCTCATTACAGGTTTTTTATGTAACCCATCGTGTCCACTTCCGTTACACGCAGAACCTGCCCAGTTAAACACATATAAATCACGAATGATTTTGCGACAGCGGTCATTTTTGTGAAACACTCTGCCTTGAATATTTACTTCGATTTCCAAAATGTACCTGTGAGAGAATAAAGAGATATTAAAAAAAAAAAAAATAGTAGCGTGTAATTTTCGTGTCCTTTTGACTGTGTTACATGCAGATTTTTGTATTAGATATAAAGTAAAATAATATAAAAATGTGTTTTATCTAAAAAATAGTTTCTCTTTTATTTCAGTAAGTATTTATTTTTAAAATAGACCCAAAGTGCTTCCAAACCGGCTTCATAACATTCGTCTACATCTGGTTTGAATTTTTAGCCCCATGTCCTGTTTTTAGGACCAGTTTCATTGTAGAATATTTTGGATGCACTGTTTCACTTCTTGCCATAATATTAGTATTTCTTTACACAGTCAGATACAATGCAAAGCTGTCTTTTATTTTATTTTTTTTTGTTTCATATTTTTATTGAAGTGTATACAAGAGAAATAAAGCTACATACAAATACCAGGGCACACTGATGTCAACAGTAACCATGTTTATATACGCCATTATGTTTAGATTTGCATATTTTTAAGAACAAATAACACTAGTCGCTTTTCCATTGGACAACTGCAGAAAACTTTACCGATATTTACTAAATGTCGACAAAACAGAAGTGCGTAATGTCGGTTTTTCCATTAAATCACAAATGCGATGATTTGTTTATTTATTATCGCAAGATGACACAAGAAGTCATTCTATAAATATGGCAACGAACGTAAATATGGTGTTGATTTACAGATATATTCATTATTATTATATATTACCCCTCTATCCTGTACAAAATTAAAAAATGATTGGGTTTCCTGGTGTGTCCACACATACCGCGACATTTCTTCTTCTTCTTCTTGTAATGTCCATCAACATCCGTTTTTTTAAATTCACCTGACTCTAGTTGCGAAAAAAGGTCTTTCCATTGCAGTTTTGTGTGATATGCCATTTACGCTACGCCCGAAAAACCACCTCTTGCCAGTGCAAAACTTTCAATCAAAAAATGAGACTTTTGGCGAAATTGTCAATTTTCCATTAGGTAAATTTTTAAGCGCAAGTTATATTTGCGCAATTTGAGGGTCAATGGAAAAGCGACTAATGAAACACAACACAATGAAAAGAATACTAAGACAGTCTGTATAAAATGATTAAACTGGTGACATAAACATATTTTTTATTTTACTTAATTTTTTTGTTTTTTATTTCTTTGTATTTTATAGATTGTTTGTTTTATCTTGTGCAGTGTCCTTAGGTGTCTTGAAAGGCTCTTATAAATAAAATGTATTATCATTATTATTATTATTATTATTATTATTATTATTATTATTATAAATAAATAAGTAAATGAAAAAGAAAAAAAAGAAAAAAGGGGAAGGGAATTGTACGGAAGCGTATTGCATTCACAAAAAAAAAACATTTCGGCTCTGTTTTTCTGAATTAATGAGATAATCATCTCATAATTATGAGAAAAAATAAGTTAAAAAAAAAAATCGGCGCGGTTTTTCTGAGTTTATGAGATACTGTTTCCTGAAAAAAAAAAAAAAGCTCTGTTTTTCTGAGTTTATGAGATACTGTTTTCTGAAAAAAAAAAAAAAAAAAGTTCTGTTTTTCTGAGTTTACGAGATACTGTTTCCTGTAAAAAATAAAATGTGTCTGTGTTTCTCTGTGTCAGTGGGACAGTGGTCCCTGGTCCAACAGGAGCTCCTTCTATCTGTGCTGCTGAAAGCCTCTCGGGGGAGCGTGAAGTTGTTTCCGTTCTCGTAACCGGTTCCGATTACGGATCATGGAACTAGTTTCGTTCACAGAAATCAGAACCAAGCCCCGCTTTGTGCACGGATCAAGCCCTTCAAGCACACCGGCGCTCGGAGCCTGTAGCCCGGCTTCCTGACAGGGCTACAGAGGTTTTTTTTTCTTTTCGGAAAACAGTATCTCGTAAACTCAGAAAAACAGTGCCAATTTTTTTTTAACTTATTTTTTCTCGTAATTATGAGGTAATTATCTCATTAATTCAGAAAAACAGAGCCGAAATTATTATTTTTTTTGTGAATGCAATACGCTTCCGTAGAATTGCATTGTCTCAAAAAAATCCTTTTTTTTTTTTTTAAATTATTATCATTATTTTCTACTTTTGGTCAGCATGTCTTTCTCCTGTTTTTTTTCTTTTTTCTTTTTTTCATCTGTGAGCCAAATGTATTCATAATGTGGTTTTGTCACAGAGTTGGATGGAGATGAAAACAGATAAAAACCAGAGCAGAAAACAGAAACACATTTTCATACTTTTATTTCTTTCTGCAGACGAACTCACAGCGCTGTTGACTCCTCATTAGTAAATTTAAAAAAACAGCAGTGCAGACGGTGTTTTTTTGTTTTTTTTTACTTTTCTTTCCTAAAGTCTTTCAGCTTTAATTTAATTCCATCCCTCCTTCGTTCTTTCTACCCTTCCCTTCAGAACAGATCCAGCTCATTCAGTGGAATCCTGTTGTAGAAGTATATTAGTCTAATATATTTCTAATGTCATATGAATAATAGACACAGTCTCAGCGGTGAAAGACATGAATTAATCATTACTTTGTATTCGTAGTGAAGTCTGCACTCAGCTCAGATGAGTTCTAAACAAATCTAATTCATTTTATCTTTAAAAAATGACCATCGTCAAACAGAGTGAGGAGGAAAATATCTGTTAATATGGGATTTGTGTTGGTTTAACGTCTTTATATTAATGGTTATGTTTGTTGTCGTACACATCTTTATCTTTGTGGTGATGTTGGTCTGTTTATTGTGAGTTTGTGAAGGAAAATAAACGTAAACATCTGGTTTTTGTCATAGATTTATAAAGTAGTTCCTCCACACACTCAAATGGAAAACCACGTAAAAAAACAAAAACAAAACAAAACAGATGTGATTAGATGAGAATGATGTTAAAGACACCTCATAATGAAACATAAGGTGCAACGAGATGAAAGTGATACGACACGACAAGATGAAAGCAGAAAAAGAGTTAAAGATAATGACATAAAAGATGTGATTAAATGGAAACGTTTAAAAGACGTGACGTAAAAACAGGGTTTTTAACTTCATTATGAAGCAGCGTCAGCCTCACATGAGCAGGATTCATTTCACTGCACTGAGTCACATTACAACTGGTTTATGGCACTGAAAGAAGAAACAACTTCACCTTTTTTCTTTCCTCCTCCTCCTCCTCATCTTCATCGTCTTTTTCTTTTTTTTTTTTCATCTCCTTCTCCTCCTCATCTTCTTTTTCTTTTTGTTCTTTTTCATCTCCTCCTCCTCCTCCTCATCTTCTTTTTCTTTGTTCTTTTTCATCTCCTCCTCATCGTTTTCTTTTTGTTCTTTTTCATCTCCTCCTCCTCCTCCTCCTCATCTTCTTCATTGTCTTTTTCTTTTTCTTTTTTTTATCTCCTCCTCCTCCTCATCTTCTTTTTCTTTTTGTTCTTTTTCATCTCCTCATTTTCTTTTTCTTTTGTTCTTTTTCATCTCCTCCTCCTCTTCTTTTTCTTTTTGTTCTTTTTCATCTCCTCCTCCTTCTTCATCTTCTCTTCCTCTTCTTTTTCTTCATCATCTTCTTTCTCCTCCACTTATACCATCTTTTTCTTCTTGTTCTTGATCTTCTTTTTCTTCTCTTTTTTGTTAGTCTCCTTTTTCTTCCTCTTCTTCTTCTTCTCCATCTCCATCACTTCCATCTTCTTCTCCTTTTCCTCCTCCTCTTCCCTCTGCTTCTTCTTCATCTTCTTCATCATTGTCTTTGTTTTCCTCCACTTCTTTTTCTCCATCTCCTTCATTTCCTCCTCCTTCTTCTTATTTTTCTTCTTCTTCTTTTTTCTTCATCATCTTCTTCCTCCTCCACTTGTTGATCTTTTTCTTTTTGTTGTTCTTGATCTCCTTTTTGTCATACTCCTTCCTCTTCTCCATCTTCTTCACTTCCATCTTCTTCTTTTCCTCCTCCATCTCCTTCATTAGCTTCTCCTTTTCCTCCTCTTCCTTCTTCCTCTTCTTCATCATTGTCTTTGTTTTCCTCCTCCACTTCTTCTTCATCTCCTTCTCCTCCTCTTCCTCCTTTTTTCTTCATCATCTTCTTCCTCCTCCTTCACTTCTTGCTCATCTTTTTCTTCTTGTTCTTGATCTTTATCTTCTCCTTTCTGTCTTCCTCCTCTTTCTTCTTCATCTCTTCCTTCTCCCTCTTCATCTCCTCCTTCTTTTCCTTCTCCTCCTTCTCCTTCTTCTTCTTCATCTCCTTCTTCATTAGCTTCTCTTTTTCCTCCTCCTCTTCCTCCTTCCTCTTCTTAATCTCCTCCCCCTCCTCCGTTCTCTTTCTCTTCTTTTTCTTCATCATCTTCCTCCTCCACTTCTTGTTAATTTTCTTCTTGTTCTTTTTTATCTCTTCTTCTTTATCTTCTCCTTTTCATTGTACTGCTCCTCCTCCTTCTTCTCCCTCTTCCTCTTTTTCTTCATCATCTTCTTTTTCTACATCATTTTCTTCCTCTTCTTTTTCTTCTTGTTATTCCTCATCTCCTTCTTTATCTTTTTCTTTTCCTCCTCCTCCTTCTCCTTTCTCTTCATCATCTTCTTCCTCACCCTCTTTCTCCTCCTCCACCACTTCTTCTTCACCCTCTTCGTCCTCCTCCTCCTCATTACAACTAAGAAACTGGTCCTAATCTGCCAATGGAACAAGTGAAAATTATTTTGGTAAGATTTCTTGAAATAACATTTTCCAGATCTATTGTCTAAAAATCAGTTCTTATATCTCACTGAAAAGTTCCTTTTTAGGTGATTATGTCTTATTTTCAGTGTGATGAGATATTTGGACAAGAAATGAAAAAAATAGACTTGGTAAGATATAGGTTTTTTTCTGTGTGAATCCAGTTTCATAGAAGAACCCAAATAGCAAATAGGAAAAAATAGCTGCAGAAGTAAAAATGGAATAAAATAAAAGGGCATTAAAGTAAACATCAGAGTAAATGTGATTCAGGATTTGGCAGGATCAGACGCAGACGACTGGAGTGTATTAAAATGTGTTTGAGAAACTAATCTTGGTGATGGTTGTGTCTTGGCAGCTGAAGTCTGGAGTCAGGCAGGTGGGTGGACAGTCCAAGTCCCACATGACACTGATTCGTACAGTAAATCTACCCCAGTGCGCTCTGTTTTTGTGTCTGCTGCGTATTTACCGCTTTAATGAACATTGATTAGAAGCTGCTTTTAATTAACCGACAAACGAAAAGTGCTCCGTGGAATCTAATAAAAGTTTCTGGGATCTCCAGGTCCTGCAGCTCAACTCGGACATCCTGCCGCAGTACAAGCAGGAGGCCCCCAAGACCCCCCCTCACATCATCCTGCACTACTGCACCTTCAAGACCACGTGGGACTGGGTGATCCTCATCCTCACCTTCTACACGGCCATCATGGTGCCCTACAACGTGTCCTTCAAGACCAAGCAGAACAACATCGTGTGGCTGGTGCTGGACAGCGTGGTGGACGTCATCTTCCTTGTGGACATCGTCCTCAACTTCCACACCACCTTCGTAGGACCCGGAGGCGAGGTCATTTCCGACCCCAAACTCATCCGCATGAACTACCTGAAGACCTGGTTCGTCATCGACCTGCTGTCCTGTTTACCCTACGACATCATCAACGCCTTTGAGAACGTAGACGAGGTACGTACATGATTCAAGTCAGGGGTGTCAAACATGTGGCCCGTGGGCTAAAACTGGCCCATCAAAGGGTCCAATATGGTCCGTGGGATGAATTTGTGAAAATGCAAAAATTACATAGAAGATTCACTATATGGACAAAAGTATGTGGACACGTTGAATTCAGGTGTTTCTTTTCTAACAGGGGTCCGGGATACAAAACAATGACTAATGTCAGAATATAGTTTTATTTTGGGAAAGATATCATTGCATTGTTTTGTTTTTTTGTTTTTTTCCCTTTGTTTTTCTTTTGCAGATGAACAAAGACATAACTTTACCCCAATACTGGCAGAAAAATATAAATCCACACATACAGAAAATACATACTTAAAAGTACACTACCAGTCAAAAGTTTGGACTCACCTTCTCATTTAAATGGCATGAGGTGGACCACAGATGGCCAACAAGTGCTCAGCATCACTAGGAACTCCTTCAAGACTTTTGGAAAATATTTCAAGTGACTACCTCATGAAGCTCATCCAGAGAATGCCAAGAATGTGCAAAGTAGTAATAAAAGCAAAATGTGGCTATTTTGAAGAATCTAGAATATAAAACATGCTTTGAGTTATGTCACACTTAATTCCATTTTTGTTCATTCATAGTTTTGATGCCATCAGTGAGAATCTACAATGAAAATAGTCATGAAAATAAAGAAAAACCAGCTGAGTCCAAACTTTTGACTGGTAGTGTAATTACCATAAAATTGAATATTTTCTAGATAAATAGAAATAGTAAATAAAATTGATGAATAAAACTAAATAAATGAGATAAAATAAAATGTCACAACAGTTATAAAATTATCAAATCAGATCATAGTATTGTACAAGTGTAGCACTGCATAGGAAATCTAGTCATACAGAGCTGTGGTTTTTCAAGAAAACCAAATACAGACCCCATAAATAGGCACATTTCTTGTCCTTCTTTTTAACAATATATGTTATCCTTTCCAAGGTAAGACTAGCAGCCAGTTATTTTATCCACAAACCAACAGAATGTATATCCATACTTTTCCATAAAAGTCCAATTATCCGTCTGGCTTATAAAAGTCCAAAGTTAATATCATAGCATTGGTTAGTTTTGTTCACATTGTTATCTTTGTTTCCAAAATGCCTCAAAAAGTCGATGACTTAAAAGACATGATAAGATCTAAGATGCAAAATGTTAGTGACTTAAAAGATGCTTTAGATGAAAACGATGTTAAAGATGCAAAAAAGTAGACGATTTCAAAGACGCTAAAGATGAAAATGACATGAAAGTCACAAAAGTTGCTGTCTAAAAAGATGCAAAGGATGTAAAAGTTCTGGAGGATTATGAGTAGTAGTTGTATTTCTACTGCAGTTTAAAAGGATATATCTGATTTTTGACCATTAATTACTAGATTAATGACTGACAGCAGCTTTTATTATGTTTTTTTTATATGTTTTATGCATGTTGTTAGTGTAGATGTATGGATGAAATCTTTATTTTCTGTAGCTTCTGCTGCTGCTGTTTTGGCCACAACACTCTTGCAAAAGACCTTTTTAATCTCACGGAGCCTTTTTCCCAGTTAAATATAGGTTAATAATGTACTAAAATACAACATACACTAAAAAACACACAGCATTAAATATCACAGTCTTTGCTGTTTTGCTCTGTAGTAGCTTGAGTTTGATTACATCTGGGTTTTTTTTTCTGCATTCAGTCCAAATTAGCATGATATGAAAGAATAAGAATATTTTACTATTCAGTTATATGTCGTGCATTTTCCGCACCCATTTTATTTACAAAAAATAAAATGAAAACAACACAAATGAGGCAAAAACTACATGACATTAGATGAAAATGACATAAAAGGAAATCCCTGATATCCAATCCACTTTATTTGTATAGCACATTTAAACAAGAACGTTTCCAAAGTGCTGCGCATCATAAAAACAATAAAACTATTAACAGAAATACTAAAAACAACAAATAAGTATAGAAAAGTACAGTAATGCTCTTAATAAAACAATAAAATCAAATAGTTAAAAGTAATAAAATCAATAAAAATGAGTAAATAAATAAGACACAGAGACAGATCATTAGACGTACCTCCTCCTTTCAGTTTCTTTTGCTCCTAATCCTCATCACTTTTCTCTCATTTGACTCTAGTTTTGTCGCTGACTCTCTGAAAATCCACCGTCACTCCAGTAAAAGATCTGATGTTATCGTTTGTGTTACAGATTGTTCTCATGTTGCAGTGCTTTACTCAGATCCACATTTGGAGATCTCCTTAATTGAGGTATTGTATGTGTTCTGTCGGTGGAGTCGCATTAATCACCGTGACGGCGGATAAATGTTTTCTCCACTGGGGATAAAACTAATTCAACAGAGGCTGAATTACACAGACCGGGGGGGGATCACATCGTTAATCCAATATCTGAAGCTGATCAAGTATTCAGAACAACCAACCCGAGGATATGATCCGTCAAAACGCTCCTCTAGAACAACGACGTCTAATTTAAGTGAAAATAGGGACGTTTCTAAAGCTTCTCACGGTGTCTTGCCCCTTATTTTAAGTTGTAAATGAACAGTTTTTCACTTGAGAATCTACACTTTTTCTTTAATTGTATAGAATTAGTTGCAGTTCTTAAAACCTCCGAGGCTTTGTGGGTGTTTTGAACTGGATTTGATTGAAGACTAACGATGCAGGGAGGGCTAAAGCAGTGGTGTAGTGGACCCTGGAGACGTGGGTATACTCTCAATTTTTGCCTTTTTTTTATGTAGTCCAGGAAAAAAGCCCTGTTTTAGAAACAGTGACATGTCCGACTACTCTTTTTAGTTTGCCCAAAAATCCAGAGTAGTATTTACTCACTATTATAAATTTATCATGACTTGGTCTAGAGCAGTTTGTAGGTATTACTGGACACATAAGAAGCTGCATGAATGAAAATGTATTCAACATGAGGAAAACATAGGATAACGCTAGCCTTTCAGAACGTTAGCCTTTCATAATGTTAGCCTGTCATAATTTAGCCTTTCACAACATTAGCCTTTTATAATGTTAGCCTATCATAACATTAGCCTTTCATTATGTTAGCCTTTCATAACGTTAGCCTGTCATAAAATTAGCCTTTCATAACATTAGCCTGTCATAAAATTAGCCTTTCATAATGTTAGCCTTTCATAACATTAGCCTGTCATAAAATTAGCCTTTCATAATGTTAGCCTTTCATAACGTTAGCCTTTCATAACATTAGCCTGTCATAAACTTAACCTTTCATAGCAATAGCCCTTCATAATGTTAGCCTGTCATAAAATTATCCTTTCATAACATTAGCCTTTCATAAGGTTAGCCTGTCATAAAATTAGCCTTTCATAATGTTAGCCTTTCATTACGTTAGCCTACTCACATAGTTTAGCTATTGGTGACAAACTCTTTTCTCCTCTAAATGTGCAGTCATATATCCAGTAGTTTAAAACAGTGACTCATTCTGAAACCACCTTAAAACTTACCTCAGAATTATGAATTCCATGAAAGTAGGTTCTCTAGATATGTGTCACTCACTTGAACAGCGTTTATTCTGCCTTTCTCATTTGCATTTCCAATAATCACACATCTTTCAATGAGCAGTGACCTGTAGAGCCCGACTGATATGGGATTTCTGGGGCCGATACCGATATGGGGGCTAAAAAAAGCCAATATCCAATATATCGGCCGATATCCAATACTGGCGGTTAAAGAAATAAGAACATTGATCTACACAGGAAATAATAAACTTATACAGTCTACTCTCGTTAAACCACCTGCTGTTATACCGCCATTTCCGTCTATCGCCATCCGCCAGCCCAGTTCCATGCACAAACAACACTTATACCATTGATTTCCCGACCGTTATACCGCCAGCGTGATTGCCATCGAGTACACATAAATTTTAACAATGCACTGAAACAAACGCGCCAGACGCTGATCGCGACAAGCTATGAGTAGGTCTACGGAACGTAGACCTACTCATAGACCTACTCATTTATCGCAGAACACTCAGTAGGTCAGGATGTCGGGAAGAGGACGTGGGATTAAGCCAAAGCCTCAAGATGATGGGGTGTCATTTCCCGACACGGTATAATAATGCTTAAAATGTTTCCCCACTTTAAATGATCCCTTACAACATAACAGAATCAAGATTTATTTAGAAACGCAATTAGAACGGGTTAACGGAGGCAGCATAGACATCATATAGTAAAGACATGCACATTATGGACGCAACCCGTTGTAACGCCATTTTCGCTATACCGCCAATTTGGCCGTGAACGGAAGTTGGCGGTATAACGAGAGTAGACTGTATTAGATAATTGTGGACAGGTGGATTAACAGTTGCATAAATCTTTGTTTATCTCACACATATAATTGACACAACTTTAAACCTCTGTATAATAGTCTGATATTAGACTAGTCTGTGACCTGTGGGAACCACAGGTTGTAGATGTGGTAGTTTTTATGCTAGGGGGAGCAGACTTTTAAAAAGATCTGAGTCTATATTTTATAAGTAATGACATAAAAATAGTTTGGTAAATCATCCTTTCAAATGTAAGCAACACCTACGTTTAATGAGTCCAACTACAAAGCAAACTATGCAATCACAAAAATAATTAGAGTAAAAAAAAATTACTTACCACAAAATTATGTTTTCCCTCACAAATTTGGCTCTGTCTACCTCACAGCACTACAACTTCTTATGTGGACTAAGGACTAAACTGAGCATGTGCAGAGTGAATTAGGTGAGTCCTAAGTTGTTCCTGATTGGAGCAATTGCAAGAGTTACAACTGACCCATGTTACAACTGTCCCTGGTCTCCCCTGCACTATTAATACCCAGGCGTGTCTGCAGAATGAAATTGTGAGGTAGACAGGAAGCACATGGACATGGGTGTGTGTGGGGGGGTGAATGGTTCATAAGACTGGATGGGGGTAGCAGCGGTCCGTGATTGTGTGTGTGTGTGTGTGTGTGTGTGTGTGTGTGTTTGGGGGGGTGATAGCATGATTGCCTGAATGGGAGTGAAAGTGAAACTGACACGCTTTACTGCTCCTCTAACTCTCCGGCCCACACACACACATACACACAGGAGCAGCGAGCGACAGAATCTCCGCAGCAAAAAAATTAATAAATCAGTTACATATTCCAACTCTATATATAAAGTGTCATGAGATAACTTTTTGTTGCAATCTGGTGCTATATAAATAAAATTTGATTGATTGAGTGATTTAATTGGTTTTCCCCTGTAAGTCGCTTTGGAAAAAAGCGTCTGCCAAATGCATAAACATAAACATAAACATATTGACCGATGTTGATCGATCAGTGACATGGTATCGGCCGGCCAATTAATCTGTCGGGCTCTAGTGACCTGTCAGTCAACTGGGGTGGCACTGGTTCCAGAGGTGTCCAATCAGGTTCCAGAGGTACTCTACCTCTGATTGGCTCATCAGTCCTCATGCCTAACATTAACCAATCTAATCAGTGAAGGCAGCGAGTACTAGCCAATAAGATGCTGAGTAGGGTGGGTCATGGCTTCACCATCTTCGGGGAAAAGATGCATAATTTGGTTCACAGATACTACTGAATGGTGCACATCAGGGGGGTTTAGAAGTGGGTACATGCAATGATGACTGAAAAATCAGTAGGTATGCTCCATATCAAATCAAATCAAAGTTTATTTCTATAGCACTATACAACAACATAAAGAAACCCAAAGTGCTTTACGTTTTAAAGGCATGATTAAATTATAATAGGTTAATTGGTTAATCTAAAATTGCCCATAGGTGTGAATGTGAGAGTGATTGTTTGTCTCTATATGTCAGCCCTGCGATGAACTGGCGACTTGTCCAGGGTGTACCCCGCCTTCGCTCCTATGTAGCTGGGATAGGCTCCAAGCGACCCCTGTGACCCTAGTGAGGATAAAGCGGGTTAAGAAAATGAATGAATGAATTATAAGAGCTATATAAGATATACCGCCGTATACCCTGGACTGCACCACTGGGCTAAAGAGACAACTGCACTGATGGCATTTCAAAGTAAAAACAACTCTAATGTCAGGTTTGTTCAATAAAATTCCTTCCTTTGGGATCCAGAGTTTTCACATCTTCATCCTCTGGTGTGATGTCTCCTGTGGGATGGAGTGGGTTCTTGGCATTCTTCACGCCCATTTACACCTGTCAGATATCCAGGAGTTATATCAGTACGGCCCCAAGTCCATTAGAGGTGATTTTCCACTTGATTTCCCAGCAAATTAATTAGACCTAAGCCTGAGTGGAAGGAGCGTTCGACTGAATGCAACCAGAGGAGAACAAACGATACCTGGACATGTCGGACTCATGGATTTGTCTGTTGGAGCCTGTTTGTCTTCAGAACAGGATGTGTATAAGAAAAACACAGAGTGGACCAGGGGTGTCAAACTCAGTTTAGTTCAGCTTCCACATTCAGCCCAGTATGATCTCAAGTGGATCAGACCAGTAAAATAATAAGATAATAACCTATACATAACGACAACTCCAATTGTTTCTATTTGTTGTAGTGCAAAATAACATTCATTCATTCATTCATTCATTCATTCATTCATTTGTTTTGAGTGGTAGAAAAAAAAAAAAGGGTACAAGGAAGGACTATCCGAGAAAATACGTTAATAAATAAAGATGATCAAGACAAAAATCGCAATTGCCATGTACACTAGTAATAAAATAAATTCATTATGTACTGCTCATAAAGGAGTGGGAAGAAGAAAATTTTTCAAGTCCCACCCCCCTCTCACATTTATACAACATAACACATTACATAACTTTAAATTTATAGTGTACTAAGTGCTGTATCAGTTGTTGGCTGTTTTATGTCTTGCTCTGTCACCTGTCAAGGGACTGCAGTTTTGTTTTTTTTGTTTTGGTTTTTTTTTTTTTTACTAATTTTGGCATATTTACATGGGTGTAATTTTTGTACAACATATGACATGTTCATAAATATGCATAGTTCCTATTAAATAAACCAATAAAAAAATTTATAAAAATATGAAAACAAACTACCCTTGATGTGAATAACCTGAAAAAATAAAATTTCTTAGGAAAAATAAGTGCAATTTTAACAATATTATACCTCAGTTTATCATCTATCATTTATACATGTGCATTACACACAATGTCACACAAACATTTTGTACCAGGCATAGTGTTAAAATGTTTGGAAGTTTTTGGAGTTTGGAATTTGGAACTAATTTAGGAACAGTTTTTACTTGTGTTATTACTTGAGTACATGGCCATTGCTATATTGTCTTGATCACCTTTATTTATTAATGTATTTGCTGTGTTATTAGTTCCTTTTACACATAAAAATGTTTAGTTTTTTCTTCTGCTCGAAACACTTCAATGAAAAAAAAAGAAAAAAAAAGAAACAGTTTCTACAATATTACGTCTCAGCCTATTATTAACACAAATTACAGATCACAGTGGATCTACAAATGCACAAAACATTTAATAACAGAAATAATATAGTTGAAATTTCACTTAATTTTCTTTAGACATGTCAAGTTGTTCATATTTGTTCAGGTTATTCATCTTTTATTGTGAAAGGATAGTTTAGAAATGTCAATATTTTCATAATTTAGCGTTATTTTATGCACCAAAGCAAAAAAAAAATTGGTAGTTGTCATTATTTATAGGTTATTATGGTATTATTTTACTTGAGATCACATTGTTCTGTATGTGACCCCTGAACTAAAATGAGTTCAACACCCTTAATTATAATTATCTAAAGTGTGATTTTTGCATTTCATAGATTCATCCCGTGGGCCAGATTGGAACCGGGTTTGGCCCACGGGCCGCATGTTTGACCCCCCTGGAGTACACAATGAGAATATTGTTTTGGTGTCGGTGTCACATCCAGCAGTGGAATTTTCACTTATAATGCTAAAATTACCGCCATAACCTTTTTATTCTCGTCTAAAATGACACAAAGACTGAGATGAACGGAGGTTAAAACGTTCAGATGAGGTGAATTTATGAAAAGAGAAAAATATGATGGATGAAATATCAGTTTTAAGGTTTGGCTTTAAAAAGGAGAATTGTACGATGGTTAGATCATGAACTCATGAAAAAATAAATACTCTCTGAGGCTGTTAAGTAATAAAGTTTTCTCTGAAATTTAAAGTGGTTCATTTAAAGAAGAAACTCACCCATTATGAGGGGAACGAAGGATAAAAGGATTACAAAGAAAATAAAAAGAAAGAAAAAACCTCAGATATTCTCCGCATTTAAAGAGAGAAATGTGGAATTATGAAGAAGAAAGTTTAGAATGTGAAGTCATTCACTTGTTGAAAGAAAATTAAAATATAATTATATTAAACGATACATCCAAAGGAAAAAAAAAAATTCTTCTAGATTCTAAGGTCAGAAATGTTTGAGGAAGTCCCTCATTATCAGTAAAGTAATTACTAGAAAAACTCAGAGATTGTACACTGTTAAAGTGGTAACAATGAGTGGAAAAATGTACCTATAAAAAACCCTGACATCGATGAGTTTAGAAAATCAGAAATTTGAAAGAAAATCCTTAGAGATTTCTGCAGGAAGACTGGTGAACTTTAAGAAAAAGGTCACAAATTATGAGGAAAAAAACATCACACATGAAATTATGTGATCTGAATTATAATGTCTCAGAAATTTAGAAATGAATGGATAGGTAAATAATACAATTATTAATAAGAAATAATTACATTCTTTGAGATTATAAGATCATAAATTTGCAAGACTCTCATTTAACTCATCTGATTGAGATTTATGTTGTGAATTTATAAGAGAAAGCCCCAATGTGAATTATATTTCTAAGAAATTATATATTAAGTGAAATAAAAGTAAATAGTAAGTAAAAAAAAAAAAAAAAACACTCATGAATTCTCTGCTATTAAAAAAAGATATAAGAAAATCAAAACTTTTCTGTCCTCTTAGAATGAAGTGGTAAATTTGATTAACAACAAAAAAAAAGTTGTCGGAAATAAAAATGTAATTTAACTAATTAAATAAAGTTTATTAAAAAACTAAAGAACAACTAAAGCGGCAAACAATAAGATACAATGGTTATTGGTAAATGCTAAAAAAAATGTGTAATCTTTTTTTTTCTGTAAGAAACTCTAAGTTTTGAGCATAAATGAGCAAATTTATGAGGAAAAACAAAACAGAGCTTCAAAGTACATCCAAAACTAAACAGAAATACCATCTGAGATAGAAACTAATGAATCTGTCTGAGAAAACAGTGAAGTGTAACGTTTTAAGGAAAAAAAACACATCATGAGGAATGAAACTTCAATACAAGTCTAATATAAGTCAAACATTTGCAAGAAAACCACCTTCAAACTCTGTAATAATATTAATAATCAATTTTTTTGATAAATACATTTTATTAAGCAAATGGAAGCTAATATACTTCACTTATCTATTTCCAGAAAGACATCTGAAATATTATCATGAATTAAAGTTCTCCGAGGCCTTTATGATCTTTACTAACCTGAAAATGACATTTACAGCAGGGAAATTACAAAGTTTTTTGAATAATTCCAAATTCCACATGTAACTTTAATATATTTTATTGGATAATGTTATTTGTAATCTGATCAAATAAATCCACACATTATACAATAAAGAAAATGACTTAATAGTGATGAAATATCTTCATAACAACCTCAGTAATTAGACTGAGCTCTAATTATTATCACTGACTCATTGTAAACATGATGCAAACCGACAAACATCCCATAATAATGCGTGGCTTTAATGAAGTAACATTCATCCTTCCATCCTCCGTTTGTTGGAACATCTTCTGCTCTGATTGCGTGAATGCAGTCCTCCCCACATCCTTATAATATTCACAAGTTAATAATAATATGCAGGCCAGGACTGTATTGTTGCCATGGTTACCTGCAGTTTAATATATCCTGAGCAGTAGAAGTTGAACTTTTCCTCAGAACCACAGTGTGTTTTAGGCGTCCTTATATAACTTTAATGGGCTCCTTCCATCCAGTCAGACGTTAAATATGGGAACATTATCCTGTGGACGTTTCTCCAACAGACGGAGGCAGATGCTCAACTCGGATCAGCGGCTAAAAAAGACCCACTTAGAAGAGTTTCAACGAGTTACCGTACTGTCAGACAGTCCTGGTCCTGACGGAGTTACAGCCATGTGTTCGATGTCTCCGGACTCATCTGAGGAAAACGGTTAATTTACCTCAAATAGCTCAGGAGGTACTGGTGAACTGCTGCTTCCACTGGTCCAACATAACTTCAGGAGACGCTAAAAGTATAGGAGAACGCAGAGTCCTCCATGTGCTTTCAGCTGGTGGGACGGAATAGAATGTTTGGGTTACGATAATGAGGGGACAATAGAGATTCAAATTCTGCCAAAATAAAAGTAAAATGCAAATAATTCAGTTTATGGAGGTGGCGCAGTTCTGCAGATGTTCACTATTCCACATTTATAGAGTATTTATGGTTGAATTTGAATTAAATTTATTTATTAGTTTACAGTTAATATTGGCCTAGTTTAGTCTAATTTTAAGTTAACACAGCTAATTAGGTTTAACTTATCCATCCATCCATCCATCCATCCATCCATCCATCCATCCATCTGTCAGTCCCTCCGTCCATCCAACCATCATCCACCCACCCACCCATCCATCCATCCATCCCTCCGTCAGTCCCTCCATCCATCCAACCATCATCCATGCATCCACCCACCCATCCATCCATCCATCCATCCATCCATCTGTCAGTCCATCCATCTATCCATCCATCCATCCATCCATCCATCCATCCATCTATCCATCCATTGACCTCTAAAACAAATCACTCATGTTGTCTAATCTTAAAGCCACAAATCTGTTGGGAAAACATACCTTCACAGAGATTAAAGTCATATATTTACTAGAAAAACACTTGAATATCCTCTGGTATTATAGAAAAAAAAAGAGACATAGAAGAACTCATAAATAATGAGAAAGAAACGCAGATATTCCTTTAGGAAAAAGTTTCAAATTTATTAGAAAATACTGAGGAAAAAATAGGATGAAGGCGAGTTGATCCACCAAGAAAATGATCTTCTTATATCTCACTGAAAAGTTACTCTTTGGGTGATTATGTCTTATTTTAAGTGTAATGAGATATTTTGACAAGAAATGAGAAAAATACACTTGATAAGATTTAGATTTTTGCAGTGTAGTGCCAGGTGTGTACCAATTATTTACAAGTACTGATAGGATTAATGTATCAACAGGTATTAAACAGTTTAGATCAGAAGATGATGTCAGTCGCCAGTGGATGTTTGGGTTTTTATGGGTTAAGTAAGTGTTTTATAAGCATAGATGACGTTGTAAATAAAGTTAACATCAAATATGTAATGACGTGGAATAATAATAATGACAGTATAAAATTATATCATAGCATTTGTCATTATTTGGTTACTCAGACCCCTGTTAGCAATAGAACTCCTGAATTTAATGTGTCCCAATACTTTTGTCCATATCATGCAAGTGTCAACGCTAGGTGTGAACAGGACAACAGCAGAGGAAACTGTATTTGTTTACCAATTATTTTCATATATTGATAGGATTAATGGATGAATGAAACAGTTTAGATCAGTACAGGTGGATGTTTGGGTCTGTATGGGTTAAACTCGTCCAAGTTCTGCAGGATTCACAAGTGGTTTTTGTGAAGAATCTGACAGTATTGACCCCGTATGTGTCGGTTTGTTGTTCACAGTTGAAGCCTTCTTTTTGTGAATCATCTAAGTGCATCCTTCGTTCCCGATGGCGTTGTGGATCGTTGCGTTTCTGTCTTTGTTCACTCTCTTAGTTCAGGTGTCCGGCCTCTCGCTGCTGGTCGCTGATGGATTCGATGGGATCCCACTGGGTAGAGTTTTCTGTCTTTTCAACAGCCGACAGCAGCAAGTCCACAGGAAATCAATGGCACGTAAATTCGCAGCCACTAAAGAGGACACAGGGCGAAGCTCTTCCCCTCTTTGCTAAATTGACATTTTTGTTGTTGCCTTCCCGTATTAGGCGGCAGAAGAATGGATGGATGCTGACTGAGGACAGTGTGTGGGTGGCTTAAGGTGCAGTGTGAAAGAAAATAGCAGAGATTATTATGGGCTCATTGCAGACTGAATCCCCTCGTTGCCGTCTCTGATGGCTGAGGCGGGAGGGAGGTATTTTTAGTTTGGTTTTTAATGCAGGTTTCACGACGCTGCCGTGCTGTGCCAAGCCGGTGGCGTGCAGGTATTGCCAAATCGCATACCGACACAAATGTAGATGTACGGCGGCTGAGGAGCTTACGAATCATTAGGAAATCCAAAATACAAACCATCTGTCTGCCAGACTCTGTGGAACCGTCTCAGCTTTTATGTGGATGTTTAGGTTCAGTTTTATATTTGTGCGTTTAGGTGTTTATTCCTGTTTAAGCATTAACCCCATAAGGACAACCATTATAACAGGGCAGCTAGTGTCAGAAATGCCTTTTTTGATCATTTTTTTGCCCCTTTTGTTTTTTTTTTTAGGAAGAACGAAACTTTCAATGTCTGACCATTAATTATTGAGGTTATATTTAATAAATGCTTAAAACAGTGTGTTATAGTTAAAAAAAAAAATCAAATGTGCAATGAAAAACAATTGTAAATCCACATAATGAAACTTTATGAGAATATAGAAATAAACTTTCACCTGTTTTACATTTACATTTACATTTATGCATTTGGCAGATGCTTTTTTCCAAAGCAACTTACAAATCAAACAAAAATGAGGGAAAAAAACAAAAATGTGCCAAAAATTTTACATGTACTCAAACCTTTTGCCTATATATTTACCAGTGGTGGCTGCTTGTCTTTCAGACAGGGGAAGCTCATTGTCAGCTTACATAAAAAAAAAAAAAAAAAAATAAAAAAAAAAAAAAGTCAAGTAATTTAAACATAAATTTGGCCCTCTGTTCCTTCTTAAGAAAATGGTCAGTGACCTTATCTACCAACTAAACAAGAAAACACTGAAATTTAAATTGAAACAAGGAAGTACAATGAGTGTGTTTTATTTACAGTCCAAGAAATGAACAAGTAATTTCATAGTGGGTTCTCTCTCGATTTCACAGCAGAATGCGCAATGGATTTAAACTGAACTCTGTCAAGTAAAGGAGCAGATCTCAAAATAGCTGTCAATCAAACGGATTCAGCCTTTCGACTGATCCTCCAATCAGCACATGGAAGCCTGGCGTCCAGCCCGGCCGAACTCCACCCACAGCTCCATTCACCCTCAGAGACGCCGGGCGTCTGGGGGCGGGACAACATTGTGGCATTTATCCAATTACCGTCCAGTTTTGAGGCAATGAAAAAAACTGTTCCACTCAGTCCCATTGAAGTGCATGGACGCTGAGCGTCTACGGACAAATGCACTGAGCAGAGATCGAATGAGAAAACAGTGCAACAGGAATGTATGAGAAGTGAACAACATCGAGTCTGTTGGTTTGTGATAAAGCTGATTCTGAATGAACTCATCTGTGAGATGAACGTGTTCTAACACATTTGTAGTCAATGAAATGTCAACACAACTGTACATATTTAAACATTTAATTTTCGTAATTTTAGGGGAAGCCGAGCTTCCCTTGCAGTCTATGAGAAATCGCCACTGATATTTACATATATGTATATATAAATACATACATTAATATAATATTTACAGCTAAAATTCAACTATCAGTAAACTATACAAACTGGAAAAATACAGATAAAAACAGCAAAACTCAACAAAAACTCTTCAAGACACATAAGAAGAGGACTCCATAACATTACTAGCACTATTATGTACAATTATTTACAAGAATTCCCTGCAAAAATGTCACCAAAACTTTGCTAAAATGCTGCTTAAAGTAAGAAGAATCTTCTGTCTCTCTCTCACCGACTGCACTTTGATGCTCTCGGCTCCGCCCACTTCCACCCCTCCCCCTCAGCCAATACAGACCTCCTCTATAATGTGTTCATTATTTTTATATGTGTTATACAGCAATCGAAAGCTCTGAATCTCAGCTGTTTGAATTTTGTCTGTTGTAATAGGAGTAATGGTAACTTGAATCTCAGTTTATGCTAAATTGTGGCGGCGGTGATACGATCATCCATAAGGCTTTGCTACCAACACAGCTAGAGGTCAGAGGTCACAGTAATGTCATCTGGGTGTTTTACTCTTAACAGAAAATAGTGGCTTTAAAAATACATAATAACTATAAATAAATAAATATATGTAGAAAGTGGAGACCTTTACGACTAAGGCTCATTTATGCTTCCATGTCACTTACTTCCATATGTTATTTACGTTAGCATAAATGTTAAGCAACCACTAGTGGGCAGCTGAAAGTGAAAAACATTTGCAAACTTCTGTAACAATAATAAGAAACATGACAGTGGAGGAAGTTGTGATCATGCTCATGTTAAGAAGAAATGAAAGACGAGGCCGTGCTCTAAATGGCAGTGGTCTTGGTTTGTGTTTGGTTTCTTTTAGAGCCCAACTGATTAATCGGCCGGCCGATTATTCAGGCCGATTATACCGTTTCACCAATTAATCAACATCGGCCAATATGTAGCTGATGTGGCCGATATATTAACTTTTTTGCTGCACGGAGATTCTGTCGCTCGCTGCTTCTGTGTGTGTGTGTGTGTGTGCGACACGGAGAGTCAGACGAACAGTAAAGTGAGTTAGTTTCAGTTTCACTCCTGCTCGGACAATGACGCTATCACCCCCCCACACACACAATCACATTATCACAGAGCTACTGCTAATCCCCCCACTCTGACCCCGAACCCCCCCCCCCCCCCCCCCAGTGAAAATCACGGACCGCTGCCACGCGTTCTGACAAGGATGGACCGCTAACCCCCCCCCCCCCCCCCCGAAAATCACGGACCCCCTGTCTTGTGAAGTATTCACCCCCCCACACACACCCATGTCCGTGCACTTCCTGTCTACCTCACAGTTTCATTCTGTAGGCACGCCTGAGTGTTAATAGTGTAGGGGAGACCGGGGACAGTTGTAACACAGGTCAGTTGTAACTCTTGCAATTGCTCCAATCAGGAACAACTTAGGACTCACCTAATTCACTCTGCACATGCTCAGTTTAGTCCTTAGCCACATAACAAGTTGTAGTGCTGTGAGGTAGACACACCAAAATTTGTGAGTGAAAACATAATTTTGCGGTAAGTAATATTTTTTGCTCTAAATATTTTTGTGATTGCATAGTTTGCATTTGAAAGTTGTGTAAATTATATTTGTGAGATAAACACAGATTTATGCAACTGTTTATCCACCTGTCCACAATTATCTAATATAAGATTATTATATCCTGTGTAGATCAGTGTTCTTATTTCATATATCGGCCAATATATCGGTTATCAGCCAATATCAGGTATTGGCCGATATATTGGATATCAGCTTTTTTTTAGCCCCCAATATCGGTATCGGCATTGGCCCCAAAATTCCTATATTGGTCGGGCTCTAGTTTCTTTGTTGTTTTACAAAAATTCAGTTGGTCTCTCTACTACACTGGACACCAATGAACGCTACCTGAGGAATAACATCAAATTTTTATAAATTTTTTACTATCTTTTAACACATTATATATCTTTTCTGACATGAATTGGTAACATTGTGTAGAAACCCCACCCCCCCACCCCACCCTACCCCCAGACCACCTCTGAAATTTGAAATGGCAATGAAAATAAATAACAAAATAATAATTGACAGACAACTAATTGTGACTTGAATAATAACATTGAATTTTAACCAAAAATTCTGAATCCAAATCTGAGTTCAGAATATCTCCAGCTGTCACTTTAATGCTCATTTTCCAGTCTTGCTGCATCGCCTTTTATTGCCTTTCCACAATCTGGAGATAATGAGCTAAACTGGTCAGATTTAGATAGGGACATTAAACCCAGTGAAGAATAAATCTCAGTGGAGCTGTCGTGGAGGATTCTATCTGTAAGCACTCTGGACATTTTACAATGAGCACACACAAAAAACACTGATTAGGTGGGAGCCCAGTATATTCTAATTACAGCAGCTGAACACAGACCTGCATACAAAGATGTCAGAGTCACGTTCCGCGCCAAACAGCAGTAGAAAAAGGGGTTTAAAGGAGATTTGTGCATATAGTTCTGTCCGTATTAGGCTGTAAAAAATAACTTCCAGTGGACAGAAGAGGTTTCAAACTACATCCATTAAAGTCCTATTAGTCTGACAACACTCAGTTTAGGTAAAGGTAAACTTGTGTTAGATAAGAGCAGATGTTGTTTACCGATAAAACTGCACTAGTTTAGAATTCAGAGTCCATCAGGTTGGACCAGAGTTGTTCCAAATGATGTTCTTATTGTATTGCAGAACTGTAATAACCATCCTGTTTGGGGTGGAGCCCCTCTGTACCTGCTTTCCATTTCAGAAATATCTGGATGAAAACCTTCACCATGTTCTTCACTTACACCAATCAAACTGGAAGAAAAATGAATGTTTTTAGTGACGTTCTGCATCCCGTCTGTATGCTTTTATCATTTCTATATCTAGTTGATCAGAATTTAGGGCTCTGTGGTTCCACTGATGTTTCACCGCTTGAACAAATGAATCCCAAACTGTTAATTCTGGAGCTGAGCTTTGAGAGGAATACAGGATTTCAAGAATACAAGTTCAACTTTGGCATCACTTTTTACTGAACTACATTTATCGAAAGCATCTGAATTGGGACAGTGTATAAAATTAACACCAGCCAAGCGCCAATGGTGGGTAAAAAATTTGTTTGGCGTGTAAAACAAAAACACACACCAGCCAGTGGCCGTTGGAAAATTTTGAATTGCATGTGAAAACGACCAGCTTCAGTGACCCGCCTTGGACAGCCTCCCCAGACTAGGTGCCCAGTTCCTCTGCACTGTGTACAGGTTTGAGTTTACGGCCAGGAGGACAGGCCAGGGTCAAGTACTCGCAGTCCCACTCTGAAAAATTGATCTTATCCACTATTACTTGATAACGCAAAATTTAAATAAAATTGATCCAAAATTGATTTTTATTTTTACCGGGCCCTAGTATTCATAGAGGATTCTAGACAAATGTCTCTGGTCTGTTGAGTTAATTTCATTTAGACTTAATCCCAGTTAATGTTTTTTTATTCTTGTCTCTTTTCCTGTGGGTTAAACAGAATGTTCCTGTTAAAGCTGTGACAGACATTTGACTCAGTCAGTTTCAAAGGTTGCACTTTTGAATATTTTTATTACATGATGATGCAGCAGTCACCTTGAAATTAAATATAACCTAATAAAATGACAATAATCTAATTTTATCTGTTCATAACTATTCTTTTAGTGATGCTTAAGTTGGATTTTCATAATAAAAACCTATGGTAATTATTTTAAGTCAAATAAGGCATGCAACTTTTATTTGGTTGGTGAAAAATAATTTTGGCTGGTAAATTTTTGGAGGTCACTAGTAGGGATGGGAATCGAGAACTGGTTCTTTTTGAGAACTGGTTCCCAGTAGCTTGATTCCTTGGAATCGTTTGCCTGCCTGCTTAACGATTCTATTTATCAATTCCACCTTCGTTGTGCATGCGCGATGACGTCACATGTACGCTGCATTGTTTTGGTCAGAACGTGGCCAACATGGCGGTGAGGCAGAAACGGTCTAAAAAGACGACACCAGGTCCACTTACTTGGAACACTGTCAAAGCTTCCATGTCGTCAAAAGGGTGGAATCCCTCCAATATCCTCAAACATTTGTCCACAGCATGTCAATCATTTACAGGAATGTCACATATTTGATACTTAGCGGCACTTGTGAATGTAGTTGCAGAGTGAACTCCGGGCCAGTTCTGGTGCGGACAACAAACATTGTAACTCCTCAAATCCAAGTTTCTGAAGGTAAGAAGGGAAAGGAAATGAAGTGCACAACAACGGGAGACAAGCCGAGCCGAGTCGAACCGGTTCCACGTAGTAGAAATGCGGCAATAGAGGAATTAGTAAAGCGTCTTTAGTTCCACTTTCACTGCACCCCCCCCCCCCCCCCCCCCCCCCAAACCAGCCCAGTGGCATCTGTTATTATAATTTGTACATATTGTATATGTTATATTTTCTGTGCAGAGATGGAAATATAAAAGACAGTTAATGCAAACACACCTGTTTGTACTCTTTTATTCCCTCACCCAGTGAGAATTGATAAGGAATCGGGTTGATAAGCAATATCGAAAATGGAATCGGAAACGTTAAATTCTTAACGATTCCCATCCCTAGTCACTAGCCAATGGCAGATGAGGTAAAAAGTGAATTTTATGCCCTGATTTGAGGTTAATGGAATTAAAACTCTGGTGTGATGCTGCTAATAGATAGATATTTACACGTGCATTTAAAATCAGGTTATTTTTCACCCCTGCTGTTGACTACACTGCCTCTGTGACTCGCATTCCTTTAGTTTGGAAATGGCATACAGAAATACAGATGAAGTCTCTGAAACTGCAGGTCTCGTTGGGTTTTCCCGTCCTCCAAAAAGTCGTCCAGGTTACAGAACCTCGGTGCAGTTCTGTGGGATGTTCTGGAACAGTGGTCTCAAACTCATTTCCTTTCAGGTTCCACATTCAGCCTGATTTGATCTCCAGTGGGCTGGGCCAGTAAAATAATAGGATAATAACCTATAAATAATGACAACTCCAAATGTTTGTCTTTGTTTTAGTGCAAAAACCTCCATTAAATTAAGAAAATATTTGCTGTTATAAACTATCCAAACAAAAAAAGATGTGAATAACCTGAAAAAAACTGAAATTTCTTAAGGAAAATAAGTGTGATTTTAACAATATTATGCCTCAACTTATCATTTCTAAATGCGCATTATGGATTGGATCTACAAAGACACAAAACATTTAATAACAGGCAGAAAATTGTTAAAAATTGTGCTTAATTTTCTTTAGACATTTCAGCTTGGTCATATTTGTTCAGGTTATTCACATTTTATTGTTTCAGGATAGTTTGTAAATGTAAATATTTCCACAATTTAATGTTATTTTTTGCACTAAAAGAAAGGCAAATATTTGAAGTCACTATTTATAGGCATAGTGTAGTATTATTTCTTTCACATCAGAGAAGAAAATATGCAGTCATTAATCTTTGTAGGTTATTATGTTATTATTTGACTGTAGATCATATTGGTCTGCATGTGGAACCTGAACTAAAATGAGTTCCACAGCCTTGACTGTGGAATTTTTGCACTTTGCAAATTCATCCTACAGGCCACATTGGAACCTTTGGCGTGCTGCATTTGGCCCCTGGGCCGAATGTTTGAGACCCCTGATCTGGAGAAACCAATGTGATCCACTGAGACCCAACTTGTCGGACTTCACAGATCTGCTGTTGACGTCTTGTTGTGGACCTTCAGAGTCCAGGTCTTGGGTCAGAACTCTGTCGGCAGCAAAAGCAGAACCTCCACAGTGTTAGTCAGGAGGTAATAATGTTATGTTCGAAGGAGAACTTTTGACCTCTGTCGCCTTCATTTCTTCAGTCCACACCCGAGTGGGGGGCTGGTAGTTGTTCCAGTTTAGTGGAGCTTACCTACAGTGTTTAATGGAATCTCTGACCTTTGTGGTGGTTTATAATGTAGCTCTTTCTGCCCCACATGATCAAGACCCCCAGAATTATTCCTGGAGTTTTTCTATTGTCAGACATGTAAACCTCTGCACCGTGGGTCAGCAGAAGTCGTCAGGGCCGTCCGTGGCTGTGGAGGAAAATGAAAACCAGCAGAAAGTGGCGCGGCGTTCTGCGGAGGAGTGTTGTGATGCTCCCTGAGGTTGGTGTGGGGTGGAAGGAGGCCACCTGCCGTCACTGTGAGGCCCACGGCGAGCATCTGCAGGCGCCGCTCAGCCTCACCGAGGGCTGATGGAGGGTGACCTTTCTACACGTCGTGTATGTTTCCTCCGTCACGTCGGGTCGAGCTGACAGAGCTGGCGGAGGCTGTAGTCACGGCGGGGGGTTTAACACGCCTCAGGTTAACGTGGAAAGAAGCAAAAACTGTACCCATGAATGACATAAATAATGCGAATGAAACACTGGTAGATGGATGGTTTAATACAAACGGACGGCGAGAGAGGCATGAAAATACAGCCATGATGAATAATAGCACCGGATTATTAGAGAAAATAGAGAGTTTGGTGAATTTTAACAGAAACTGAGCAGGAAAAGTGAGACAGAAAGCATGGAAATGAAACAATGAAGCTTTAAGAGAAGGAATTAACGAAACATTTGCATAATAGAACTGAATAATTGGCACAGATGCAGATATATGGCTCATGAGGATCTTATGAAGCCAGAATATAAACTCAAAATGCCCTCACTTTTATAATCTGCATTCTATGAAACAGTTTAATGCACATGTTCAAGGTTTAACCTCATTAATTATAATTATTATTTCTTCTTTTTGTCTTGTCCAGCATCATAACAGCAGAATGGTAGTCTGGCTCCTTTTTTTGCTGAGGGAAACTTCATAAAGTATGAGGCTCCCTCACTGTCCTCCCTACTGTCTTTATTATGAGATTTGTTGAACCACATTTCAATGTCGGACCTGACATGAAGGAACAAGGGGGAGGAGAACAAAGGGGGAGTGTAATGGGACTAGTACAAAGGCTGAACCCAAATGCAAGACCAGAACACAGATGACCAATTGAGAGTGTTTATTAAACACAATCACAGTAGGAAAAAAACACAGCACAGAGTAGTTAACACGTCTGAGAAGGTGTGTGATTCTGGACTCTTCGTCCGGGCTGTAAGCGGGGAATACGGATGGTCAGCACGGCCGAGCCGGAGGATTCCCGTCAACACCCCGACTAGGGCAAAACAGAGGATAGTCCAAAAACAAGCCAGGTCATACACAGGAGGGCAATTCAGGAGGCAACGGGACATGAGGGAAAGGCTACTCACGGTCAAAGTCCAGGCGAAGGTCGAAACACAAGGTGACACGTTGGAGGCTGAGGTAAACAGGGAACAGGCAGAATCAGAAGTCGGATGTACGAACCAGGTCAGAACCAGACGAGCAGGCAGACAAGGAACAGGCAGAATCGGTGGTTGGAAGGCAAAACGGGTCAAAACGGGCAGACAGACTGACTGGTATCCAAAAACGCTGGTAAGTGAGCACACAAAGGAAGAACACAAACTGGCAAAGGAACAGGGGAAAACACAGGGTTTAAATACACAAGAGGGCGGGAAGACAATTGGACACAGGTGGAGATAATCAGGGAGGAGTCAGGTAATCAGGAGCAGGTGAAACAATCAAGGAGGGGAAGTAAAGACACCAGACATGACACATGAGGGAAACTAAACAAAATAAAACAGGAAATGACAGACAAAACAGAAAAGACAGACAAATCCAGACAGTCTGGGAGCAGACATGACAGGGAGAAGAGAAGGAAAGAATGAAGGGGGGAGAAAAAGGAAGAAGAAGGTGGCAAAGACCCTCACAAGGAAATACCAACAATAACAACCATGGTGATAATTATAACGGAAATAATAACTAGAACAAGAACTGAGTAAACTGGGCAGAAGAGAAAGAAAGGAAGAAATTACAATAAAATAAAATAAATAAAACCTATTAAATGAGGAATATAAGAAAAGAAAACATGAGCAGGATATCATATATGACAGCTCAAATAACACTAGCAACAAATCCACACAACATCAGTTGTTCACATTAATCTCTTGCAGCAGAGTGACTGCATCAGAGTAAAGCAACGAGAATAAGGCAAAGAGACTGAGGGACTGACTAATTATTTACAGTAACGCTCTTTTTGTTTCTTTGGCCATTTTTTTTTTCCCACAAGTAACATTCACTTTTTAATTAAACAACTTCACTTGGATAACAGTATTGGTTCTTCTATCACAGTGTTTTTCAACCTTGGGGTCGCCTGAAATTTCTAGTAATTGATAAAAATAAAAATCAATAAATAAAAATTACCAATAAAAAATATATGTTGAGTTGACAGAGACAATCCCAATCCATAAAAGACATGACAAACTGTGAGTCTGAAACTGAAGCACTGTGGTTCTGTTTATCTGTCAAATGTTCATTGTGGTCAGTTTCAGATGCTGCAGCTCTTTCATAATTCATAGTTTGAGTTCTTGTTTGTTCAGTATTAATTGTCAGCCTTGTAAATCCAAGCTGGACTGACTGTACATATCCTGACCAAGGAAAATTAAATTCTCCCTTTGTGCCGTAATCTACACCTGGCTTTTCTACCTCCGTCCATAATAATATACATTATATAGACTAAATGTCGACTAAAATTAAAAAATAAAAAATAAATAAAATAAATTTATTTGCAATATAGTATAGCAAACTATTACATGATCAAAAACAAATTCATTTTAGCAAAAAAAAAAAAAAAAAAGTCTGTGTTTTGAATATCTGGGGTCGCCAAAAATTTGTGATGTTAAAATGGGGTCACTAAGCCAAAAAAGGTTGGAAATCACTGTTCTATCAGTTCTGTGTTTGATTAATTAGTTAATTTATTTATCCTTTTCATCATCTTTTACATGAAGTGTCCAAAAATAAAGATATTTGAAGCTGTAATGTCTTGGCATCTACTGTTCATTGGTTATTTTATTAATGGAGCCATTATTTGAGAAAGACAAAACAATAAAAGGTGTAAGAGAGTGAAAGAAAGAGATATTTGGAATATACCAAAGGAATACAGTCTCCTTCAGATCATTTTTTTCCCCATAACCTTTACTGAAGTAGCATCAAGTGACAAGGAAACTTATGTACAATAATATACAATATTTACATTTACATTAAGACATCATAGTGTGTGTGTGTGTGTGTGTGTGTGTGTGTGGGGGGGGGGGGGGGGCGCTAAGATATACGGCATGTAATATACAAAAGGTAGTATGAATCAATGTCCTGTCTTAGTTGTGTAAATGTTTTGTGTGTAAGATGTGTATGTGGTGTGACTGTTGTGATGTGAGCTTCTCAAAATAAATAAATACATTCAGGGATATGACCAAACACTATTACACTGGTCAACAACAAATTTATTGTTTTAGTTTTTTGAGCTGATTTAGGATAATTTTGGTGTGCTGAATCCAAAAATCCCATTAATTTTGCTCAATCAGGTCAACTTTCTGAACTATGCTACATATTGGCTTTTTAACATTTTTGCTTAAATTTATGGGCATTTTCACATCATATGATACAAAATACTTTCATATTTCTTGCAGTAAACCAGTTCTGAAGATTTTACTTTTGCCAATTTATGATTAATGTTGTTTTTTAATATTACAGGTGAATGAAATGGCTTCGACTAGAAGATCTTGCAAAAATAAGCCTGACATATTCTGCTACATCTGCGGTGAATACACCATTGTACCTAACAGGAATCCTATTAGAAAATGATTTTTTTTCTCTTAAAACCTATTTTGGGTGAGAACTATATAAAAAATCAACTGATAAAGTCACAAAAATGTAATCAATTTTGTGAGAAGATCAAATTTTTCAAAATCAAATTAGCAACAAAACCTGAACTGATTGAGAAAAACAGATGTCATTTTTGGATTTAGCGGTGCAAAATGGTCCTAATTCAGTTGAAAAAACCTAGACAACTTGCAAAAAACATTTTTTTGTAACCCAGTGTAATCATTAGGTAACTGAAACTAAATGAGAAGAAGAGAAAGGAAAAGGAGAGAAAAAGAAAAAAGGGGGAAAATGTGCAGTAATAAAAATAAATCGGTAAATAAAGGAAAATAGCTGAATGAGATTAAAAGTACAGTTGATCTACATTTGATGCCATTGCCCCTGCTGCCTCACCTCACCATCACAGCACTGTTGCCACTTTTTTTTTTTTTCTCTCCTTCAGATCCTTTAATCCCAGTAAACAGTGTATTATTGTACATACAGGGTTCATGTTTCAGTTCAGATGAAAAGTCTTGTGTCTTTTGCAAATATAATCTTCCGTCTTGCTGCGTATTCCCATATGGATTCGGTTTATTTGCTGGTATTTGAGAATGTAGCGCTTCGCTCCGCACACTTGATTGGATAATGATTTTTCAGACGATAAACTAAGCTTGTGGTATTTCACAGTTTTATTAATATGGATTTCTCAACAACAGTTAAAAGATTCAGGACAGATTAAATACGCCTCAGCTTTTTTTTTTTTTTTTTTTTTTTGAGCGTGTTGATCAGATGTAAATCCAAGATGAGTGTATGGGAATAGAATAAACTGAGGAGCTCTTGTTTAATAAATTAACTCCCATTTTTTTGTATTTTCGAAGCACAAGTTACTGATATCATCCCCCAGCTCTGATGTTGTGACTTACTATTAATAGGTTGAACTTAGAGCTACACTGGAAAAAATCTAAATCTTACAAAGTGTATTTTTCTCATTTTTAGTCAAAATATCTCATCACACTTAAAATAAGACATAAACACCTACAGAGTAACTTTTCAGTGAGATATAAGAACTGATTTTTAGACAATGGATCTTGGAAATCTTATTTCAAGAAATTTTACCAAGATAATTTTCAGTTGTTCCACTGGCAGATTTTTTTTGCTTGAATTAAGCAAAAAAAAAAAAAAAAAAAAAAAAAAAAAATCTTGAATTAAGGAAAAAAAAAATATCTTGATTTAAACAAAAAAATCTTGAATTAAGCAAAAAAAACAAAACAAAACCTTGAATTATGCAAAAAAAAAATAAAAAAAAATAAATCTTGAATTAAGCAAAAAAACAAACAAACAAAAAATCTTGATTTAAGCAAAAAACCTCTTGAATTAAGCAAAACAAACAAACAAACAAACAAACAAACAAACAAACCTTGAATTAAGCCAAAAAAAAAAAAATCTGCCAATGGAACAAGTGAAAATTATCTTGATAAGATTTCTTGAAACAAGATTTTCCAGATCTATTGTCTAAAAATAGGTTCTTATATCTCACTGAAAAGTTACTCTTCAGGTGATTATGTCTTATTTTAACTGTGATGAGATATTTGGACTAGAAATGAGAAAAATACACTTGGTAAGATTTAGATTTTTTTTCCAGTGTTAATTGAACATGTTTAAAGATGGAAAACATCCAAACTGCATGTCATCAGTCTCATCATCTATTGAGATCTTGCCTCTCAGAATGACGCCACATTGACATGATTTCAGTTGCCCTGCAGTGAGCTGGTGACACATCCAGGGTGTACCCCACCTTTGACCATTTGTAGCTGGAATAGGCTTTAACACCCCCACAACCCACTGAAGTACCAAGTGGTTCAGAGAATAAATAAATAGGATCCAGTCTGCCAGGGTGCACTGGTTGTTGCACTTAAAAAAAGAAAAACAACATTTATTATTATTATTATTATTATTATTATTATTATTATTATTATTATTATTGTTGTAATGAATCTCAGAGCCCCGTGATGAACACTGTCCAACAAATGAAGAGTAAGGAAAGGCATGAACTTTATCTTTGTAAACTGTTCGCTGTTTGTCCATCACTGTCTCTCATGCATTTCATAAAATTAAACGAAATGCGGGTGGGTAGCGAGCAAGGACATGAAAAAATTAAAATTTGGGGATGAAAATCATTTGCAGGACATTTAATGATGATGATCATCCAATTTGACTGTGGTTGATCCACATCTGGTTTGTTTTATTTAGAAGTGAGCTTCACATCTGTTTATATCTGGACACAGATGTCACTGAGCAGCACATGTTAGACATTTATTGATGGCGTGCGTTTTAGGCAAAAATACAGCCCTTAAAAGTGAGTTTCTGTGTAGACAATGTGTTTAATCATGGGTCAGGTCAGGTTGTGGGTCTAATGCTGCGTTCCAGGCTGGTTTTTGAGCCCGTAAGTCACGACTTCAAACCACGACTCACGACTTTGTAACGTTCCAGGCAAGTCACACCAAACTGCCTGAGCTCAAGGAAGTGTGGTAGTTAGATATAAACAAACCAGCATGGTGGACCGTACGTTAGACTCATTTACAATTATTTCTATCATCAAAGGTGTTTGTTCTTTGCTTATTTGAGGGAAACAGAGGAGGAAAAACAGTGCATAAGGCAAGAGAAGCTGTTCTACCTTTTATGTTTTGTTATTTGTATTTGGATACGTATTTGGTATTAATTTATTCTTCCACTCAATGGACTGAAAACTAGCTAACACTAGAGTAGCTGTTGATTATGCAGAACATTTGCAGATAAATAATATCAGAGCAATACCTAGTTTTAATAAACAATCTGCATAAACGCCTCATCCATGGGGGCTGCCATTGCTACGTGATGTCAGAACTCAGAACTGGGAGTACATCGATCTAGTACGAGTTCACAGGTGGGAAGTCACAGGTTTGACTGACATTCCAGTACATTTTTTTACCGGTAGAAGGTCAGAAAAACACGAGTTACAGGGTGGACTGGAACGCAGCATTATGTATTCGGGTACGGGCAGGTGTGGGTTTGGAAAAGTGGTCCCGTGCAGGACTCTGCTTGGGAATCGTCGGCTTTTCTCACACACATGAAGATTTTTGGTCGTAAATATTGAACAAGTTTAATATTTACGATTGTCGGCTCCGACCCTTTTCAGAGCCGATCATCAGGACAAATTCACTCTTAACACACCTCAGACCACAGGATAATCTTATAAAACATAAAATAATCTGGTGTTTGCTGTCTTCGGTCGGGAAAATCAGGACAAAAACAGCCCGATTATCATTATGTGTGTACCCCGCTTAAAGCTATACTTACTGATGTGGCATTTCTCACAGCACTTAGTAAAAGTCTGAACATGAACAACCTACCTCCCTCCAAAGCCCCGCCCACTTTGGGCCTCTGCCTGAGCTCTGACGCTCTCCTCTTCTCACCTGATGCGCGCGGTGGAAGCAGAGGTGGAGGTCCGGTCCACTTCGGTGTGTCCGCAGACCCCTCCCTCAGTAATCAGACACATCATCCACCTGCCGCAGGTCCTGTTTCATCAGTAGACCCTGTATTTAAGGGTCTGGTCTGTGCAGCACTGGGTCAGTGTCTTCACATCGCCCAGCTGATGAGGTGCCCAGGTGATGGGTGCGTGCACTGTGAATGTGTGGCCTCCGCGAAATTTTCCGTGGACATTTGAGGTTTCATAGTCCATACATTTCTCATCCTACATAATCCTACATTATATGACACCAAGTACATGTACGTGTATGAGTACTGTGGTCATAAAAGCTGAGCTCTGTGCAGACCTGTCCGTTTAGGCCAGTACACCTGACTTCCAGACTTTTATCTTCATCCTTCATTCATCAGACTCCTGTTTGTTCTCCTTAGTTGTTGTTTCTGTTAATAAATCCGTTTTTTCTCTTCCACATGTGCATTTGAGTTCTATCCATACACATCCTAGACAGTAGACTGTGGTCAGTGACAGGAGGAGCAGCACCAGTGAAGCGTCAGATTGAGAGGTACGCATATTGGATGCGGAGATGGCGATAGTGGATCGGACACTGGACGGCCATAATGGATGATTGACAGGAGGCTCAGCCAGGTTCGGCCAATTATTTCATTCGGACCAAATAAAATGATTGGTCAGAATTTTATCAGAAATATGAGCAATATACACTACCAGTCAAAAGTTTGGACTCACCTTCTCATTTAAATGGCATGAGGTGGACCGCAGATGGCCAACAAGCGCTCAGCATCACTAGGAACTCCTTCAAGACTTTTGGAAAACATTTCAGGTGACTACCTCATGAGGCTCATCCAGAGAATGCCAAGAATGTGCAAAGCAGTAATAAAAGCCAAATGTGGCTATTTTGAAGAATCTAGAATATAAAACATGCTTTGAGTTATGTCACACTTTTTTAAACTACATAATTCCATTTTTGTTCATTCATAGTTTTGATGCCTTCAGTGAGAATCTACAATGAAAATAGTCATGAAAATAAAGAAAAACCAGGTGTGTCCAAATTTTTTGACTGGTAGTGTATGAGAATTAAACATTTTTGAGTTTCAATACCTGGTGGATTTCTTTTACATTTTAGTTTGACATGTGCTTATGAGGAGCATTTTAAGATGACAAAAGAAAAGTGTGAAAATGCCACATCATACGGTATAGCTTTAACTGACATAAAGTTGGATTTCATGCTGTGATGCCACAGGTTGCTGATTGAGAAGCTCCATTAGACTGGACATCGACCCAAGTCTAGATTCATCCTCTTTTTTTGATCAGATTAACAGTTATGATGCCTTCAGATTTACTGGTAGCTGCTCTCAGCCCTTTTCAGTCCTGAAGTGACAGCTGAGGACACAGTCGAAGCGTTGAACTCTTTTGCGGAAAGCTGAGCTGATTTTACATTTTTAATGCACGTCGAATTGAGCAGCAAAAACACGTTAACCTCCCAGTGCTGTCAGGAAAACACTGCTCCTCCACTTTAAAAACGAAGCGACTTAGAGCCAGCATTATGAAAAACGTGGTCCCCGGTGGACTCGTATCCTCCATTCGCTCACCATCTCGTTCCTGCCGAGTCCTATTGTGATAAACAGGTGCTTATGAGCCATGATTTTACATGCGTTGCGCTCTCTTGACTCATGCTCTTTTCATCTCTGTTGCTGTGTCCCAGGGCTACTTAATTTGCAGGATTTACATATGAGCTGGGAACAGTCCGAGTCCCGAGGGGGGGGCCTTTGAAGATGTTGCTGCTGTTCAGAGAAGAGGAGGGTGGCGTGGGGGTGGGGGAGCGGGTTTGTGGCTTCAGAGACCGGCCAAGCCAAATTAGAAACCAGGGACGAGAGTGGACTGTGGGGAGCAGGGAGTCGATTTATATTAGACAACAAGTAGAGTCTTTATAAGGTCTATTTCAGAAACTGGACAGTTTTGAATGAAACGGCTGTTGTAGAGATCAAAGAGTCAAAGAGTGATGGGGCTTAAATATGACCATGATGGAGGGTGTTTTAGTCACAGTGTTCACATTCACAGCTGATCATTAGGGATGTAACGATTATAGACAGACAGACAGACAGACAGACAGACAGACAAACAGACAGACAGACAGACAAACAGACAGACAGACAGACAGACAGACAGACAAACAGACAGACAGACAGACAGACAGACAGACAAACAGACAGACAGACAGACAGACAACAGACAGACAGACAAACAGACAGACAACAGACAGACAGACAGACAAACAGACAGACAGACAAACAGACAGACAGACAGACAGACAACAGACAGACAGACAAACAGACAGACAGACAGACAGACAGACAAACAGACAGACAGACAGACAGACAGACAAACAGACAGACAACAGACAGACAGACAGACAGACAGACAGACAACAGACAGACAGAACAGACAGACAGACAGACAGACAGACAGACAACAGACAGACAGACAGACAACAGACAGACAGACAGACAAACAGACAGACAGACAGACAGATAGATAGATAGATCTTATTGATGCCAAAAACTGTGAAATTGTTGTGCAACAGTAGCATGACAGGCTGAAAAAAAAAGAATCCATCTATCCATTATCTTCCGCTTTATCCGGGGCCGGGTCGCGGGGGTAACAGTCTAAGCAGGGATGCCCAGACTTCCCTCTCCCCAGACACCTCCTCCAGCTCTTCCGGGGGACCCCGAGGCGTTCCCAGGCCAGCCGAGAGATTTAGTCTCTCCAGCGTGTCCTGGGTCTTCCCCGAGGTCTCTTCCCAGCAGGACATGCCCGGAACACCTCCCCAGGGAGGCGTCCAGGAGGCATCCAAAACAGATGCCCAAGCCACCTCAGCTGGCCCCTCTCGACGCGGAGGAGCAGTGGTTCTACTCCGAGCTCCTCCCTGGTGGCTGAGCTCCTCACCCTATCCCTAAGGGTGCGCCCAGCCAGAGTGGGGACCAGAGACGATTAAACGACAAGTGACGTGAAGTGACGGACCGTATGGTGCCGCTAGCTAAAATTGCTAGGACAAAATAAATTGCTTTCGTATCAATCCGATGTTGACAAAGACAAAAACTAAGGGAATTTTATCCATAATTTTTATACGTTTTAGTTAGTTTTGTAAGCACACAATACAGTTTCAGTTAACATTTTTTATTTTAACTTTAGTTTTTATTCATTTCAGTTAACAAAAATGTTTTTTCAATTCTATTTTTCGTTAGTTTCCGTTAACGATAATAAGCTTGGTCTGGGGTCACCATGAATTTCTGATGTTAAAATGGGGTCACTAGTCAAAAAGGTTGGGAACCACTGGCCTATCCGATACAAAACTTTTGCAGATATGACTGAAACGTCTTCATATGGACAGAGCTTCAGTTGTTCCTCTTGTCATTTCTCACCAATGGAAGCAGATGATTAGATGGTTTATTGTTTCTGTCAGTGACTCTCTTTACTTCTGTGTTTGAGCTTATTTAGAAGCTGGATCTAATGTGTAGTGTCATAAAATATGGATGAGGACAGTCACAGTCAGTTAGCAGCTGCAACTACATGTTGAGTATTGATGAAAGAGCCAAAAAAGTAATAAATGCAGGGGTTGAGATGTTCGAGCTTTCCACAGCTGCTTCAGTGGAAGCTCCATGAGACAGGAGATCTCCCCTCTTTTGTCCGTCTTCCTCTCTTTTCCTGGAGTGGATCTGTCATTTGGAGGAGTGGCTGTCAGGTCTAATAAGCAGAGAAAACACTCAGTTTGGAGACAGTGTTTCACCAGAGAGAGGGACTGGACCGGTGAACTTCACTGTGAGCTGTCCAAACAGCTGATGGAGATGCTGTCGACCTGGAGATGGCCTGTTCACACCGCTGCAACCTTCACTTACAATGTTTTAAAATGGTTTTATCTCAGTGTTAAACTTTGGGCTGATGTTCCAAACAAGGTTATTATCGTTAACGAAAACTAATGAAATGACGAAAACTAGAATTGTAAAAACATTTTCGTTAACTGAAATAAATAAAAACTATGATTAAAAGAAAAAAATGATAACTAACTGAAACTATATTGTGTGCGTACAAAACTAACTAAAACGTATAAAAATTATGGATAAAATTCCCTTCATTTTCGTCTTTGTCAGTGTCAGATTGATATGAAATCGATTTATTTCCCTCAAGCAATTTTAGCTGCTGGCACCATATGATATTTAACGGTCTGTCACTTCTCGTCACTTGTGGTTTCCAGTCGTCTTTTTGTCCCCACTCTACCTGGAAACATGGAGACTAAAGTTGGGAGAAAGCAGCAGAGTCCTGTCTGGGATTTATGTGAATACGATGGCAAAGAAGAGAAAAGATATAAAAAAACCTAAAACTAAGCATTTAGAAAATAACAAAACTAATAATAACTAGCAAACCTGCTCTAAAAACGAATTAAAACTAACTGAATCAGAGAAAAAAAAGTCAAAACTAAATAAAACTAAACTATAATGAAAAATCCCAAACTATTATAACCTTGGTTCCAAACTTAGGGTTGGGATCCAAAATAGGCTGGAGATTTAATTCTGTTAGCTGAGTAGCATTCAGAACAGCTCTATGATACGTGAATTTGTACCTGTAATTCAACTAGGCTGGCTTGTTTTTATTTAATTTAATTTTATTTTATTTATCAGTGAAGGTCCATTGAGATGCAAGATCTGTTCTTCCAGGGAGTCCTGGTCCAAATGGCTGCAGTTCCATCTCTTTTCCTGCTAATCTGGGCTTTGAAATGTAGTACTGGCAGTGGAAGAGTCAGTCCAAATTATAGATGTTATGCCATTTTAGTTCTTTTAGTTTGTGTCCCAGGGGAAAATGGAATATTTCTTTTTGGATTTTTGGACTTTTTTGTAAAAGTGTTGGCTACTCACGACCAAACCAGCCCTAATATTTTTAATAATAATAAATAATGTTAGCATAAGTGATATCTTTTTGTGGTTGATTTTGCATTGTGCAATTATTAGAGCAAATGGCCTTCAGCAATAAGACTTACTGTAAATACTGTTCATATTTTGTGCTTTCACGTGTTCTTGTCTACTTATCTTGTTTTTAGTGTTTTTATTGAGTACTATCTTATCTTCATTTTTAATGTGAATTTTTAATCAATTAGTTTTTGTATTTGTATTTATACTTTTCATTACAAAATACCCAGTTCTGGGATTACTGTAGGTTTATCTTATCTTATCTTATCTTATCTTATCTTATCTTATCTTATCTTATCTTATCTTATCTTATCTTATCTTATCATAAATTATTTTAAATGATCTTATAAATTATTTTGAATTATGTTATCTTAAATTATCTCAAATGATCTTATCTTAAATTATCTTATCTTGTCTTAGATTATCTTGTCTTGTCTTAAATTATCTTGTCTTAAATTATTGTAAATGATCTTATCTTGTCTTAAATGATCTTGTCTTGTCTTAAATTATGTTATCTTATCACAAATTATCTTTAATTATCTTGTCTTATGTTATCTTAAATTATCTTAAATGATCTTATCTTGTCTTAAATGATCGTATCTTAAATTATCTTCAATGATAGCTTCTTGTCTTAAAATATCTTGTCTTAAATTATGTTATCTTAAATGATCTTATCTTGTCTTAAATTATCTTATCTTAAATATCTTAATTATCTTATTATAAATTATCATAAATTATCTTAAATTATCTTGTTTTATGTTATCTTAATTTATCTTAAATTATCTTATCTTAAATGATCTTATCTTGTCTTAAATGATCTTGCCTTGTCTTAAATTATGTTGTCTTAAATTATTTTATCTTAAATTATCTTAAATGATCATATCTTGTCTTAAATTATCTTAAATGATCTTATCTTGTCTCAAATTACCTTGTCTTGTCTTAAATTATCTTATGTTAAATCATTATGTCTTGTCTTAAATTATCATGTCTTAAATTATGTTATCTTAAGTGATCTTTTCTTATCTTATCTTGTCTTGTTTTGTCTTATCTTGTCTTGTCTGGTCTGGTCTTATGGTCCCCTGTAGCTCTATTAACCCTGTTTTTCCAGAGGATAATCCCCTCTTTTGATATTTTTTATAATGAAGTGAGTACTCATGCCAGTCTAAACCTTCCACTTTGGTTCCGATCTACAGTGATACTGATGGACAGTGGTGGGTACAGGTCTGAGGCAGATCCACAAACGCTGATGCTCCCGTCCAGAGTCTTGATGTTACTGTTGAAAACACTAAATGAGCACTGTCGGGTGTTTGGAAGTGAGCCTGACTTCACAGGGCTGAGGTGTGTTTTCAGAGTTGTACAGCTGTAGATTAGAAGACAGGAGGTTCAAAGGAGTCGCCAGGATGGAGGTCGGAGCTGATCTGATGATCCAGAGTTTGGAAAAAATCCCGACTCAGCCTCCCTGTGTGTTACATAACGGCGTAGCTTACATCACCAGTTAACTCCGCTGGCTTTCTCCTCCTTCTCCGCGCTCCAAAATGAGAAAATAATTTGTAATGTTGGTAAATATTCAGCTGGAGGCCCCTGATGCTCCAACACTCGGCTTTGTTAAATGTGTTAAACGTGCAGAGCTGCAGACGCCGGGGGTTCAGGATGCTGCTCCTGTTGGTAAAAACCATCACTTCTGTTTATTTTCAGCCTCTTTCTGTGTGTGTGTGTGTGTGTGTGTATGTGTGTGTGTGTGTGTGTGAGAGATATGTTTGGTGAATTTAGAGCAAAGAGAGCCAAGCGTCAGAGGATGAAAATGATGCTCTGACCCTCTGAACTCTGGGTCAATATGTCAAAGTTTTAAAAATAACTCATTTATTCAAGAAACAAAAGGTGATAATGGAGATTGTTTAGTTTAGTTGATTGTCTTCCGATTTTTTTACACCAAGAGGGAGACAAATAAATCAAAAAAAAAAAAAAAAAAACATTTATGGAGCTAAATTAACCCTTTCATGCATGAATTATGAGAGCCTTAATTTTTTTTTTTCCCAAGTGTTTTTATTCCTCTAGGCATTGAAAAAACAATGCGATTGACATTTTTTTTTAACCTATTTTTCATGGAGTTGCAAAAATGTCCTTTCAGCTGGACACCATGTATTTCATTTTCGAAATGAAGAAACATATTTATTGATATTCTGTGTGAAAACTATGAAGCTAATCTGATGTTTTCTCACATTTTAACAAACTCTAAAACTGGTCATTACTCACTCCATGGAGATAATATGCTTTTTGTCTAACCCATAAAAACCCAGTGCTATTTTTGTCATCATTTTGTTCAAAAAAAAAAAAAAAAGTTAATTACAGTCTAATAACAACAACAAGCAACTGATTTACACTCAAACATGTTAGTGCAGATCAGATTTATGAAGAACAGCAAAGTTACAGTAATTATATGAACTCCAATGTATAGGATAATGCATGAGCGTCCACTGTGTTAGCAGATATGGAACTAAAATAACAAAATCCATGAATAGAACAGCTGTAAAACAGTTGTCCACTGTAGTGACCACTGTGCATGAAAGGGTTAAACACACTGAATATTAGGGATGCACCAATCCGATACCAGTATTAGGCATCGGCTCCGACACTCAGTGTGCGTACTCGTAAAAGTAATCCAATACAAATGCACGATACCACTTACGGCCGTGTGACATTCACAGTTCAGTGCTGCAGGTACGAGGAGGAGGAATAATGTGTTGAGAGTGTGAAGAGTGTGGAGATTTTTCAAAATAAATGACGGTGATAAAAGTAACGCAGACTGCAAGTAACGTTACAGACACAGACAGATACAGACGCAGCGTTCTGTCCATCCTCTGCGTACATTACATCCGTTTTCCAGGTGCTGGAGGATGAGTACCCAGATGGAGAATACCAGCAGGAGCCGTGGAGGTAGAGCAATGGTCCCCAACCTTTTGTGTACTATGGACCGGTTTCATGCATGAAAATTTTCTGCAGAACGGTAAGAGGTGCGGGGGTTCCAATAACAAAAACCTTTGTCAGTTCAGAGCATGTGATCTGAAACACTTACACTGTATATCAGACAGTTACAATGATTCTACAGTAGAATATCAACTCAGCCTAATGCAGAACCAGTGGAACCCTGGACTTGTTTCCCTGCAACTAGATGGTCTCATCTGGGGCTGATGGAGACACACAGTCTAGGTGTGTTCTGTATGTCCAGTCTACTACTTGGTAATTCATCATCGCAGAAAACTCAGCCACACAAAAATATGAGGTTGGAAACGGAAGAAGGACTTTCAGGGCTTTTGTGGTGATATCTGCATATTCTGCTTTGACTTTAATCCAGAATGCACAGAGGTTTGAAGTTGTCTCAAACATGGATTGATGTGCTGGAGCAGTTTGGAGGCGCTTGTGTGTCGCCTGTTGGGATGAACCTGGAACTTAGGCAGGAATCCTGATATTTCCTTCTAAATGCAGCTTTCTGTTTGCAGTCTGTGACCCTTCTGCAGTCTGTGACCCTTCTGCAGCCTCATCGTTTCCTCGTTTCTTCCCGAAAAAGTTCTCCAGTGAATTTTGTTTTTGGCTCATTTCTTTAGCTTGTGTTACTACTGATTCATGAAATGAGCACGTGAGTCTAGCGGTTGTGAGGCGAGGGCGGAAATGGTTGCTTTTCAAAATAAAATCTCCGGAAGACTAATGGAAAAAATTGCTTTAATATTAACCACAACTTTTTTTTCTTTACGGCCCGGTACCAAATGATCCACGGACGGGAACCAGGGGTTGGGGACCGCTGAGGTAGAGGATCTGTTCAAAGAGCCACCGTGTGAGTTAAAAACTACTGGCAGATTTAGGACAGCTACCCAGGGCTGAGCCAGTTTACATCCTACTGATAATACTATGGAGGTATGGAGCGGGGCGGACCACCGCCAGCGGAAGTGAAAATGAAACTTATCGCTCATTCACCTTTCCTCTACTTGCAGAAGCTGCGCTTTTAAACCTTACCAGCAAAATGCTGCAACATTAGTATCACATTAGTGTTACCTCTGTTGTCTCCATATTTATTGTTACTGACTTTCTTCTTTTCATAAAACTTTCCTCTTCTTCATGGTATTTGTCCAGTATGGTTAATTCAGAGCGGCGCCCCCTGGTGGATTAATTGACAAACGCTCATTCCAACACATTAAATTTCAGTAGCAGCACTTTGTTCCAGTCAGACTAATGACAACGACAATAAAGCACATTTACAAAAGGAACTAAGAACTGGAATGGGATTATTAAGTACTCATGTCGGTACTCGTTATCGGCAAGTACTCTAATGTAAGTACTTGTACTTGTACTCAGTCTGGAAAAAAGTGGTATCGATGCATCCCTAAAAAAAAAAAAAAAAAAAAAAAAAAAAAAAAAAAAAAATATATATATATATATATATATATATATATATATATAATATTGGAGTTTTTAGGTTTTTACCCGTTACTATAGTTTGTAGAAGGACCATCTGTTATGTTGACCATTGATGAATGTTCCAGTTCTTCTGATTAGTTAAATGTCAGTAATCAAAAGCTAAAAAAATGGATGAGGTTACTGGTTAATTTTCAAGATCCACAGATGGATGTACAACAAGAAAAGACTTTGAATGTATTTATTTATTGCAGTGGTATACAGATTGATTGATTGATTGATTGTTTACTTTGAGCATGTGAAACTAGGAAAAAAAAGACAAGAAAACACAATATGTCTAAGTTCTCATTTGCCCAGGTCAGCGTTCTTTTCTGTAGTTCTTCTCGGTTCAATGTTTTAATGTTTTGGGGGTGGCTATGCGGCTATGGCTCAGATGGTAGAGCGGGTCGTCCAATAACCGAAGGGTTGGCGGTTTGAATCCTGCTCTGTCTTAGTCAGTCTGTTGTGTCCTTGGGCAAGACACTTCATCCTCCTTGCCTCCAGTGCCACTCACACCTGTGTATGAATGTTCGGTGGTGGCGCAATGTAGGCGCACGCTTCTGTCAGTCTGCCCCAGGGCAACTGTGGCTACAAATGTAGTTTACCACCACCAGAGGGAGAATGTGAGAGCGAATGAATAATGGGTCGATAATATAAAGCACTTTGAGTGACCAAAAAAGCGTTATATAAATCTAATCCATTATTATTATAATGTTTCTCTCTCATCCAAGAGACTTCCTCAGTTCTGAAGAAGAACTGAAGAAGTCTCTTGGATGAGAGATGAAACATTTAAAAAAAAAAAAGAGCTAAACTAGTCCAGTTGAACCGAGAAGAAAGAAAACACAATGATTGTCCAACATTTACTGAAATAATTAACTCTGAAACTAACTTTCAACTGTTTTCCATTTTAAGTTTCACTTTTCTATTTAAATTCTGGATTATTTTTCATTCATAGTGTATTTTGTGTATATACAGCTGTTGAAAAAAATATTAGACCACCCCTTGTTTTCTTCAGTTTCTTGTTCATTTTAATTCCTGATACAACTAAAGGTACATTTGTTTGGACAAATATAATGATAACAACAAAAATAGCTCATAGTAGTTTAATTTCAGAGCTGATATCTATCCATTTAACATGTTTTCTTAATAATAACCAAAATCACTTCAGTTCTTCCATCCACATCTATGGCATTGTACTGACAAAAACAGTGCTTTTAGACATTCAATGTTTTCTGTCTGTTTTAGTCACATCATACACACAGGAGTTTGTACTGGATCACATAACCATTGTTTTTGATGACTTTTGATGGTCTAATAATTTTGTCGATGTCTGTCATCATGTTGTCCTGTCGCTTCTGATATAAAGTTGGATTTCATGCTGTGATGCCACATGATGCTCCACTAGACTGGACGTTGACCCAAGTCTAGATTCATCTTCTTTTTTTTAATAGATTAACAGTTATGATGCCGTCAGATTTACTCATTATTTAGTTCAATGTGAAATAAATAAAATGAACCCAATCTGAGTTCCTGTTCAACAAGATGAAAACATTGAAACATGCCACTTTTTTTTTTTTTTTTTAGCTGAGAATGGGAATGAAAGATGCATGAAAATTACTTCTTAATTAAACATCACAGCGATCACAGCTTCTGATCTACAATAAAAATGGTCATGTTATTATGTAGAAACCACAGTGTGATATGAAATTATGACAGGATAATGAATTTAATGTTACAATGACTGATGTCTGATTGGTTTTTGTGTGATTATCTCTTATAGTGAGAATAAATAAATGTTTACTCAGTAGTAAAACTCGAAGGAAAATATTTAGTATTTAGTGTTGTTGAACTGTTTTGTCTAAAATACCAGGACTGAATCCCTTGTGTGTTTGTGTGTTGTGTGTCTGTGCACACGTGTATGGAAGTGTTCCATTGTGGGTGTGCACATGGCCTGCAGCCGTGGTTCTGCTTTTAGATGGACCTTTGGCTTTCAGACGCCTCAACATGTACAGTAACACCGCTGCTGTTTGTTTGCCGTCCCGTTACAACACACTAACGTGACATATTCAGTGTGTATTGATGCTTCAGGCCTGTTGTTTTTAGTGTTGTATTCATCCTACACTGTCACCGCTGAGACTGACCTGTTTAGCATAACAATAATGAAATATCACCTCCAAAAGCAGGGAAATAAGGAGTTGTACATTTATATTTCCTGATTATAAACATCTGTTGGTGAGATTTACATGTGTTTAGATCAAGTTTAATTGTAGAATGATACAATGGAGCATGCAATAGGCTGAAAATCACACACTTGTAGCTCTGTGAGTGGATTTTTCTTATAATGAAGGCAGGGAGTTGTATGTATGAAGCACTCTGGGGAAAATCTGCTCTTTGAGAGGTTTGTGGCAGCAAGGGGTTTCCTGTCTTTTATAATAATAATAATAATAATAATAATAATAATAATAATACATCTTTGTGCAGCACTTATCAAAATACACTACACGATACACTGCAAAAATCTAAATCTTACCAAGTGTATTTTTCTCATTTCTAGTCCAAATATCTCATCACACTTAAAATAAGACATAATCACCTAAAGAGGAAGTTTTCAGTGAGATATAAGAACTGATTTTTAGACAATAGATCTGGAAAATCTTATTTCAAGAAATCTTACCAAAATAATTTTCACTTGTTCAATTGGGAGATTTTTTTGCTTAATTCAACATTTTTTTTTTGCTTAATTCAACATTTTTTTGCTTAGTTCAAGCAAAAAAATCTGCCAGTGGAACAAGTGAAAATTATCTTAGTAAGATTTCTTTAAATAAAATTATACAAGTTCAGTGACTCATGAGTGATTCTTAATGCTACATATCACAAATGCATGGGGTGCCCTTTTTTTTTTTTCCCCCAACACTGGATTATACTTCTATTTTACGTCATTTGGATCAGCTGTTATATACACTGTGCAAAAAATAGAATGGACCAGTACTTTACAGAGTTCAATGAGTTCAATGATTCTTAGTGTGATCTATCACAAATGCATCTGGTGTCCAAAAACTTTTTTCCACCACTGTATATTACTGGTGTTGCCTTTTGATATTATATATTGTCTGTCTGTGTTGTCTGTGATGCTAATTGTTAGCATCTCTTTGCTAGAAATCTGAGTTCAACAAGTGGTTCCAGGCACAACAAACCCCGCCCCTCGCACATATTGTAGCTTATTTTGGCCTCGATCCAGCTGATGGCATAATATTGTTAAATTTGCACTAATGCACTTGTGAATCACTACAGACCTGGTCGAGCAATAGGGGGCATTTTCTTTTAAAATATAGTGGTGCTGCATTGTGGAATTCTCTCCAACATGTCGTTAATGTTTCTGTCTTTGTCTGTGTTCAAGAACAAATTAAGACATGCTTTGTTGGGTGGTTATTATTTGTCTGTTTTGAGTTTTACTTTGTTATAGTTTATGTTCCCATTTACCATTCTCATTAAATCTCACTTTGGCCTCCATACACTGTACACTCTAAAAGCACTTAATAAGTGATTATATATATTTTTTTAACATTAGATTTAAAATAATATTAGATTTTTTGCTCTCTTGTGTCAAATTTATGCATGGATTGTGTATACCACCATCCAAAAGTCCCCAAAAGTAGCAAATCCTTCAGGAACAAATTGTTTTTCAGAAACATACAATAACATAATTTTATTCTTGCGACTGTGTCATTTCCAACAAGCTAAGGACTGTCATAGTTTGGCTACACACCATCTGTTAACTGGACTGGGCTGTCAGCTGGTCAGCTGATAATGCAGGGGTGTCAGACTCATTTTGGTTCAGTTCCATTTTTAGCCCAATTTGATCTCAAGCGGGCCAGACCAGTAAAAAAAAAACAGACTTAATAACCTTTAAATAATGACAAATCCAAGTTTTTCTTTTTATTTAAATACAAAAATAAATAAATAAATTATGAAAATATTTACATTTTACAAAAAAGATGTGAATAACCTGAAAAAACAGAAATTTCATTTCAAAAATTAGTGCAATTTTAACAATATTATGCCGCGACTTATTATTTATATATATACATTTACACACAATGTAATTTGCATATCATGTCTATTCATGTGTTGATGTCAACATATCAATTGCCTCTATATATGTGCCAAGTTTGAAGAAATTGGAAACAAAACTGATGTTTTTATAGACATTTGAAATTTTGGCCATGATAAGTAAATGGGAGGGGAAAAAAAGATTTAAAAAATTCCTAAAAAGTTTTAACTTTTACCTACTTTACCCAAAATGAAATGACATCTTTTCTGGGTCACTGGCAATCTATAAACCAAATTTGATATGAATTCAACGAGTAGTTTTGTTGCTACAAGCATTTGAAATTTTGCCCATTATAAGTAAATGGGGAAAAAAAAGATTTTAAAATTCATAAAAAAAAATGTTAACTTTGATCATCTTTTCCCAAAATATAATCAGATCTATTTTGGGTCACTGGAAATCTATGAACCCAATTTGGTTTGAATTCAACCAATAGTTTTGCTGCTAGAGGCATTTGAAATTTCGCCCATTATAAGTAAATGGAAAAAAAAAAAGATTTTAAAAATTCATAAAAAAATTTAACTTTGAGCTGCTGTTCCCAAAATGTAATCAGATCTATTTTGGGTCACTGGCAATCTATAAACCCAATTTGGTATGAATTCAACCAAAAGTTTTGCTGCTAGAGTGTTAACAAACAAACCAAACCAAAAACAATACCCCTTGCCTCCCCTTTTTTTTTGGGGGGGGGGGGGGCAATAACTCCGCTCTTTCCCATCTTCTCTAACTAGAGGCTCAGTTTCTCTTTACCTGTGGCAGTTTTAGGACACCATAAATGTCTTTCTTGCGAAAACATCTTGAAAACTTTGCTACAAACTCCCAGATGAGAATTCCATCTAAATGCTGATGCGATGAACATTTCCTTTAAGGAGAACAGACTTTCCCCTCTTCTCTTCCCCCTCTCACTACACCTCTCCTCCTTCCTCCTCCTCTTCCTCATGCTCTTCATCTCTTTCCCCCTCAGGGCATCAGCAGTCTGTTCAGCTCTCTCAAAGTGGTCCGCCTGCTGCGTCTTGGCCGGGTAGCTCGGAAACTGGACCACTACCTGGAGTACGGTGCAGCCGTCCTGGTCCTGTTGGTCTGCGTGTTCGGACTGGTGGCCCACTGGCTCGCCTGCATCTGGTACAGTGTTTTTCATCCTCTCATTGCTTCACAGTTTAGTGCCGTTTAAAGCCTCCCTCCCGCTGGCTGCTGGGATTTACCCCGCTCCTAAATGTTTCTAATTGGTTGTGTATGCTAAACATGGCTCCCTAACTCCCATCTGTACATCACCAAGCATCTGCTGCTGTTCTACAACTCTTACAACTTCACTCAAATGCTAATTTCGGTATAGCCCAAAGCAAACACAAACTCATAAACATTAAACTCAACAAACTGGTGCGTACAGTATGTTCACTTATACTTTCCATTTTTGGATGACTGAGTCTTCCAAGACCTCACATTGCATTTATCCTTGTAAACTTTTATATTAACACTGAAGGGAAAAGTGCATCAACAGTTTTCTTAAGGGCTCAAATAAGCAAATATTTGTTGCTTGTTCCCTTAGAATGCTCTTACATCAATGATTAATTACTTTAATAAACTTGTTTAAAGAAAGAGTGTGTAGGTTTCAGGGGAATGTGTTCAGCTCAGGTCTGATTTCACAGTGTTTGTACTGGTTCAGATGCACATTTGGTCAGATTAAGAGACCATGAAGTTGTAAATTCTTACAATATTGTGAGCAACGTGTGTGTGTGTGTGTGTGTGTGTGTGTGTGTGTAGGTGTGTGTGTGTGTATGAAGATACAAATCAGTCAGAACAGGTACAAGGTTTTTGTCATAACTTTTTAGTCAACTCCAACACACAGTACAGTCCAACTCAACTCTCTGTCTCCCACCTTCTCTTCCTGTCTCCCAGAACAGCCCCCCCCCCCCCCCAGGCAGAATCCCTGATAACGGAATATTTGTATTTTTTATTTTACCTGTATTTAATCAGGAAGTCCCATTGAGATTAGGAATCTCTTTTACAAGGGAGACCTGGCCAAGGTATCAGCTATGCAAAGTCCAAACAACATAAAACACATAGATGATACACAATGAACAATAAAACACAATAACAGCTACTCCAAAAAAGGGAAACCAGTGACATTCCTCCTTCACTGCGTTCTCAACTTAACATTACTGTAAACTTATATGTGTAAACAATCATACAGTAATTCTGTAAGAACATAAAACCATGTCTGTATAACAGCGTCATAAACATGTCTTTACTATTACTGTGCTTATGTTTACAACAGAATATTTGCTTATTATTAGCATTTCCCATTTTCACTCTTATAATATTATGGCTGTGAGAGGTGACATTGCATGTTGATTACTGACTGTCATCGTTTTCTTCATAATGAGAAAGTGGTGATAGCAACCAGTAGACAATGCTGTGAAACATTGTGTGTGATACTGACTGTTTGTGTTGTAAAGTCCTTAAAAGTCCTGAAAGAATAAATGACTCTGGGTTTGTTTCCACCATATCGGTCGTCAATCCTTCAGAGAGAACAAGTAGTAACAAGTGGTTCCAGGCACAACAAACCCCGCCCCTCACACATATTGTAGCTTATTTTGGCATCGATCCAGCTGATGTCATCATGTGTATGCATGTGTTGATGTCAGCATATCAGTTGCCTCTATATATGTGCCAAGTTTGAAGTCAATTGAAACAAAATTGATGTTTTAATAGACATTTGAAATTTCTCCCATTATAAGTAAATGGGAGAAAAAAAACACAAAAAAATCATGAAAAATTTTAACTTTGACCTACTTTTCCCTAAATGTAATCACATCTATTTTGCATCACTGGCAATCTATAAACCCAAGTTTGGTATGAATTCAACTAGAGCTGCAACCAATTAATCAACTCAAAGTGATCCAAAAAAGTCATTCAACCACAATTCTCCTGAATCAAAGCTTTGTTTCCTTCATTTTTCTGCTGTTAAACATTGGTTCCACTGTTGTGTTTCACATGGACGCTTATTGTGACGCACAAAGAAGCTTCAGTTCAGGAAAACTGCAATAGAATATTTCCCTTCAATCAATTCGAGTCAGTTAATCGAATTGTGAATTTTTGCATTTGCTTCAAGCACCTAATCAATTAATTGGTTGCAGCTTTAAATTCAGCCACTAATTTTGCTTCTACAGACATTTGATATTTTGCCCATTATAAGTAAATGGGAAAAAAACAGATTTTAAAAAATCATAAAAAATTGTAACTTTCACCTACTTTTCCCAAAATGTACTGAGATCTATTCTGGGTCACTGGCAATCTGTAAACCCAATTTGCTACGAATTCAACCAATAGTTTTGCTACTAGAGTGTTAACAAACAAACAAACAAACAAACAAACAAACAAACAAACAAACAAATCAAACCAAAAAAAAGTACCCCTTGCCTTCTACTCCTTTGGAGTAAAAATAGTAATTGTATGGCTCTGAAGTAACGGAACAGTGTAGACGACCAAAAACATGTTGGTCTTTCTTTGAGGATATCACAAAGTGCCCTACATTTGGCATAAACTATTGTCCACTTTGACTCTACTGGGAACATCTAAAGCAGTTAAGCAGCACCTGGAAGTTTATTCCAAATTTTGGCTTCATTGAGTTTTTATTGTATATTTGTTGGATGTTTTAGAGTTTTTGTTTGATTATAGTCATAAATCTGATTCATAGATCCATTATTGGCCTTTCCCATCTCCACACCGTCTGTCTCGCTGGTTTTACCTCTCGTTGGTTTTGTTAAAGGTCAGATTTTGTCTCCACAGGTACAGCATCGGAGACTATGAGGTCATCGACGAGGCCACCAATACCATCAAGAAGGACAGCTGGTTGTATCAGCTGGCCATCAGTATCGGGTCACCATATCGTTATAATGCCAGCGGCTCCGGCCAATGGGAGGGGGGCCCCGGAAAAGACTCTCTGTACATCACATCTCTGTATTTCACCATGACGAGCCTCACCACCATCGGCTTCGGAAACATCGCCCCCACCACGGATGGAGAGAAGATCTTCTCTGTGGCCATGATGATGGTTGGATGTGAGTATCACATGGCCCTTTAATCGCTTTGTGTTGCATGGTTTCTGGTGGTTTATGGTGTCCCTGGTCTTGGTTTTAGTCTCTCTGATTGTGGTTTGGTTTTTTTCTGCTCATGGTTGTGGGGTCTCTGCTGATTAATTTAATGTCTCCTAGTTTTGCTGTATCTGCCGTGGTTTTGGCTTCTGTATTTGAGGTTTTAGCATCTCTGCTCATGGTTTTGGTGTCTCAGATCATGGTTTTAGCTTCTCTACTTGTGGTTTTGGTAACTCTGGTCTTGGATTTGGTGATGCAGATTATGGTTTTACCATCTCTGCTCATGGTTTTGGTGACTCTGGTCATGGTTTTGGTGTCTCAGATCACAATTTTGGTGCATCAGATAATGGTTTTAGCATGTCTGCTAATGGTTTTGGTGTCTCAGGTCATGGTTTTAACATCTCTGCTCTTGGTTTTGGTGACTGGTCATGGATTTGGTTTTCTCTGCTCATGGTTTTGGCGCCTCAGATCATGGTTTTAGCATCTCTACTCATGGTTTTGGTGACTCTAGTCATGGTTTTGGTGACTCTAGTCATGGTCTTGGTGCCTCAGATCATGGTTTTAGCATCTCTACTTATGGTTTTGGTGAGTCTAGTCATGGTTTTGGTGACTCTAGTCATGGTTTTGGTGTGTCAGATCATGGTTTTGGTGTCTCAGACTACGGTTTTAGCATCTCTGCTAATGGTTTTGGTGTCTCTGGTCATTGTTTTGTCTTTACTTATAGATTTATTGTCTCATGGTTTTGTTGTGTCTTCTCTCATGGTTTTGGGCCCAGCTAATTTTGTTTCTTCTGCTCTTTTGGTGTGACTGATTTGGTGTCTTGTAAATTTGACATTTCTTCTCATGGGTTGGGGTTTTTGCCAGTACATTTAGTGTCTTCTCCTGGTTTTGTTGCATCTGCTGATGGTTTTAATGTCTTTTCTTGTGATTGTAGTGTTTTTTGCTGTGTCTGATCATGGTTTTGATTGATCTGGAGCTGCTATCTCTGGAAGTGTTTGTGAAGATAGAATTTTATCTAGATATATGTAGAGAAATCAGCTTATTTTTGGTTGTTTTATTGATTGTCTTCAGTATTTCACAAATCTTACATGTAATGCCTTTTAACCATCTGTTGAAGATGTGATATTTGTGTGGACACGTTAAAAGCCATCCATCTGTCCATGAAGATTGACTTTTTCACCAGATCTTAACCTGTCTGCATGGAATTGCTCTTCAGGACTCTGCAGACAGTAAAGTTTTATCAAATTGAACAGAAAATATTCAGTTTTATTAATTTCTCTGCAGTGGGATTCATATTCCTAACAGCTCCATATCCTCATTACAAAGCGTTGGCAGTACACAGCAAATATAGGCATGAAAAACAATCTATAAATAATAGAATCAGAGTATTTCTCAGGCTGCATTTATCATAATACAAAGAGGCAGAGGTAGAATTATTTAGCTGTACTTAAACTGTGTTGATGAATCCTGTAGGAAAACATTTTTAAATGGGGGAAAAAAAAAAAAAGCTGAAATGTTGCTAAGGAATGAAGTGCTTGACCACCGCAGCTGTATTCTGCAAGCATAGAGCAAGAATCGTTAAATAAAGAACTAAAATCTAAGGATTCGATTGGATTGGTATTTCAGGGCTGAACCATGATTCCACTGAGGAATCGAAAGTCCGTGGGTTTGGAGAATCTGTTGCAGTATTTGGCTTCTTGAGAAAACTGTTAAAGAGTAATGAAACAGGAAGGAACAGTGTAATTAATTCTCCTTATTTTGGCTTTTCGTGGATGTCTTTGCTGGTTTAAGTCGGCAGAATGGTGACGTTTCTCAGATGATCTTGTGTTTGGTCCAGGTTCAGCTGTGGATGTTCATGGTCTCCAGACGATGATTCATAATGGATCTGGTGACTTTGTGACCTGTCATTTGGTGCTGTTTACCAACCCTTATAGAGACTAATATTTGGGATTTACCAAGTCATTTACTGGGAATATTTAATGCCCTCAGATGAAGGTTTTTGTGCAAAGTATGAACTTAGTCAGTTTAAGTATAAGCTTAGGACATATCTGATTCAACAAATTTAAATATTCCTCATACACACACTCTCCCGCACTTACACATACTCTTTTTCTTTTATTCTTTGTTTATATTTTTGTTCTATTTTGTATATTATTGTTTTATTCCTATTGAACACCGCAGTAACAGTAAATCACAAAAAACACAATTAATTTCGGTTAATGGATTGCCACGTCAGAAATCTTTATAATTTATACATTGAGTAGTTATTGTCGCTTTGCCCTGGCTTAAACTGCGTGTTCTTGCGAAATACATGACCCGGTGTTTCTCCACCTTACTCCAATACACCGTAAAATGGAGTCTGGCTCAAATCCGGACTGCCCCAGAGGGGGATCGCTTTATTTTGATTATTAACTCACCAGTTATGTTTTGGATGGAAGGACCAACCCAGGAGAAATGAAGAATTCACCAAAAAGAAGGGCTGAGGTTTAAAAAGTTAAAATAAAGCTTGATTTATTGCTTCAAGCAAAAATAGAAAAAGTTACAAAAAAGAAGTAAGTCAGTTATCAGCTGGTCTCGCATCAAACACACTATTTGTCTCTTCAACATGAAAATCTTCTTCATTACATTTCATAGTCTTCAGTCACTCTTTGAAGACTTCCATATTTGGTACATAATCTCAATGATTGGTCGACAGTTGTTGCTGGGTTAAACACGTCACAGACAGAAAAACCACATTTGGAAGTTCACCTGAGTTTAACAAGCGCCTTGGACGCCTGTCAATCAAACCTTGGTTTGACATTTGCTCCAGTAATTCAGCTTACACTGCATAGCTTAACCACAAAGAGTTTCAGTAAGTACGCTCTTGTGCAATTAGGCTAGTATTTCTTGACCACAGAAAGTCCCTTTTAAGTTCATAACCTAGATTAACTCAGTTCACCCTAACCACAATATTGCCAAATCTGCAAAACAGACACTTTCACGTAGAATCTGACCTTTTCTCCTAGTTCAGCACACACAGGTGTTAGTTTCAACACAACACACGAACCTGACCTTTCACTGTTCAGTACACAAAATAAAAATACAAAATACAGATACAAAATATAAATCAGAATATAACAACTTAGGCTTCCAAAACAACTTATAATATTTCATTTCTTCTTTTCCATTTTGGTTCATGATGTATGATGTGTGGTGGTCATCTGACATTTTAGAGCAAGATTCAAAGTCACACATTCATCTTCCATTTAATATGATCCGTATCACATTCCTATTGTCTTTCTTTAAGATAATGCTGTAATGAGGTGAGATTAATTTTATAAGCCCCACTGGGTTTTCTGATCTCACCTGCACAATTTCTTTGTCTTTCCTAATGTTTGATTTGTTGTCTTGCAAAATAAATAAGTAAATAAATGAATAAAATAGTTGAAAAAAAGTAGATTTTTTACCTTGACATGTTTCGGCTACAACCTCAGAAGAGTCACTTGATGTTCTTGTGATGTGTCATTGTCAGCTGCTTTATCCAGGTTCGCCAGACAACAGGGGACTATTATGCCCCCACAGAGAACCGCACCCATGGGTGGGATAAGGTGTAGGATCCTTCATCCCTGTTCGTGGTCCTCGGGACCCATTTTCTGATTTCTGTGGCCTCCCTAATCCAGCTGTAGTAGTTGTTGGTTTCTGACCCTTCTGAGGAAGACTACAGGTTGTAGCTGAAACATGTCAAGGTAGAAAATCTACTTTTTTCTATATAATAATAATAATAATAATAATAATAATAATAATAATAATAATAATAATAATAATAACTTTTATTTATAAGCGCCATTCAAGACACCCAAGGACACTGTACAACAAGATTACACAGACAATGCATAAAATAAAAAGAAATAAACAAATAGATAAGAGAATAATTACGGTATATATAGTAGAAATGAAGATGTAAAATGGAGAGTAAAACTTATGGTGGGTAGGGTATTCTGAAAAGGTGAGTTTTGAGTCTGGATTTGAATGTGGGGAGAAAGTCACAGTTATGGATGGACAGTGAGAAGGAGTTCCAGGGCTTTCTGACAAAAAAGAAAAATATATCTTTCTAAGTTCTAGTAGACAGTATGAACCTAATTGGACTATTAAACCTTGTGGATGTTACGGAAGATACAGCAAAGCAACAACGGTCTTCACATTTCACCCTCCAAATAAATATTTCCTTAAATGGTAGCAGTCATTTGGATCTAAATGCTTGTGTTTATTCTCTGTGATGTTGCTTGAAGATCATAACTTTGCCATAGAATAAGAATAAGAGAATTCTTTTTGTGTGACAGGAGATGTACCTTTAAGAAACATATTAATGCATGGTGGTGCAGTAGATACCACTGTCACCTCACAGCAAGAAGGTCCTGAGTTGGATTCCAACACCAGGAACCTTTCTGTGTGGAGTTTGCATGTTCTCCTTGTGTTTGCGTGGGTTTTCTCTCTGGGTACTCCACCTTCCTCCCACCATATAAAGACATGCACTAGTAGGTTAACTGGTTAATTTAAATTGCCCATAAGTGTGAGAGCGATTGGTTGTTCGTCTCTATATGTCCAGGTCATTATTGAAAATGAGAATCAGTTCTTATCTAACTTACCTGGTTAAATAGAAAAGCATTAATAATACAAATATCTTATTGCATTGATACTCATTGGTAAACCTTTAAAAGGATGACATTATCTGTCCAAACACGAGGTTTTCAAGGTATTTTTACTCGGCTAACCTTCACTGCTGACTTCCATACAGACTTTAACCCTATAACGCCAAATGTATCATATTTGGTAAATGAGTTTTGAAGCTACATATTCAGGGTGATATCCTTTTTCTTGAAAAACCTGATGTACACAATTAGATACATGCAATACATGTGTAATCCGCCAGGGGGGAGGGACTCATTCAGCAGAGGCCTTTCCAGTGACACTATAAGACTGTCATTAATGAGGAAGGAGGAAGAACTTTGACAATTTGAAAAAGGAATTACCAATTTGTTAGACATGTTCATGTTATATTATGTTTTTTTTGTTGTTGTTTAAAAATAATAATATTTGAGCATTGAGACCTGATGGATCAAATATGATACAAAATTGAAACTCATACGTGGAAATTGATATTTGAAAAAAAACAATAACATTTTTTTGGTTGTTCAGAAGGACCAATTAAGGCTCCAGTTTCAAAGAACTGGAATTTTCTATCAATGATTTTATGATTTGGGCTTTACAGGGTTCACAAATGCAGCTGATATCATTTACATTTCTTGGCAGTTTTCTAGTATTTAACCGTTTCATCACTGATCCCTCATGTTAAAGCGTCCCGGGGTAGATAATGTACAGCGATGGCTTTAGAATATGAATTAACTGGATCCTACAGCGTTCAGAGGCTGCTCAGTAGGAGATGCAGCAGAAAACTGAACAGAAAATTAGAAAGCAGCATGTGACACCCCCGATTAACACTGACTGGACTCCCCATGGTTCATCTGAGGAATCATCTGGAGAGACGGCAGATGATAAAACTACACGAATTAGAGTATTTATCTATCTGAATTATTATCAATATTATTCTGTATGCAGCTGGTGTCTTACAGACGTTATAAACATCTTGTTTCTTTGTTTCATCATTAGTTTCCTCTACTTTCTTTACAAATGATGGAAGTGTTAAACATCTGCTTCTACATATATGTTCTGACGGTCATGAAATAGTGCATTTTATGTTGGATTCCCTCCATTTTTGTTATGTCTGCAAATATCTGTTAACCCTTGTTGGTTCATCTGCTTAGTGCACATTTATTTGGGCTCATTTTGTTCATTTTTTCTCTGTTGTTTTGTCTGATGATAACACATACCACCTGTTTGTGTAAAGACTGTCTCATGAGGTCATGAAAACCATGTGAAATATTAAGGAGAGTCGTCAAGCATGAAAAATGGAACAAGACTAAACTGAATAAAATGATGTAACAAGAGGAAAACAACTCAGAATACACCAGGCGATTATGACAGAAGATAAAACTGTCAAAAATGATGTAACTAGAATAAAACAACCTAAAAGACACAACAAGCCAAAAACAACCGAAGAAGATGAACAAAATAAGGGAGAAGATAAGAAGATAATCAGATGAAAGAACAGAAAAGTCGAGGAATTGAACCAAAATGAGCAAAATAAACAACAATGAATAAGACTCAAATAAATGCACTAAACAAGCAAGAAAATATCCATGAAGATAAACAAAATAATGAAAAAAAGGACAGAATAGTCAAGAAAATGAACTGAAATATCTAAAACCAAAAAATTTATGGAAATCTGCAAAATAGTCATGAAAATAAAGTAACATGAATAAAATATTCCAAATGAAGAATAGAAATGACCAAAAGAATGTAAAAGATGAGCCAGATAAGCAAAAACATTAACAAAATAGCCAATAAATCATCATCATAAGGAATAAAAAACAAAAAAAGAGTAAAATTCCAGACAGTGAACAAAAATGATCAACATAATACACAAATTAGCCCAGTTTACATGTAAAAGTGCATTTTTATGATTGTTATGCTGGTTAATGATTTTGATGGTTTCAGTAAACACAGATATTATGGCAGTGCATTATGGATATTTGTCAATTTAAGCTGAAAAAGTCATTGTAACTTCACACTTTTTGCCCCTCCATACTTTCCCTGTTCTCTTGACATGTTTCTGAACATCACAGCTGTCCAGTGGTTGTCTCCGTGTCCTGATGTCCACCATCAGCGACATAATAACTGTTTTTTTTCCTGTTTTGTTTGTCTGCATTTAAAGCTACCTTCTACATATTGCTGTCATCTCTCCACCTGCCTGGTTAAACTGATTTTCCTGTGGTTCTTGGTGGGATTTTTGCTGCCTCTGACAGTCTGCGAAGAACTTGTGTAACAATGTCTATATCCTGGAGGAAAAGTTACTTTCAGGGCATCAATTATTAAAGTGTATGCACAGTCTGCAAAAACCAGAGTACAGCCTCGAACACTGAGTTTCTTTCTCCCTCCAACCAAATGGCCCTGGGGGGCTTCACGGCACCAATAACAAACACCACGAATGTACATCTGTTGGTTCTAATTGGATAAATGCAGCTGACATTGGCTTTTTGATGGAAACGTGGGTACTCAGGAGTCCAAACTGATATTGTTCCGGTATGTTTCTTCTATTTGTGAGCAGTGGTGTGCACAAGAAGGGGGCAGTGGGGGAAACCGCCCCCCCTCGTGGCCCAATTGTTGAAAAACGTGTGCTAAAGTGCCCTCTTGGGAGCCAAAATGTGTGCTAAAGTGCTCTGTTGGGAGTCAAAACGTGTGCTAAAGTGCCCTCTTGGGAGCCAAAACGTGCTAAAGTGTCCTTTTGAGTCAAAATGTGTGTTAAACTGCCTTTTTGGGAGACAAAATGCGTGCAAGTACCCTCTTGGGGTCAAAATGCATGCTAAACTGCCCTCTTGGGAGCCAAAACGTGTGCTAAAGTGCCCTCTTGGGAGTCAAAATGCATGATGAACTGCCCTCTTGGGAGCCAATATGTGTGCTAAAGTGCCCTTTTGGGAGTCAAAATGCATGCTAGCCTGCCCTCTTGGGAGTCAAAATGCGTGCTAAACTGCCCTCTTGGGAGTCAAAACACAGGCTAACATTCTTTCTTGGGAACCAAAACGTGTGCTAAAGTGCCCTTTTGGGAGCCAAAATGTGTGCTCTGTTTGGGAGTCAAAATGTGTGCAAAAGTGCCCTCTTGGGAGTCAAAACACGTGTTTATGTGCCCTTTTGGGAACCAAAACACAGGCTAACATTCCTTCTTGGGAACCACAGCATGTGCTAAAGTGCCCTCTTGGGAGCCAAAATGCGTGCTAAACTGCCCTCTTGGGAGTCAATATGCATGCTAAAGTGCTCTCTTGGGAGTCAAAATGTGTGTTAAAGTGCCTTTTTGGGAGACAAAACACATGCTAGTGCCCTCTTGAGAGCCAAAACCTGTGTTTAAGTGCCCTCTTGGGAGCCAAAACATACGCTAACATTCCCTCTTTGGAACCAAAACATGTGCTAAAGTGCCCTCTTTGGAGCCAAAATGTGCGCTGTGTTTGGGAGTCAAAATGTGTGCAAAAGTGCCCTCCTGGGAGTCAAAACACAGGCTAACATTCCTTTTTAGGAACCCAAATGTGTGCTAAAGTGCCCTGTTGGGAGTCAAAATGCGTGCTAAAGTGCCCTCTTTAGTGGCGAGAGCAAGCTGTATGTGCCCTTTTTTTTCTTTTCGCCCCTGCCCTTCAAAAAGTCTGTGCACGCCACTGTTTGTGAGTAAATCTGGAAGAGCTGGAATTTTCTGTCAGTGATTTAATGGTTCAGGCTTTACAGGGTTAAACATCGTAGATCAGCAGATTCTATTGGTCAGAGTTAACCATAGATAACTAACACCACTTTACATTATTTTTTGTCTCTTATCTCCAATCATTCCTTCTTTTATTGGTATTAACTTAAAATAACGACATAGAGGAAAATACTAGATACTGACTGGGACTCCGGTTCTGTGAGGACATGATTAATCCTATAATGAGCTTCTCCATCTGACAGATAAGATGCTAATGCTGTAATAGTCGGTGTCGGTGCATATCTACGCCCTGTGTGGCTGACACGCCGAGGATGAGATTAGAAGCAGGTGGAGGTTTTTACATGGAAACACTCACAACATGAGGTTTTTCCTTGAAGCCGTTTATGAGCAGCTCTACATTATTTATAACATTTTTTATGCTTGGACAGTCATGAGGAGCTCCGTTTTATCTGGTCTTGGTGATATGTCGTACATATGTAAATCTGCTGATACACACTCTGATAATGTGTCAGAAACAAAACCATCGACTGATCTGTGACACTGGAGGAATTGAAAACCGAGAAACGAGCAGAAGAATCATGAACTAACGAGAAGAAAACATTTTCTCCTGGAAATGGAATTCATATAAATATGTAAATAGTAACTCAAACAATATGGAATACATTACATTTGACTTCAACATTATACATAAAATACAGAGTAGGGCAAAATAATCAAGAGAAGGAACAAAAATTACCAAAAATATTCAAGAGAATCAATTAAAGTGAACAAAAATAATCAAGGAAATGAGTAAAATAGTAAAAAAACAAACAAACAAAAGAACAGAGATGAATAAAGTAAAGAAAGAAATGAACCAAAATGAATAAAATGGTTTAATTAATTAATTAATTAATTAATTAATTAATTAATTGAAATACAATTAAAAAAATAAAATAATAATAATAATAATAATAATAATAATAATAATAATAATAATAATAATGAATGAAATAATCAAGAGAATAAACAAAAATGAACATAAAAATGAACATAAAAATGAACACAAATATTCAAGAGAATAAATTAAACTGAACAAAAATAATCAAGAAAATTAGTAAAATAGTCAAGGAAATGGACCAAAATAATAAAATAAATGTAAAGAAATGACCAAAATAATCAACGAACTGATCAAAAATAATAAAATAATCAAGAAAGAGAACATAAATGAACAAAATAATCAAGAAACTTAATCAAATTACCAAAAAAAGAACAAAAATGAACCTTAACCATAACAAAATAATCAAGAAAATCATGCATTAAAAATAAATAAATAAATAAATAAATAAAATAAAATAATAAAATGATAGCAATGAACAATGTAAAACAAAAAAAAAATAATAAACTAGTCAAGATACTGGGAAAAAAGTAACAAAGTAGCTAAGACAATGAACAAAATAATCAATGAACTGATTAAATATTAAATTGTCAAGAAAAAGAACAGAAATAAACAAGTAAATGATCAAAATTAGTAAAATATCAAGAAAGTAATAAAAAAATTAACAAACTACACAAGAAAATAAACAAAATAGTCAAGAAAATTGCAAAAAAATAAAAAATAGAAATATTAATAATAAATAAAATATTCCAGAGAATGGCCAACATAGTAAAGAATGTAAAACAATAACGTCAACATGTCATCCCTGACCATGTTTCTAATCTGTTCATATTGTTTTCCATCCTTCACTCACAGTTTATTGAATATAATTAAAGCTCTGCTGTGTGTTTGTTGTTTCAGTTTATTTGACATAAATATCATTTCAGGGCGACAGTTTCCGCCTCCCTTCGACACCGTGGCTGATTCTGTGTACACTAAAGCAGCATTAGTAGTGGGTGGTTTGGAGAAATGAAATAAACACTCGCTCTTTAATATTAGACGATGTTCACAAATATCTCGTGCTACTGGAAACCCATCAAATGTTGCCAGTTTTCCTCCAGTAAGAAGAAGGAAAGGGGATAAAACAAACAGCGAGTGGGTCCAGAAACTGGAGGCACGCCGCCAGTCGCTATTTTTACTGAGTTTTCTTATCTTTCCTTAAAGTATTTGGCAGGATTCGGTCCCTTCCTTATGTCCTACAGAGCAGTTTGATCAGCGCCAAAGCTCCAGAGGACGTTGTCGTTCTGGACGCTGAAAATGAACAAAAATGAATAAAATAATCAAGATAATTAATAAAATAGTCAAGAAAATGAAAAAAAGGAATAAAACAATCAAGAAAATGAAAAAAACGAATAAAATAATCAAGAAAATGAAAAAAAGGAATAAAACAAGCAAGATAATGAACAAAATAGTCAATTAATAAAAATGTGTAAAACAATCAAGAAAATGAACAAAAATGAATAAAACAATCAAGCTAATGAACAAAATAGTCAAGAAAATGAAAAAAAAGGAATAAAACAATTAAGAAAATGAAAAAATGAATAAAATAATCAAGAAAATGAACAAAAAGGAATAAAAAAATCAAGATAATGAACAAAATAATCAAGAAAATTAATAAAAAATGTATAAAACAATCAAGAAAATGAACAAAAATGAATAAAAAGATCAAGACAATAAACAAAATAGTCAAGAAAATGAGGGAAAAAAAGGAATAAAACAATCAAGAAAATGAAACAAAGGAATAAAACAATCAAGAAAATGAACAAAAATGAACAAAACAATCAAGCTAATGAACAAAATAGTCAAGAAAATGAAAAAAGGAATGAAAAAATCAAGATTATGAAGAAAATGGTCAAGAAAATTAATAAAAATGTATAAAACAATCAAGAAAATGAAAAAAAGGAATAAAACAATCAAGATAATGAGCAAAATAGTCAAGAAAATTAATAAAAAAAATGTGTAAAACAATCAAGAAAATCAACAAAAATGAATAAAACAATCAAGATAATTAACAAAATAGTCAAGAAAATGAAAAAAGGAATAAAACAATCAAGAAAATGAACAAAAATGAATAAAACAATCAAGATAATAAACAAAATAGTCAAGAAAATGAAAAAAAAGGAATAAAGCAATCAAGAAAAGGAATAAAAGGAATAAAACAATCAGTAAAATGAAAAAAAAGGAATAAAACAATCAAGATAATTAAAAAAATAGTCAAGAAAATGAAACAAAGGAATAAAACAATCAAGAAAATGAATAAAAATGAATAAAACAATCAAGCTAATGAACAAAATAGTCAAGAAAATTAATAAAATGTATAAAACAATCAAGACAATGAACAAAAATCAACAAAGCAATCAAGATAATTAACAAAAGAGTCAAGAAAATGAAAAAAGGAATGAAACAATCAAGAAAATGAAAAAGAAGGAATAAAAAAATCAAGATTATGAAGAAAATGGTCAAGAAAATGTATAAAAATGTATAAAACAATCAAGATAATGAACAAAGTTGTAAAGAAAATAAAAATGTATAAAACAATCAAGAAAATGAAAAAAGGACTAAAACAATCAAGATAATGAGCAAAAGAGTCAAGAAAATTAATAAAAAATGTGTAAAACAATCAAGAAAATGAACAAAAATGAATAGAACAATCAAGATAATGAGCAAAATAGTCAAGAAAATGAAAAAAGGAATAAAACAATCAAGAAAATGAAACAAAGGAATAAAACAATCAAGATAATAAACAAAGTAGTCAAGAAAATGAAAAAAAAGGAATAAAGCAATCAAGAAAATGAATAAAAATGAATAAAACAATCAAGATAATGAACAAAGTAGTCATGAAAATTAACAAAAATGTATAAAACAATCAAGAAAATGAAAAAAGAGGAATAAAACAAGAAAATGAACAAAATGAACAAAAAACCTAAGGAAATCAACGAAAATGAATAAAATATTAACAATACAAATGAACAGCAATGATTAAAATAATCAAGAGAATAAACAAAATTTTACAAAATGATTAAGGAAATGTAAAACAAAAATTAGATAAAATATATAAAAAAAACAAATGAAGAAAATAGTTAAGAAAATGAAGAAAATTTAGGAAAACGTTCAAGAAAATTAAGAAAAACTTTACAAATAAAAAAGAAAATCCATAAGTCAAGAAAATGAACACAACAGTCAAGGAAACAGATAAAATTCAACAAAAATAATTAAGGAAATAAAGGAAATAATCCATAAACTGAAAACTGATGAACAACATAATCATGGAGGAGAACAAAAATGAACAAAATAGTGAAGAAAATGAGCAAAAACAAACAAAATAATTAAACATATGAACACAAATGAACAATGATAATAAAAAAAAAGCAAAAATGAACCATTACCATAATTTATAACATAATTAATAAAATGGACAAAATTGCATAAAATCATCAAGAGAATAAACACAGTCATCAGCAAAATGACAAAAATTATTAACAAAATGATTAAGAAATTAATTAGAAAGTGTTTAGTTTCAGTTGGTGAACCCGTTGAACCTGGAACACACTCGACTGCACATGAAAAGCATCATCAAACTTTAATCACCACCGTTATAGACTGATTATCATAATGACTCCATTCATTTACAGAGTTCATTATATAATCACAGGAACGCACCAGCAAACACTGCAAAATATTTATATGAGTGGAGATGTGAGGAACGTCTCCACCTTCAGGAGATGATACAAGACAGTCCCACCTTCATCTGAGGAGCAATTTAATGGAGAAGGTGGAGACGTTCAGTTTAATGGAGAAGGTGGAGAAGGTGGAGATGTTCAGTTTAATGGAGAAGGTGGAGACCTTCGGTTTAATGGAGAAGGTGGAGATGTTCATTTTAATGGAGAAGGTGGAGATGTTCAGTTTAATGGAGAAGGTGGAGACATTCGGTTTAATGGAGAAGGTGGAGATGTTCATTTTAATGGAGAAGGTGGAGACCTTCGGTTTAATGGAGAAGGTGGAGATGTTCATTTTAATGGAGAAGGTGGAGATGTTCAGTTTAATGGAGAAGGTGGAGACGTTCGGTTTAATGGAGAAGGTGGAGATGTTCAGTTTAATAGAGAAAGTGGAGAAGGTGGTGATGTTCAGTTTAATGGAGAAGATGGAGATGTTCATTTTAATGGAGAAGGTGGAGATGTTCAGTTTAATGGAGAAGGTGGAGACATTCAGTTTAATGGAGAAGATGGAGATGTTCAGTTTAATGGAGAAGGTGGAGACGTTCGGTTTAATGGAGAAGGTGGAGATGTTCATTTTAATGGAGAAGGTGGAGATGTTCAGTTTAATGGAGAAGGTGGAGACGTTCGGTTTAATGGAGAAGGTGGAGATGTTCAGTTTAATGGAGAAGGTGGAGACGTTCGGTTTAATGGAGAAGGTGGAGATGTTCAGTTTAATTGAGAAGGTGGAGACGTTCAGTTTAATGGAGAAGGTGGAGAAGGTGGAGATGTTCAGTTTAATGGAGAAGGTGGAGACGTTCGGTTTAATGGAGAAGGTGGAGAAGGTGGAGATGTTCAGTTTAATAGAGAAGGTGGAGACATTCGGTTTAATGGAGAAGGTGGAGAAGGTGGAGATGTTCAGTTTAATGGAGAAGGTGGAGACGTTCATTTTAATGGAGAAGGTGGAGATGTTCAGTTTAATAGAGAAAGTGGAGAAGGTGGTGATGTTCACTTTAATGGAGAAGGTGGAGAAGGTGGAGATGTTCAGTTTAATGGAGAAGGTGGAGACGTTCGGTTTAATGGAGAAGGTGGAGATGTTCAGTTTAATGGGGAAGGTGGAGACATTCGGTTTAATGGAGAAGGTGGAGAAGGTGGAGATGTTCAGTTTAATGGAGAAGGTGGAGACGTTCATTTTAATGGAGAAGGTGGAGAAGGTGGAGATGTTCAGTTTAATAGAGAAGGTGGAGAAGGTGGAGATGTTCAGTTTAATGGAGAAGGTGGAGACATTGAGTTTAATGGAGAAGGTGGAGATGTTCAGTTTAATGGAGAAGGTGGAGACATTCAGTTTAATGGTGAAGGTGGAGATGTTCAGTTTAATGGAGAAGGTGGAAACATTCAGTTTAATGGAGAAGGTGAAGGTAGAGATGTTCAGTTTAATGGAGAAGGTGGAGACGTTCAGTTTAATGGAGACGGTGATGTTCAGTTTAATGGAGAAGGTGGAGAAGTTCAGTTTAATGGAAAAGGTGGAGAAGGGGGAGACATTCCGTTTAATGGAGAAGTGGAGATGTTCAGTTTAATGGAGAAGGTTGAGACGTACAGTTTAATGGAGAAGGTGGAGAAGGTGGAGATGTTCAGTTTAATGGAGAAGGTGGAGACATTCACTTTAATGGAGATATTGGAGACGTTCGGTTTAATGGAGAGGGTGGAGATGTTCAGTTTAATGGAGAAGGTGGAGACGGTGAGTTTAATGGAGAAGGTGGAGATGTTCAGTTTAATGGAGAAGGTGGAGATGTTCAGTTTAACGGAGAAGGTGGAGACGTTCAGTTTGATGGAGAAGGTGGAGATGTTTGGTTTAATGGAGAAGGTGGAGACATTCTTCAGTTTAATGGAGAAGGTGGAGACATTCTTTGGTTTAATGGAGAAGGTGGAGATGTTCAGTTTAATGGAGAAGGTGGAACCGTTCAGTTTAATGGAGAAGGTGGAGAATGTGGAGATGTTCAGCTTAATAGAGAAGGTGGAGAAGGTGGAGATGTTCAGTTTAATGGAGAAGGTGGAGAAGGTGGAGATGTTCAGTTTAATGGAGAAGGTGGAGACATTCACTTTAATGGAGATATTGGAGACGTTCGGTTTAATGGAGAGGGTGGAGATGTTCAGTTTAATGGAGAAGGTGGAGACGTTGAGTTTAATGGAGAAGGTGGAGATGTTCAGTTTAATGGAGAAGGTGGAGATGTTCAGTTTAACGGAGAAGGTGGAGACGTTGAGTTTGATGGAGAAGGTGGAGATGTTCGGTTTAATGGAGAAGGTGGAGACGTTCTTCAGTTTAATGGAGAAGGTGGAGATGTTCAGTTTAATGGAGAAGGTGGAGACGTTCAGTTTAATGGAGAAGGTGGAGACGTTCAAATTAATGGAGAAGGTGGAGACGTTCAGCTTAATGGAGGTGGTGGAGAAGGTGGAGACGGTTCTGCTCCTACCTCCAGAGGTGTTACAAAGCTGTGATAAAGGTGGACCCAACATGAGGCTGACTGCAGTGGCTCTACTTTAAAAAGCGGTTCAGACCATTTGACTGAAACCCAAACACAATCAAAGTCTGCAGAATTGGACTGAACGCAGACGATGATTTGACTCTGAAACGTGGAGGGAAAAGTGATGGAGGCGGTGGGAGAAAAATGAGGTTCATTTGAACGGCTCCGGCTCACGGGGAATAATGGGACTGTCAGCACAGTGTAGTCCTGACCTTTGGGCGGGGGATGATGGATCTGAAATGTATTCTGCAGGCGGGGTTTAACCTTAGAACCCACAGAGGTTCTGTTCCTGGGAAACACCAAATTACATCTGATCATAGGCGCAGAATCCTCCAGGGCAAATGTTAGATGTAGTTACATGGATGAAATGTCTGAAACCTGATTGAAATCCCACTCATTAGAGATGGAGAAAAGGAAACGATATTCAAAGTGGATTAGAAGAAACATGTCTTACAATATGTAGATTTTCTAAACTGTGGTAGGGGTTTATAATTTAACCCTGTAAAGTCTGAACCATTAAATCATTGACAGAAAATTCCAGTTCTTTGAAACTGGAGCCTTTATCGGTCCGTCTGAAAAGTCAAAAAAGTGTTTTTTCAAGTAACAATTTCCATGTATGAGTTTCAATTTTGTATCATATTTGATACATCAGGTCTCAATGCTCAAATATTATTTTTGAACAAACAAAACCATAATATAACATAAACATGCCTAACAAATTATTTCCTTTTCTAAATTGTCAAAGTTCTTCCTTCTTCCTCGTTAATGACAGTCTTATAGTGTCATTGGAAAGGCCTCTGGTGAACAAATTTCTCCCCCTGGTGGATTATCTGTGTATTGCATGTATCTAATTGTAAGCATCAGGTTTTTCAAGATTAATTTTAATGAGGACCAAACACTGTCTCCTGGAAATGGAATTCATATAAATATGTAAATAGTAACTCAAATACTATGGAATGCATTACATTTGACTTCAACATTATATGTAAAATACAGAATAGGGCAAAAAAATCAAGAGAAGAAAAAAAAAATGAACAAAAATATTCAAGAGAATCAAGTAAAGTGAACAAAAATAATCAAGGAAATGAGTAAAATAGTTAAGAAAATGAATAGAAATGAACAAAGTAAAGAAAGAAATTAACCAAAATGAATAAAATGGTAAAATAAATGAATAAATAAATAAATAAATAAATAAATAATGATGAATGAAATAATCAAGAGAATAAACAAAAATGAACAAAAATATTGAAGAGAATCAATTATACTGAGCAAAACTAATCAAGGAAATGAGTAAAACAGTCAAGAAAATGGACAAAATAATAAAATAAATGTAAAGAAATGAACAAAATAATCATTGAACTGATCAAAATAATAAAATAATCAAGAAAGAGTACATAAATGAACAAACTAATCAAGAAACTTCACAAAATTATCAAAAAAGGGAACAAAAATAACTTTTCAAGTAAATGCTGAAAATTTATAAATAATCAAGAAAGTAAAAAAACCAAACAAATTAAACAAGAAAATGAACAAATAGTCATGAAAACGAACAAAAATGAATACAATTATCAAGAAAAGGTAAAAATTTAACAAAAAAGAAAATGAACAAAACAGTCAAGAAAATCCCCCAATTTACAAAAAAATAAAATAATTGAAAAAAACAACAAAAAAACTAATGAACAACGTAAACAAGAGAATGAACAACATTTTAAACAATTATGAAGGAAATTAATAAATTAGTCAAGAAAATAAACAAAAAAAACATAATAAACAAGTCAAGAAAATGGATCCCCTGGTGGATTATCTGTGTATTGCATGTGTCTAATTATATACATCAGGTTTTTCAAGAAATAAAATATCCCACTGATCATGTAGAGCACTTCAAAACTCGTGTCAAATATGATACGTTTGGTGTTAAAGGGTTAATTTTAAACACTGTCCGACAGGTGACGAGAACGTGCAGGTGTGTTCACCAAACAGCCAAGTCCAACTGGAACAGTCTGACATCTTTCTTCAAGGGGTGGAACTGGATTTGGTCAAAGAGTTCAAGTACCTCAGGCTAACCTTGGATCCAACATCAACATTTAAATAACACATAAAGCGACTTAAGAAGACAATAAATTTTAATGTGCAAAATTTTAAACAAGTCAGACTGTTTTTGACCCTATATGCTGCTCAGATGTTTTTACACTCTATGATTTTCTCTGCCATTGAACACTGTAGAACTTCCTGGTCACGTGCTGCTGGTACAACACTCAAACCCATAGAATCACTTTTTAAAACAGCCATAAAAATATTTGACCAAAACCACTGCATTATTTTAGATAAATATAAATTACTTAATTTTAATAATTTTGTGAATTTTAAAAATGCGTGTCTGATATTTAAAGTCTTGCATGGACTTGCCCCTCCTCCTTTGACAGATTTTATTAAATCCCGCTCTGTCAGTGGGAGGGGCCACAGCTCCAGGAGACTGGGAGGTGCAATGGCGGCTCCTCATCTTTCAGAGAGGGGAAGCTCATTGTCGGCTTACATAAAAAAAAAAAAAAAAAAAAAAAAAAAAGTCAAGTTATTTAAACATAAATTCGGCCCTCCGTTCCTTTTTAAGAAAATGGTCGTATCATACCAATTAAACAAGAAAACATTGAAATTATGTTAAATTGAAACAAGGAAGTACAATGAGTGTGTTTTATTTACAGTGCAAGAAATGAACAAGTAATTTCATAGTGGTTTCTCTCTCGATTTCACAGCAGAATGCGCGATAGTATTAAACTGAACTGTGTCAGTGAAGGAGTAGATCTCAAAATAGCTGTCAATCAAACGGGATTCAGCCTTTCAACCAATCCTCCAATCAGCACGTGTAATCCTTGCGTCCAGCCCGGCCGAGGTCCACCCACAGCTCCATTCACCCCCAGAGATGCCGGGCGTCCGGGGGCGGGATAACATGGTGGTATTTATCCAATTACCGTCCAGTTTTGAGGCAGTGAAAAAAACTGTTCCATTCAGTCCCATAGAAGCCTATTGACGCCGGGCGTCTACGAGCAAATACACTGACTATAGATCGTATGAGAAAACAGCGCAACGGGAATGTATGAGAAGTGAACAACATCGAGTCCGCTGATTTGTAATAAAGCTGATTCTGAACGAACTCGTCTGTGAGATGAACGTGTTCTAACACATTTGTAGTTAATGAAATGTCAACACAACCGAACATATTTAACCATTTAATTTTCGTCATTTTAGGGGAAGCCGGGCTTCCCTTGCAGTCTGTGAGAAATCGCCTCTGATAAGCACCACCGATACTGAATAATAATTTGGACCGCCAGTGTGTTTGGATTATTCTGTTCATTTATTTCATGAAGACAATGCGCTCTTTTCTCTAACATGCTGTGCGTCTTTTCTACTGCCATCTTAACCTCTTCCCACTTTATGTTGTTCACTTAAATTTAAAAGAAAATTCAGGGTGTTAGCCTATGTTTTCTTTTGGTTAATGTCTGAGAAGGACTGTTGATGCTTGTGTCTTTCCAGTTTTTTATTCTGCTCTCTACTGTACATTGTTAATGCTCCCGTGAACGTTAGTACAAGTTGCTCATTGTTGAACAGCTGTGTGTCTGTGTCCTCCTGTCGATGTGATGACGTCGTCACACGACAAGTCGACTCGACTTTGACTTTATTGACAAACAAGCTGATCTGAAAAAATCTGGAGTCACTAATGCCCTAGTCTCCGTTAGTTTTACTCATAAATGAGTAAATCAGTTCAGTCTCGGTACACAGTCGGGCTCCAGCCTCTGCTTCTGAACCGTACCGTGAACCATGACTCAAGAACCACAATACATACAGAACCATGAATAACCTGTACCAAACCGAACCGTGGATAACCTGTACCGAACCAAACCGTGGATCCGAACTGTGGATAACCTGTACCGAACCGAACCGTGGATAACCTGTACCGAACCAAACTGTAGATAACCTGTACCGAACTGAACCAAACCGTGGATAACCTGTACCGAACCAAACCGTGGATCCGAACCGTGGATAACCTGTACCAAACCGAACTGTGGATAACCTGTACCAAACCGAACTGTGGATAACCTGTACCGTTGCATCCCTAACATCCACCCACTGACAGGTCCCACTGGAATTACAGAATCAACAGTAGAACTTTTGTCTGTCAGTGTTCCTAAAGTCCTACAGCTTCACATCCCATTTTCTCTTCATTCACAACATGGTTCCAGTCTAATCTTCAGCAGAACTTTCCTGGCTCTGTTGGTCTTTTCTACCACTTGTTAGAACAACTTGTTTGGATGAACATCGACTAAACCTGCTTAGTTGTTAATCTGTCGGCTTAATTGCAGTCATTGTAGTCACTACACAGACTAGTTCCAAAAGACACTTGAGTCCAGTTGAAGACCAAAATAAACAGTCCTCATGTCTTCATGGATGTAGAGATGAAGCCTGAGGAGTTTATTTGGGATCAGCAGGGATCAGATCCTCCTACAGGAGCTCAGCAGCAGGGTATTAAATGATCTGAGTCATAACCAGACAAGTCGAAAGCCAAGACTCAGCAAACTGATAAAACAATCAAACTTACAGCGTCTGGGGAGATAAGAAGACGCCAGTTTTCTGTTCAGCTACAGGAATAAAAAACTGTAAAAACTGTTCAAAATAAGACCCAAATCTATACATTTGTAGTAAAAAAAAAATCCTAAGAAGAGCAAAATAAAGTTATAAACTCTGAAAACCACAGATGTAACACTTCATGATATAAAATCCATTAAAATAAATTAAGTCTTTGTCGATAATATCAGAAGTGATGCTGGCCCTGACGGTCAAAATACACAAAAACATTTTACACATATTTGACAAAATACATGTAATAAAAAAAAAAAAAATTCTATAGCCTTTTAGTTTACTGGCTGAAAGGCTGTAAGCTATTGTCGTCATGCAGCATCCAGCGGCGGCGTCTGTCGTCGTCATCTGTCGTCCGTTGTCCATTACAAAAATTTCAATCATCTTCTTCTCCGAAACTACAATTCCGATTGACTTCAAACTTGGTATACAGCTTCTTTATGATGATGTCAACAAAAGTTAGTGAAATTATTTGGATCTGGATCTAATTCTGGATTTGGTGTGACTTTGAAAAATGTCCCCATTATAAGAGATAGGAAGTGGATCGATGCAATAACTCAGTAAATATAAATGATATCCAGTGTAAATTTCTACAGTCCAGCCCTGATGGGGAGATGACCAAAACATAATGTCCACATGCTGATCAGGATCTTCTTCTGGATCCGGGAACTTACGGAAAATTTAACATGGGCTCTTATGGGGAAAACATTTCAATCGTCTTTTCCTCCGAAACTCCAGTTCTGATTGACTTCAAACTTGGTATACAGCTTCTGTATGATGATGTCAACACAAGGTATTGAAATTGTTTTGATCCGGATCTGATTCTGGATTTTGTGCGACTTTGACAAATTTTCCCATTGTAAGAGACAGGAAGTGGATTGATCCAATAAATCAGTATCAATGATATCAAGTTGGAATTTGAATTTTTTACAGATCTGATTGGAATATGACCAAAACATGGGCAATTTCTGTAATATAATAAATACACAGAACTGGGTGATAATAAATGGCATCTGGATACATTTCCCAAAGTTTTTAATTTGGCCGGTAAGCTACAGGGCCATTGGTCCTATTTTTTGAGAAACATATTTTTATGAAACATGGTGTGAGATTATGTTCTATTTGCTGAAATATTCTTACCATACCATACCATACCGTACCATACCATACTATACCATACCATACCATACCATACCATACCATACCATACCATACCATACCATACCATACCATACCAACTTTATTTATAAAGCACTTGTGTTTTGAGTTTTGAGACCACCGTATTTAGCATAAAACTGAACAAATGAGGAGTTAAAACCTGTTCTTGAACACTGTAGTCAATGTTGTGACTAAAACAAAAACAAATTCCAACAAATTTGACCATTTTGACCAACAAAGCCAGACCTTTAGGCTTACTTACAAACTTTTTCTGTGGTTTTCAACCCAGCATGGTTTATCTGAGTGTCAAAATACATGAAAACAGCAGAAAATAACATTTTACTAAATATTTTTTAGAAAATATGAAGCCTCCCAAAAAATTAACATCTTTACAGAGGGTTTTTAGTTGTGTTTTGTCCCTTAGGGCCACTATATTTAACAACTAAACTAAATAAACAAAATAGTCCAGATTCATACATTTTACTGTAATTTTAGCAAATTAAGTCACAATGGAGAAGTTAGATTTGAGGGAATAAAAGCAGCATTTTAAAATAGTTGCTTTTCCATTGACCCTCAAATTACGCAAATATAACTTGCACATAAAAATTTACCAAATGGAAAAACAACACTTTTGCCACAACTTGCATGTTTAGATTAAAAGTTTTTGTGCTGGCAAAAGGTAGATTTTTGGGCATAGCACAAATAGTATATCATGCAAAACTGCAATGGAAAGACCTTTTTCTGCAGCTAGAGTCACATGAATAAAAAAAAAAAAAACCAACAACGAATGTTGACAGACGTTGCAACAAGCGAAGAAGAGTTTTAAAAGAAACATGGGACACACCAGAAAACTGAATCATTTTTTAAATTTAGTATGGGACAGAGGGGTAATATATAATAATAATAAATATTTCTGTAAATCAACACCATATTTACGTTCGTTGCCATATTTACGGAATGACTTCTTGTGTCATCTTGTGATAATAACTTTAAAACTCATTGACCTTGTGGAGTTCAGAACTATTCAAATAATGTATAAAGCAAAGAATAACTTACTGCCGGGCAATATTCAAGAAATGTTTTGTGAAAGAGAGGGAGGTTATGATTTAAGGGGAAAGTTAAATTTAAAGACTCATAAAGTACACATTAGGTTAAAAAGTTTCTGTATCACCATCTGTGGAGTAAAACTGTGGAACAAATTGTACGCGGAGATGAAACACATATCAAACATAATTCAGTTTAAAAAAAGATATAAAGTATTGATTCTTGTGAGGTCCAGTATTTAATAATGACAATGAGGGCTGTTTGTTGATGGATACTGTTGTATTGATAAATCTGCTGTAATTATTGAAGAAAATTGTTGAATTGTTGAGTCTGTTTGTATGACTGTACTGCCATGATCATATTGTTTTGTATTAGTTGTGGTTAAATGCTGAAATTAGGAAAAATGTATTGTTTGATTCTTGTAATAAGTTCGTGATAAAGGTGTAAAGGCACTTGAGGGGTAGGATTAAAAAAGATAATACTTCTTCCTACTCCTTTTTGACCATGCAAAATTCAGACTTGTACAAACTTGAAGATAGATTCTGTTCATTTAAATGATATTTTGTTTTTATCTTATTTGGCTTTGTTTTGTTTTATTTAGTTATTTTTGCCTGTTCGAAATCAATGAATAAATTAAATAATAATAAATGAACAAAACATCACATTTGTTATTAAATGGAAAAATCGACATTACGCATTTCTGTTTTTTTTTTACATTTAGTAAATATCTAAAGTTTTGCGCGTATGTCCAATGGAAAAGCCACTACTGTTAAATGATAGATAACTTGATTGACAACGTGTCAGAAAACCCAACATTTTTAAAAAACATAAAGCCTCCTAGACTGTGTACAAAATGTTGACTTTCCTATGAAACGTTTCAGTTGTGTTTTTACCCTCAGGGCCACCGTATATTAAAGGTTTTAATGGTTAAGAAGTACAAACTGCTGAGTTAAAATGTCTCTGTCGACATTCAGAGTGAACCCTTTGACTGTAATTAAATAAAATCACTGAACAGGTTAAATAATGTGCCTCCAAACGTCTGCATTGCACTTGTCGTCTGCCTTCCGCCTGCTCTTGCTTTTGGTTTTTTCGTGCAAAACGTTGCCTTTTGTGATTAAAATCAGAAAATCCAACAGAGACGGGTGTGATTCAGCGGGTTCAGGTCCCTCAGAAATGTTTGTTTGGCAGACGTTACAACAAGCAAAGAAGAGTTTTAAAAGAAACCCAATCATTTTTTAATTTAGTACAAGATAGAAGGATAATATATGATAATAATGAATATATCTGGAAATCAACACGATATCTATGTTGGTTGCCATGTTTACTGAATGGCTTCTGGTGTCATCTTGTGATAGTAAATGAACAAAACATCGCATTTCTGATTTAATGGAAAAACCGACGTTACGCACTTCTGATTTTTCAACATTTAGTAAATATCGCTCAAGTTTTGCGCAGATGTCCAATGGAAAAGCCACTACTGTTAAATGATAGATAACTTGATCAACAACGTGTCTGAAAACTCAACATTTAACTAAACTTTTTTATAAAACATAAAGCCTCCTAGACTGTGTACAAAACGTTGACTTTCCTATGAAACGTTTCAGTTGTGTTTTTACCCTCAGGGCCACCGTATATTAAAGATTTTAATGGTTAAGAAGTACAAACTGCTGAGTTAAAATGTCTCTGTCGACATTCAGAGTGAACCCTTTGACTGTAATTAAATAAAATCACTGAACAGGTTAAATAATGTGCCTCCAAACGTCTGCATTGCACTTGTCGTCTGCCTTCCGCCTGCTCTCGCTTTTGGTTTTTTCGTGCAAAACGTTGCCTTTCGTGATTAAAATCAGAAAATCCAACAGAGACGGGTGTGATTCAGCGGGTTCAGGTCCCTCAGAAATGTTTGTTTGGTGGACGTTACAACAAGCGAAGAAGAAGAGTTTTAAAAGAAACCCAATCATTTTTTAATTTAGTACAAGATAGAAGGATAATATATGATAATAATGAATATATCTGGAAATCAACACAATATTTACCTTGGTCACCATGTTTACGGAATGACTTCTCATGTCATCTTGTGATAGTAAATGAACAAAACATCACATTTGTGATTTAATGGAAAAACCGACGTTACGCACTTCTGATTTTTCGACATTTAGTAAATATTGGTAAAGTTTTGCACATATGTCCAATGGAAAAGCCACTACTGTTAAATGATAGATAACTTGATCAACAACGTGTCTGAAAACTCAACATTTAACTAAACTTTTTTATAAAACATAAAGCCTCCTAGACCGTGTACAAAACGTTGACTTTCCTATAAAATGTTTCAGTTGTGTTTTTACCCTCAGGGCCACCGTATATTAAAGGTTTTAATGGTTAAGAAGTACAAACCGCTGAGTTAAAATGTCTCTGTCGACATTCAGAGTGAACCCTTTGACTGTAATTAAATAAAATCACTGAACAGGTTAAATAATGTGCCTCCAAACTTCTGCATTGCACTTGTCGTCTGCCTTCTGCCTGCTCTCGCTTTTGGTTTTTTCGTGCAAAACGTTGCCTTTTGTGATTAAAATCAGAAAATCCAACAGAGACGGGTGTGATTCAGCGGGTTCAGGTCCCTCAGAAACGTCTGTTTGGCAGTTTGATTGCGGTGCAGATAGACAAGCTTTGTGCTCAGCGTCTCTTTTTAACGCGCACTCAAAGAATAACAGTGATTACAGTCTGAAAGGGTTGCATAAGCCTTGTGTAAGACCTTTCGATTAAACCCAACCTCCTGGTTTCTGAAAGCCTCCCGCTCAGACTGACACCGCCATTTACCGCATTCTGCTCTTGACGGTAACCTGGGTGAAAAGGTCGCGGCGAAGCACTGCTGCACCTCCAAGAATGAATCATAAAATCTTTCCTCGGCGGTTGAGCCTCCTCAGCGATGACCGGCGCACTTGTATCTGCTTGTGGTATCTAATTGGTTGAGAGAGGCTGTTTTCTGCGCGTTTGTTAAACTCCAGAAAGAGGCGGCGAGCGAGGTTTCAGCTCCCGCATAGAGTCCCCCCCCAAACACACAGCAGAAAGGTGTGAAAGTAATTTAATAGGACACCTGGATCAGAGAGGCGAGGCCGGTTAAGACCACAGAGCCATGGGAAACAGCCTTGATCCTGATTCTGGATACGAAAAAAACAGCAGCACGATGAAGAGACGGACCTTTAACAAGTCACTTAGTCAGGCGTGGAAGGATCCCTGAACTGAAAAGGACATAAAATAGACCTTAAAATGTCCCTGAAAGTCATTTCAATATCCAGGTGATGAATATTGACCCACAAAGACCCAAACATCCACCATTGACTAAAACCATCTACTGATCTGAACTATTTAATACCTGTTGATCCACTCATCCTATCAATACATGTAAATAATTGGTGCAAAATACAGTTTTTTTTAACCTTTATTGAAGTGACACCAAGTGACAAAGAGATTTATGTACAGTATTATACAATATTTGCATTACATCATCATAATGGGGGGGGGGGGGGGGGGGGGGGGTTAGGATGGCATGTAACATACAAAAGAAACACATATCAGTCAGTGATAAAGAATCAATGTCCTGTTCTGGTTGTGTAAATGTTCTGTGTGTGGTGAAGTGTGTAAGATGTGTATGTGCTGTGACTGTTGTGATGTGGACTTCTCAAGAAAAAAAAAAAAAATCCAATCAAATCAAATAAAAAAGGAAAAAAAAAAAAAAAAAGAAAAGTCAGGGATATGACCAAATAGAATCATTAGGTACTGCAGCTGAAACTAAGTGAGATGAGGAGAAAGGAAAAGGAGAGAGAGAAAGAGGGAGAGAGAGAGAGAGAGAGAGAGAGAGAGAGAATGGTTGGAATAGTTTTCCTGTAAGGTTGCTAACAAGCAAACAAACAAGCAAACAGACAAACAAACAAACACACAAAGCAAAGTCATCACAATACCTCCTGGCGGAGGTAAAAAAGGTTCAGGATGCAAAATCACACTACACAGATCAAGTTACAGTAAAAAGAAAGGAGAGGAAGAAAAAAAGAGAGAGAGAGAGAAATACAGTTTGTAATCTTTTCATGGTCATCAGATATGACCCATTTGGACGTTCAGAGGCTCCGTAGTTACCATGGAAACACAATCTTCTACAACAGTGATTCACTAGTGATAGTGGACAAAATGAACAAAAATGAATAAAAAACCAACAAAATAATTAATAATGTGTAAAAAAAAATGAGCAAAAAATGTCCTAAAATAAAGTAAATCAATAATTAATCAACAAAATTAACAATAACTGCCAAAATAATGAATAAAATGAATGAAAATTACTAATAAATCAATTAAAATAATAAGTAACATTAACAAAATAAGCCACAAACTGAACTAAATTGAAGGGGAAAAAAAGTAGGCAAGAAAACAAGTAATAAATTTAATTAACAAAATGGAAAAAAGGAAATTAGAAAAACGGTCAAAAAAGTGTGAAAAACACCAAATCGAATACAGACTTCAGCGTACGTTCTGCGCTTGAGCGAGATGTAAAATGGAACATCTCCCTAAACACAGAGCTCGTTGTCATCAGAGAGTGTTAAATAGTCCAGAACAAGGTTATTATTGTTAACGAACACTAATGAAATGACAAAAACTAGAATTGAAAAAACATTTTCGTTAAAGGAAATAAATAAAAACTATAATTAAAAGAAAAAAACAATAACTAACTGAAACTGTATTGTGTGCTTACAAAACTAACTAAGACTAAATTATGGATACTAAACTAAATTATGGATAAAATTCCCTTCGTTTTCATCTTTGTCAATGTCTGATTGATATGAAATCGATTTATTTTGCTCTAGCAATTTTAGCTAGCAGCACCATACAGTACTTCACGGTTCGTCACTTCTTGTCACTTGTCATTTAGAGTTGGTTTTTCGTCCCCACTCTACCTGGAAACATGGAGACTAAAGTTGGGAGAAAGCAGCAGAGTCCTGTCTGGGATTTATTTGAATACGACAGCAAAAAAGATAAAAGATATGAAAAAAATAAAATTAATACTAAAACTAAACTAAAACAAAGCATTTAGAAAAAAAAAGAAAACTAATAAAAATTAAAGCTGCAAGCAGTGTTGGGCGGGACCTCACACTGGGCAATCCGCCTCCCGCGCGATCTGCCTCCTGCAAGATCCGCCTCCCACGCGATCCGCCTCCCGCGTGATCCGCCTCCCCCGCGATCCGCCTCCCGTGACCGTTGACACCTCAGCTCCACTCACACCTCTCCGTCCCCATACCAGTTCCCACCCTTTAGTGTCTGTCCTCCTTACATCTGTACAGAACACCAGTGACCCTCTGCTGAAACCACCATCACCTTTAAATGAGACTTTTATTTTGGAAACCCTACTGTGTGTATGTGTATTTGTTTTGTATGTGAGAGAAAGAGTCAGTTTGAAAAATGAATTGAAATTGTATGAATAATTGAGCATAAAAGTGATGATTTCTGACATTTAAGGCTATTATTTTGGAAAAACCCTATTGTGTGAGCATGTGTGTCTGTGAGAAAGAGTACTTTTGAATGAAGAAACATTTTACAAACAGTTGAGCGTTTGGTCATAAAAATGAAAAGAAGTTATGTAATAGACACTATGTATTATTTTTAAAAGGGGTTTTATTTTGAAAAAATGTACTCTGTGTACTTTGTAATGTGTGCAAAATGTCCAATATCCACAATATAATGCAGCAAAACCTTTTTTTAAAATGTGAGGGGAAGAAAAAAAAAAAAAAAACCTTTAGTGATCTGCCTGGGGTTGGAACCCACAACTCTTGCACAATAGACCAGTGCTACAGCCACAAGTCTACTGTCAGACATATACTGTTGTACACTGGTAAGTCTTATATAGGGATTTTGTCATTATGAAAAGTGAAACTAAACATACTCTTCAAAAAATCGCCATAATTCCATAACCGTAGGTCGTATCTGAAAAATTCTTTCACTTTTGGATTCTGCAGACTTGTGGGAATTCAATGATGTATAACTTCTTTGTCAAAAGTCTGAAATGAATGAGCAGTAATTGCAGAAACGTAGAGTAACTTTGAAAGGCAGATTGCCAACTTCCTGTTGGAGTTAGCTCATGAGTGTCAGTGTATGATTTGTCGGCTCAATCAGACCAACATTTTGGCATTTGTTTCATGTTTCTGTGACATTCCTACTGGCCGCTAGGGCAGATTTTGTGTGTTTTTTAGTACAAAGGTGGCGCCACAGAGTCCATTTTGGCACCCAAGGGGTTAATTTTGATATTGTATGAAAGTGTTCACCGGCCATGACATACATGGTAAATTATGTGAGTTTTGGAGCATGTTAAGGGGGTCAAATGGCAGTCTAAAGAGGAAAAAGTATGAAAAGAAACAAATTGCTATAAATCAATAACCGTACATCCTATCTCAAATTTTTTTGCATGTGAGTGTTGTGCTGAGTCTCCTGAACACGTAGATATGTCACATGTTGGGAAAAACTCCAAAGTGAAAAATGAGTTCCAAACATCGCAAATTTGCGGGCTTGTAAAAAAAACAAAAACTAAGACAGTTATGGAAAAAAGTGCGAAGTAACTTTTTTGAGGAGGGTTCACTCTATCTTTTGGTGCTATTTAGAAGTCAATACGACAAACGGTGTAATCGGAGTTAGTTTAAAAAATTTTATTTTTAAAGGCATATTGCAAACTTCCTGTTGGAGATAGCTCATAGGTGTCAGCACGTGATTTGTTGTGCTCGATTAAACGAAGGTTTTGGCATTGGTTTCGTGTGTCTACGACATTCCTACTGGAAGTTAGCAATTTGAGCATTTTATTTTGAAAGGCAATTTCTGAACTTCCTGTTGGAGTTAGGTCATAAGTACCCATACGTGATTTGTTGGGCTTGATGTGACGAAAATTTTGGCATTGGTTTCATGTTTCTACGACATTCCTACTGGGCGCGAGGGCTGATTTTGTGTATCTAGGGGGCACTAGAGAGGTCATTTTGGCACCTATGGGTATAATTTTTACATTTTATCAAATTTTTTGCCAGACCTGACATGTGTGCCAAATTTGGTGAGTTTTTGAGCATGTTTAGGGGGTCAAAATCCAGTTTAAAGTGACGATAGTATAACAATAAAAAACGAACGAAAAACAATAGGGCCTTGCTTGCAGGCAAAGCCTCTCACTGTGTGAGAGGGCCTTACCTTTCGGCTCGGTCCCTAACTAGCAAACCTGCTCTAAAAACGAATTAAAACTAACTGAATTAGAGAAAAAAAAGTCAAAACTAAAAAAAACTAAACTATAATGAAAAATCCAAAACTATTATCACCTTGACTCTTACTATTGGGAATAACTGAATAAATCTCCATGGGACAAATATTCAAATGTACGTCAGTGATTCCTTGCTGGAGCTGATGGACCAACATTGTGATCTAATACTTTACATTCTTCTACTATAACATGATAAATGCCTCTGCTGTAAAAACGTGAAACCGTGTGCAGAGAACGGATTAATTCATTTATGCAGATTGTCTCTAAATTCGGTTTGATTCATGGTGGGATCGTTCTGAGGATGATTGTTAGATTCATGGGGCCATGCAGAAGGAATGAGGCGGAGCTTCAGTATCTGGAAGGATCAGGGTTTATCTTTACATCCATGGAACACATCTTCTGAGCCTCCTCATCCTCCACATGATTAACGATTTTCCCTGGAAATGATCGCTCTAGTTCTAGCTTTATTCTGTTCAGGTGCACGTCCTCCTGTGCATACATGTAAAGCACCACATTTAGACATACGGTATTAAATTTCCAATTAAACCAACTGAACTTTACAAATGATACTGAACCATCTGCAGTTGACAGGAACCAGGTGAGGGTCATGTGACATTACTGACCAATCAGTGTCCTTTAGATACATTCATCTTACTTATTTTTTATTTTTTTTGTAACTCACTTTTTATTTATTTATTTTTTTCTAGATACATTCATCTTCGAGAAACGTTTTGATCAGGATAATTCATATTCTTCTATTTATCTTTTCTCCAGGTTGTATTTACTTAAAAATTTGCTTCATGTTGCATATAGGATTTTTCCACATTTGAATTTTACATATTTATTTGTTTATTACAAAAATAATAAGAAAAACAAAAGTAAAAATACCATAAATTGACAAAAAACCCAGAGAGGTTTATAAAACTGTCTCTCCACGATGAACCGAAACAAGACAGTAAAAAGAAAGAAGAAGAACAAATAAGTAAAACTTAAAAACTGTAGAAAAATGTGAAAGTTTTCATCATATATCATGACAAATTATGATGTTTTAACTAGTTAGATGATCATGTTATTACATTTAGTTTGTATGTTGTAGTACTTTGAAAATCAACATGTTACATATGGACATGCTCATTAATATTTAATAATAATTAATATTTCATTTTTGTTCATTTGATTCATTACTTTGGCAGTTTTTGTTCATTTTGCTGCTTATTTTTTATTGTTTTTTACTTTATTTTATAACTTTTTTTCACTTATTTTTTTCACATTATTTTGTAGTTTTTTTTTTATCCATTTTTGTTCATTTTGTTGCTTATTTTATTCCTTTTTTACTTTATTTTAGAACTTTTTTTACTTTTTTTTTAACCATTGTTTTGTAGTTATTTTTTTTTATATGTTTTTGTTCATTTTGTTGCTTATTTTATTCTTTTTTTACTTTATTTTAGAACTTTTTTACTTCTTATTTTGTTTGATTTATTAGTATTTTTTATTCATTTTATTCTTTACTTTGGCAGTTTTTGTTCATTCTGTTGCTTATTTTATTCTTTTTTCCTTTATTTTAGTAACATTTTGCTTATTTTTTACACATTATTTATTATTTTGTTGTTTTTTTGTTTTTTATTTTTGTTCATTTCATCCACTGTCATTGATCCAACTCCATGGGTTTTACTGGTGAATCAATGTTGTAGAAGATGACGGTGTTTCCATGGTAACTACGTTCACACTGGATCATATCTAATGACCATGAAAAGATGACAAACTGTATTTTTCACCAATTATTCACATGTATTGATAGGATTAGTGGATCAACAGGTATTAAACAGTTTAGATCAGTAGATGGTTTTGGTTGACGGTGGATGTTTGGGTCTTTGAGGGTTAAGCAGAAGACTCAGCAGGAGGGAAAAACCAGGAGACCCCCCCCCACCCTCCTTTTGACAGATATGCCCTTGGTGTAGTATTTATCTGACTTCAGATCCTGCCTGATGTGAAAAGTGCTCTGGAGCTTCAGTTCAATCCCAAGACGAGTTTGGGTTTCACTGAGTGGATTGGAAGTCCTCCTGACCCCTCCTCCTCCTCCACCTCCACCCCCTGCAGCAGAGGAGGTGGAGGCGTTCTGATGAAAATGATGCCATGAGGAAACAGATGAGATGGAGAAGGGGAATAATAGGCAGGAGTGAAAAGAGGAGGACAATAGGAAGGAGGGAAAAGGAGGAGGAAGCAGCTCAGAGCGTCGTCTCTGGCCTCCGGCTCCTCAGCGCCGATGCCCTGATTAGTTTGGAAAGCGAGCGCCGCAGACCGGAGAGGGGCTCACACTTAGAAACAATTGGACAGCGAAGGATGGAGGGAAGAGGAGGAGGAGGGGAAGTCCGTATTGTGTTGGAGATCCTGGGTGGTTTTTCTCTCCTACAGCGAGGCGATTAGTCCTTTATAATCCACACACTCTCCCTCTGTCACTTTTCCCTCCATTCACGCTGAAAAAATCTAAATATACCCAAGTGTATTTGTCTCATTTCTAGTCCAAATATCTCATCACACTTAAAATAAGACAGAATCACCTGAAGAGTAACTTTTCAGTGAGATATAAGAACTGATTTATTGACAGTAGATCTGGAAAATCTGATTTAAAGAAATCTTACCAAGATCATTTTCATTTGTTCCATAGCCAGATTTTTTTTTCTTAAATCAAGATTTTTTTTTTTTTTGCTTAATTCAAGATCTTTTTTTCTTACTTCAAGATTTTTTTTTTTTTTTTTTTGCTTAATTCAAGATATTTTTTTTTGCTTGATTCAAGATTTTATTGCTTTATTCAAGATTTTTGCTTAATTCAAGATTTTTGCTTAATTCAAGATTTTTTTGCGTAATGCAAGATTTTTTGGTAAATACAAGGGGTTTTTTTTTTTGCTTAAATCAAGATTTTTTTTTGCTTAATTCTAAATTTTTCCCTAATTCAAGGTTTTTTTCTCTTAATTCAAGATTTGTTTTTGCTTTATTCGATATTTTTTGCTTAATTCAAGATTTTTAGCTTAATTCAAAATTTTTAACTTAATTCAAGATTTTTTTGTTTAATTCAAGATTTTTTTTTGCTTAATTCGAGATTATTTGCTTAATTCCAGATTGTTTGCTTAATTCGAGTTTTTTTTTTTTTTTTGCTTAGTTGAAGATTTTTGCTTAATTCAGGATTTTTTGCTTTATTCAATATTTTTTTGCTTAATTCAATATTTTTGCTTAATTCAAGAATTTATTTTGCTTAATTCATTTTTTTTCTTAATTCAAGATTTTTTATTTTTTATTTTTTTTGCTTAATTCAAGATTTTTTTTAAATATTCTGATTTCAAGAAAAAAAGAATCTGCCAGTGGAACAAGTGAAAATTATCTTGGTAAGACTTCTTGAAATCAGATTTTCCAGATCTGTTGTCTATAAATAAGTTCTTATATCTCACTGAAAAGTTCCTGTTTAGGTGATTATGTCTTATTTTAAGTATGAGATATTTGGAGTAGAAATGAGAAAAATACACTTGGTAAGATTCAGATTTTTTCCAGATCATTATCTCCTCTCCTGCTTTCCTTCGTGTGTCGGCTGCTCCCGGATGCGTCGTATCTCCTCCTCTTTCTTTATGACTCATCACGGTCAGGGCTATAATCTGCAGACATCAGATGGCCCAGTTCTGCAGACGGATCCATTACTGCACCACTTCCTCCAACACTTTTCTGTTTATTTCTTAGTTCGGAGTAAAAGCTACAGTTCAGATTTAGAATTTAATGGAAAGTTCAGTCACGGGCCAAACTCGCAAACATCGACTGTGTCTTCAACGTTTAACATTTCACCTGCATCTCCCAGTTTACAGTAAAAGCAAGAGCCATCGTTTAACCCTTAAAGACCCAGGCAGCTCCCAAATTTATGTTTCTCTCTATTTAACTTTCCTTAAAGGAGTGATGTTTTGCTTTTTAAAATGGAATTCTTCATTTTCAATGTCAATGTTCAGTCAAAAGAGTGTGTTTTAATGAAGAGGAAAAGTCCAGACTGGTGTTCACTATCAATGTAGATCTGGACGATATGGACAAAAAAAAAAGGAATGATTTATGGTTTTAATTGATTGTTTTCCGGTTTCATGAACTGACGGCAAAACACAGTTCCAAAATATTCTCTTTACTAAAATTATCGACCAGATACAACTGAAGAAACACATTCATGATTTACCTTCAAAAACCTAAACACCCACTGACAACCAACATCTACTGATCTAAACTATTTAACACTTATTTAGCCATTAATCCTATCAATACATGTGAATAATTGGTGTAAAATACAGTTTGCCGTCTTTTCACGGTCATCAGACATGACCCATTTGGACGTTCAGAGGCTCCGTAGTTACCATGGAAACACCATCATCTTCTACAACATGAAGCCTCAGTGCAGTTCCGTCTGCTGATACGTTAAATCGGTTCTGTTATTTGGACGCGATGACGCATCCAGGGAATCCGTAGGGTTAAGACATGCAAGTACATTTCTACTTTTTTAGACTTTTAGTGTCACCGAACACCTACAGATTAGTTTTTTCTTTATTGAGGATCCCCATTAGCCGACGCAAAAACGCCAGGCTAGTCTTCCTGGGGTCCTCCAAATAATAATAATAATAAAAAAAAGTTCGGGATGCAAAATCACAATCCACAGATCCAGTTACAGTAAAAATAAAGTAGAAGAAGACAAGAAAAGACAGAGAGAAAAAAAAAAATCCCAAAATGGTAACACAAAAAGTAGTGCTGGGCAGCGATTAAAAATTTTAATCGCAGTTAATCATGTGGATTTCTGCGATTAGTTGTGATTAATTGCATAGTTGGGGGGGCGCATCAACAGCGTGTTTTGCCTTTGCCTTTCAGTGATACTGCAGACTGGAAGTACTCTGGTGATAAAAATAATTCCACGTCAGTGCTTCCAAACAACTGTGTCCTTCTCAACCCCACCATCTGAAGACATTTAAAATGAAAATGTCCATGGAACAGACCGCTACTTTTCTCCATTGTTATGTCCCCACCAGTTTATTTCTGCTTGTAAGTGATTGACAGGAGTCTTAAGCCCACTACTAAGTACTAATACTAATAAGCCCAATAATATGTGATGTTCAGTTGTTCAAAGCAAGCAAAGGGGGCCCTCTAGTGGTTGGAATAAGTTGCACTAACGCATGTTTTGTCCTTTCAGTGTTACCGTAGTCAGTTCGGACATAAGACGGAACTAATAGACATGTTTCTTTCACTCTGTTTGTATGGCCTGTGAGTATTTTATGTTCAGTTGTTGTAAGAATGAATAGTATAAAATAAATATAGGCTGGCATATTATACCTAAACACAACCAATGAATTTACATAAACTTAGCATGAGCCTGCATAAAGAATTAGCAACCCATCTCTGACTGCTAGCATAAACGAATTAGCTTAAACATGTTAATAACACATTGTAATAAACACATCCAAAATAACGTCATAAACATGTTTCTAACGGCACGTTTGCATGTGAAATATTTAGCAAACAATAGAATGATTGATACATACAGGCGTTGCTTCTGCAGGAGTTACACAAAGTTGGATTCTGCATTACTCGGAAAGTTCTCCTCTCAGCAACGTGCACAGTTCATACAGAGCACCGGCGTGTGGAGCGCCAAAATAAAAGCATGAGTTTCAAAATAAGAGTCCATATGTATAAATGAACTAAGACTTGCTTGAAAGGCAGAACGGCATTAACGGGAGATTTAAAAAATTGTCGGCGTTATTTAATGAATGAGTTAACGCAGTAATAACGCGTTAGCTTGCCCAGTCCTACTAAAAAGACAAGTAACTCTTAAGCCTGAATAATGGCTTTACATGTTTTTTAAAATGCTGTCTTACTTGAAATGTTTCTAATATTTAATGGAAGAATGTTCCATAAAGAAATAGCTCTATATACAACAGTGCTTTTCATTGAATTAGCTTTTGGGCGTAGTGATGTGAGTAGACCTTGAGTTGAGGCTCTGGTCCTGTAGTGATGCACATTAGAATTATATCCAATTTGATTAGCAAGAGCTGTAGGATACTTGGTGTAAGTAATATTGTGAATAAATAAAATTAAACTGTTAGAAAATCTTTGAATAACCTTCAGCCATCTGAGACAAGAATGCAATCAGTCAACACTAGATTTGTAACAACAATCAAGAGTAAGCCAAGCTCCTATATTTTGAGCTGTTTGTAATTTTTAAAGTTCAGACTTAGGTGCGAAGCCCAAATAGCCGAACAATAATCAAGATGACACGACACCAATGTTTGCACTACCTGTCTGCGAATAGCAGGTGGTAGATCGGTAGCACATCTCCTAAAAGCAGCAATGCTTCAGGATGGTCTGAAATCTTCACAAAAGTCTCACATACTTTCACAGCTTTTTGAAGAATGTTAACAAGTATCTCCTCAAATTCAGCTCCAGTGTTTTGATGCACATATGGATTCAAAACTTTGACTTTTAATCAGTTTAGTGAAGCGGAATCTCCTCTCCGACTGATAATTCTCATAACTCCACAGAGCAGTTTAAATAGTTCAGTTCACATTTTATTTACAAATCATTTAAAACACACATATGCAACTTATATTGATAATTTACAGCAAGTTATGATTTTGTAAAAAGGGTAACTGCACAGGGAAGGGGAAGCTGCATGAATGCGAAATATATTCAACATGAGGCAAATATAGGATAACGTTAGCCTTTCATAACGTTAGCCTAGTCACATAGTTTAATTATAAGCGACAACATGTCTTCTCCTCTAAATGTGCAGTCATATGACCGGTAGTTTAAAAGAGTGACTCATTCTGAAACCACCTTAAAACTGACCTCAGAATTATGTATTTCATGAAAGTAGGTTCTCCCGATATGTGTCACTCATTTAAAAGACATTTATTCTGCCTTTCTCGCTCACATTTCTGATAATAGCACATCTTTCAATGGGACGTGCAGTGACCTGTCAATCAACTGGGGTGGCACTGGTAGCTGAGGTGTCCAGTTAGGTTCGAGAGGTGGCCAGCGCTAGTTAGCAATATTTTCCTTGGCGTGACCCGCCCTACTCTGCCTCTGATTGGCTCATCAGTCCTCATGCCTAAAGTTAACCAATCTAATCAGTGAAGGCAGCTCGTTTTGACTTTTTTTAAAAATCTAATTCAGTTAGTTTTAATTCGTTTTTAGAGCAGGTTTGCTAGTTTTTATTGGTTTTCGTTTTCTCCTAAACGCTTAGTTTTAGTTTCGTTTTAGTTGTATCTTTTATCTTCTTCGCCATACAGGACTCTGCTGCTCTCTCCCAAATTTAGTCTCCATGTTTCCAGGTAGAGTGGGAACAAGAAGACGACTGTAAACGACAAGTGACAAGAAGTGACGGACCGTGAAGTACCGTATGGTGCTGCTAGCTAAAATCGCTCAAGTGAAATAAATTGATTTCGTATCTATCTGACATTGACAAAAACGAAAACGAAGGGAATTTTATCCATAATTTTTATACGTTTTAGTTAGTTTCGTAAGCACACAATACAGTTTCAGTTAGTTATCGTTTTTTCTTTGAATTATAGTTTTTACTTATTTCAGTTAACGAAAATGTTTTTACAATTCTAGTTTTCGTCATTTCATTAGTGTTCGTTAACAATAATAACCTTGGTACCAGCCAATGAGAGGCAGAGTAGGGCGGGTCATGGCTTCACCATTCTAGGGGGAAAAAATGGGCAGTTTGGCTCAGATACTGCTGAATGGTGCACATCAGGGGGATTTAGAAGTGGGTATACACAAAACTGACTGAAAATAACTAGGTGTATGCCGTATACCCCTGTATACCTTGGACTACACCTCTGATTACAATAGTTCAAATGAGGCTCAAAAAGAGACCGATACAAGTTAAGAAGGGCATCAAGAGGGAGGAAGTGTCGCAATTTAGAAAATAAACCAACATATTTAGCTTATTTCTTTGTAAATTCCTCAATATGTTTTCTAAAGTTTAGGAAGATAAAAATGTACTTTTTAATTTAGTCATATTTGTTTACTTTAGTTTCTGCCTCTGGATTCTGTTTTTTTGGACTTGCTGTGACTGTCTGCTCTTTTTAAACTTTCCCCTTAAGTTTTTCTGTCCACGTTTGCGTTCTTCAGCTCAATCCTGCTTTACATTCACACACTCCTTCAGTTTTACTCCAGAGACTTGTTCACTCCAGTCTCTGCAGCTCTACTGATTTTATCCACTGCTGACGGACACGAGCGGTGCTTCTGTTCTAAACATAAAGTACCCGTGTTTTCCCATCTGACGTCCTGTTTCCAGGATGAAGTGAGGAGTTCCAAACGGTGAGGAGGCAGATCCTTTTATCTAGTCAAACTGTGAGCTGTCATCCTGCCTGTTTCTGCCGAGTTTTCATCCTGCAGGTGGTTTTATGGGGGTTTTTAGATTCCACTTGTCCTGTCAGTGGTCAGAATGTAATGGCCGACTGATGTATGCTGGTCCGGTTATCTCCATCTTTACTTTCCAACCTGTAAAATAAGACATAATTAAAAAAAAAACAAAAAGGTAAACTTCATAACATTAAAGGTCTAGAACAGGGCTGTCAAACTCATTTTTAATTCAGTGGCCAAATACAGAACAATATGATTATTAAAAAACGGCTGGATCAGTAAAGTAATAATATAACTTATGAATAATGACAACTCCAAACTTTTCATCATGTAGTTTTACTCCAAAAAGTAAAATTACATGATGAAAATGTTTACATCTACAAACTATCCTTTAAAAAATGTGAATAACATGAACAACATTGAACAACGCAAGAAAAATAAGTGCAATTTTAACAATATTCTGCCTCAGTTTTATCATTTATACATGTGCATTACAACTTCCAGATCACAGTGGATCTAGGAAAAAACACACAAAACATTTAGTAACAGACAGAATATTGGCAACATTTTGGAGTTTGGAGCTAAAATGATTCTCACACCCTTGTAGGGATGGGAATCGTTAAGAATTTAACGATTCCGATTTCATTATCGATATTGCTTATCGATCCGATTGCTTATTGATTCTCATTGGGTGAGGGAATAAAAGAGTACAAATGGGTGTGTTTGCATTAACTGTGTTTCATATTTCCATCTCTACACAGAAAATATAACATATACAGCATGTACAAATAATAATAACAGATGACGCCGGGCCCGGTCGGGGGGGGGGGAGCTACAGTGAAAGTGAAACTAAAGACGCATTACTAATTCCTTTATTGCTGCATTTCTACTACATGGAACCGGTTCGACTCGGCTCGGCTTGTCTCCCGTTGTTGTGCACCTCATTTCCTTTCCCTTCTTACCTTCGGAAACTTGTATTTGAGGAGTTACGACGTTTGTTGCCCACACCAGAACCGGAACTGGGCCCGGTGTTCACTCTGCCGCTACCTTCACAAGCACTGCTAAGTAGCTTATCAAATACGTGACATTCCTGTAAATGAGTCACATGCTGTGGACAAATGTTTGAGGATGTTGGAGGGATTCCACCCTTCTGAAGACATGGAAGCTTTGACAGTGTTCCAGTGGACCTGGTGTCGTCTTTTTAGACCGTTCCTGCCTCAACGCCATGTTGGCTACGTTCTGACCAAAACAATGCAGTGTACGTGTGACGTCATCGCGCATGCACAATGAAGGCGGAATCGATAAGCAGAATCATTAAGCAGGCAGGCAAACAATTCCAAGGAATCAAGCTACTGGGAACCGGTTCTCAAAAAGAACGGGTTCTCAATTCCCATCCCTACACCCTTGACTGTTAATATCTGTCATTTATGCATTTCAGAAATTCCAAAATGTATCAAAAGATCATTACTTTCTGAAAGTTTCACTCAAATATCTGAATTATAAGTAACTTGAAAACTGAAAATCAAAGTGGCTACTGACACAGTACTGTGGCACGAAATATGGGTTTGTCTATTACCACAGAGCCAATCAGTGTCCTCATTATATCATGTCTAGACTGGTAACTTGCAGCCCGAAAAAGTACCAAGGCAATCAGCTAACAAATAGGTCAGACTGAGACACAGTGGATGTTTAGCTCACTCAGTAATGTATTGGACTGTAATGTGGAAGACTGAGGTTCCAGTTTGAGTAGCATTTTATTTTATTTTTCACACAGCATACTGCCACATCTAACATGTAGCTCCGCCCACCTTCTCCAGCCTCCAGAGCAAAGAACACCATAAAACAACATATAGAGTATTTACAACAATAATTCCTATTCTATACTATATACCAGTGGTTTCCAAACTTTTTTGGCTCATGACCTCATTCTAACATCGCAAATTTCTGGCGACCCCAGACATTTTTTTTGCTGAAAATAATTTGTTTTTGGTCATGTAATAGTTTGCTATACTATGTTGCAAATAAATGTTAATTTTAGATGACATTTAGTCTATATAATGGCAGAAAAGCCAGGTGTAGATTACTGCACAAAGTGAGAATTTGATTTTCCTTGGTCAGGATATGTACAGTCAGTCCAGCTTGTATTTACAAGGCTGACAATTAATACTGAAAAAACAAGAACTCAAACTATGAATTATGAAAGAGCTGCAGCATCTGAAACCGACCACAATGAACATTTGACAGATAAACAGAACCACAGTGCTTCAGTTTCACACTCAGTTTGTCATGTCTTTTATGGATTGGGATTGTCTCTGTCAACTCACCATACATTTTTTTATGAGTACGTTTTTTTATTTTTTATTTTTATCAACTACTTGAAATTTAAGGTGACCCCATTTGAATTCCAGTGACCCCACGTGGGGTCCCGACCCAAGGTTGAAAAACACTGCTATATACTATCACTCATTTGTTGTTTCCTCCGTCAGTTGCCATAGTACTGTGGCAGCAAAATGCACAAAAAAATTAACTGAAGTATAGTCCATATATGACCACAGTACTGTGGCAACAAGAGGCTCATGAGTTCATGGAACAGTATCTGTGATTGGCTCTGGTACAAATGCTAACATTTGATTGGCTCTGTGGCAATAGACAAACCCATATTTGGTGCCACAGTACTGTGACAGTAGACATTATCATTAAAAATGGGTATTTTTGTGATAACATGTGGACAGGGCCTTTTAAGTAACTCCCAAATGTTCAAACTCATAAATATTAATAATATTCACAAAATAATGAAAATCTGATACTTGAAACTTAACAATCATCTAGATAACCTCCTGAGACTCAGGAAAGTGAAATTTTTTCACTTTTACAATTGCCTTGATTGGAAACTGCATAATGCAACAGTTTTTTCAGAAACTTTTTTTTTTTTTTCATTATTTTTATTTATTTATTTTTTAACGGATTGTCCTTTGCAATGGACAGCATTTTTTCTTTTTCTTTTTTTTTTTTTAAGTAAAACTGTCAAACTTTTGTTCCCTACAGAGGACCAAAATGCATTGCTGGGTCTCAGGAGGATAATAAACAGACGGAATACACTTTCAAATTTTTTAGATATTATTTTTAGTGTCAAATTTGAGCTATGGCTATGGTGTAAAAAGTACAATCGCTAAAATCAGTTGTAATTTTTTTTCTACAAGTGGTATTTTGTAACAGAAAACAGCTCCATAAAATACAGATCTTCAGCTAAAAAATTTGCATGTTTGATAAATGACGTGTGCAAATGTTGATGTTCACTTTCGCTTGATCTGAGCTGAATTCAACAGTTGATCATATGATGACTTTGTGTTTTTCTGTCAGTCTTTGTGTGTAGATGCTGTGACTGCAGTGTATGATGTTGTGTTGGGAGTCTCCTGTGTGTGTGTGTGTGTGTGTGTGTGTCCTCTGCAGGTTGTGTTCAGCGCCTCACGGTCTTATTCTCTTTCATCCCAACACTTGCGTCTGTTGTGGAGCCTTTGAGTGGTGCTGTTTGGTGTAACAGAATGCTAAACATCACTGGGCACCTTGGCGCTCTGTGAAAGGAGGAGGATCATTTTCCTGCTTCCCTTGCAATGTTTTCACCACAAGGACTTTGTGCACAATGTCCCACCAAACATACATCTTGTCACTTAACATGCTGCAAGCGAAGCGGGGGATTCGGTGTTTAGGATGTTTATTCGCTTCACAAATCAGCCGGCGCTTCAGTGCGGATGCAACTGTGGAAGAAAAATTACCTTGAGCTGCCAGACAGACCTGGAAAAGCGAATCTAAGAAGTGTAACCGGGTCCTTAGTGGTGGAAAACTGGAGTAAAGAGGCACAGATCTGCAGAATTTAACACAGGTCGTTCATTATGTGTCTGCGAAGGAGTCGGTCCAAGTCTTTGGACTGGTAGGAGGTCATGTTGGAGTTGGTTTAGTGCAGGGGGGTCAAACTCATTTCACATTCAGCCCAGTTTGATCTCAAGTGGAATGGACCAGTAAAATAATGGCATAATAACCTATAAATAATGATTTTAAAAAAAAAAAAAAAAATTCTGAAAATATTTACATTTACAAACTATCTTTTGACAAACAAAATGTGAATAACCTGAAAAATTGACATTTTGGTGCAATTTTAATATTATGTTTCAACTTTTCATTTATACATGTGCTTTACACACAATGTTACAAACCAATGTTTTGAAAACCATTAATGAATTACACATCTTTAAATTAGTGCTGGGCAGCGATTAAAAATTTTAATCGCAATTAATCGTGTGGATTTCTGTGATTAATCACGATTAATCGTATAGTTATATTTGGGGGGGCATCAACAACGTGTATTGCTTTTCAGTGATATTTCAAACTGGAAGTACTCCGGTGATAAAAAATAATTCCACATTGCAGTGCTTCCAAACAACTTTGTCCTTCTCAACCCCACCATCTGAAGACATTTAAAATGAAAATGTCCATGGAAAAGTCTGCTATTTTTCTCCATGTTTATGTCCCCACCAGTTTATTTCCGCTTGTGAGTGATTGACAGGAGTCTTAAGCCCACTAATAAATACTAATACTAATAAGCCCAATAATATGTGATGTTCAGTTTTTCAAAGCAAGCAAAGGGGGCCCTCTAGTGGTCGGAATAAGTTGCACTAACATATGTTTTGTCCTTGCGGTGTTCCCGTTGTCAGTTCGGACATAAGAAGGAACTAACAGACACGTTTCTTTCACTCTGTTTGTATGGCCCCAAAAATGTTTGCCTGTGAGTATTTTATGTTCAGTTGTTGTAAGAATGTATACTATGAAAGATCTCTGATGTGAACCTTTGCTGCTGAATATAAAGACGTTGTAAATCTTACGTTAATCTGTAAATGCTAATCATTAGCGTGTCTATGGATTTTCCCATTCAAGTTAGCATCGAGCTAGCGGTCTTTTCCCCATTCATTTAAATGTATAATGCCATGTAAATATACAAAGGCAATGAACAGAACTGAGACATATTTTGTTTGTATGTTGCAGTTTTACAGTGAGGCTCAAGTAAAAGATTTAGAGAGAAGTTTTGGGCTTTTCTTGGGAAACCTCTTGTCTATCTGCCGAGCTAATCGCTACATGAGCCTGCATAAAGAATTAACAACCCATCTCCGACTGCTAGCATAAACGAATTAGCTTAAACATGTTAATAACACATTGTAATAAACACATCCAAAATAACGTCATAAACATGTTTCTCACATTTGCATGTGAAATTATTTAGCAAACAACAGAATGATTGATACATACATGCGTTGCTTCTGCAGGAGTTAAAGTTTGATTCAGCATTACTCGGAAAGTTCGCTCACTCTTCTCTCAGCTACGTGCTGTTCACACAGACCACCGGTGTGTGGAGCGCCAAAATAAAAGCATGAGTTTCAAAATAAGAGTCCGTATGTATAAATAAACTAGGACTTGCTTGAAAGGCAGAACGGCATTAACGGGAGATGAAAAAAAAATTGTCGGTGTTATTTAATGAATGCATTAACGCAGTAATAATGCGTTAACTTGCCCAGCCCTACTTTAAATATATATTAATTTGTTTCATACTTTAACTCCAATTACAGAAACACATCTTCTTTTTGTACATTTAACAGCTTTTTGTACCGTAAACATACAAACACCTCTGAAATCATACCTGCTTTCCCGTATCAAAAAGAACTTTTCTAGATTTCTTTCTCAAGTACTGTTGGGATAAGGTCTGAGCTTATCGGTACTCTGGTCTTTAATTATTTGTCCCTGGGGGTCATTTAATATAAGGATTCAATACCAATCCAAAGCTTTTTAACATCACTTCTTCTTACTGTTGTTCTTCATTTGATCCATTGTTCCTCTTTCTGCCTTTTTTACTTTCTTAGTTTGGTCATGTTCTTATCATTGTTTTGGTCTTTTTGTCTTTTTTAAGTAAAAATACACAACATCTGCATAAAGATGAACCAACAAATGTGAATTTAATCTGATTTGAAATCGCTGATAGGACTGATTAAAGCATCGAGCAATAAGACGATAATTGTCATTATTATGCTGATATATTTGGATGATTATATAAGATATATAAGATTATTATAACTTTTTAATATAATAATAACTAGCGCCAGAATCTATTAGAATATATTTCATTTTATTTCGTTAGTTACCAGTAATGGTTTTGTAGATTCTACCATGAAATGACTGAAAATAACAGCAGCGTATTTCATTATATTTGCTTATTTTCTTTTGTTTGTTACTAATACAAACAAAAATAACTGCCTCACTTTTGCCAAAACTGTAGCTCAAAGAAAGAAAGAAAGAAAAAAACAGACTCAAAACAGTAGGAATTCATCCAGAACAGATGCTTCAAGGTTACAAATGAGAACAACAACACTGTCAATTTACAGCAGAATCTGCAAACGTGTGGCATTCAAGGACCTCCAGTTTCAACACTAATGAGACTGGGATTTTTAAATTTTACTGGGTTTAAGGTGCTCAGGAGTCCAGCTGTCTAAGTCTTTTTACCCATGAGGCAGCTGGATTCTTCAGATCCCACAAAGTCATGTGGTTTAAATGTTTTATAGGATTATATCACCCAGTAATGAGGAATCTACTGCCCCGTCCATGTTAATGTGGATGATTCCCTCTACGCATGAGCCGCTAATCCACACTTTTATGCAGATTTATGTCAATTAAACACAGAAATGTTATATAGGTTTTAATATTATACTCTGTATTTGGCATTTTTCAGGTATTTTCCTATATTTAATTCAGCAATGATGTAGAAATGCATAAAAGCTGAGAGTTATTAATAAAAAAAAAAGGAAAAAAATGAACACACTAAATAAAAATGAGCCAGATAAACAAAAAACAACAACAACAACAATATAAATGTATTCATTGTGATATCTATTGACTTCTGTCCACCCATAGATGATAGTAACCAGGGTTATGTAGAAAATTAACCCCTAAACACCTAAAACTATTTCTGTGGTGACTTTTAAATAATAAAATATAAAATAAATCAATATTTAGTAAATAAATAAATAAATATAAAACATAAACTCTTTACATTTAACCCTTTCTAAGTGATTTATCCGCTTTTATTATAGTATTATCCTCTGCAATTTGCATTTTTCAGTTAAAATCAGGTATTTTCCTATATTTAATCATGTAGATGTTCATTAAAGCTCAGAGTAAATTTAAAGGTTATTATATTAAAACTGAAAAAGGGGACTTTTTCCAGCAGAATACATAATTAACTGAACATAAATTGAGTGTCTCCATCCACTGTCATTTATCAAACTAAAAGGGTTTTACAGGTGAATCAATGTTTCACTGTTTTAGTCACTTTGTTGCTTATTTCATCCATATTATTTATTATTTTGTAAATTTTCTTATTCACGTTTGGTCATTTTGTTAATTTCATTAATTATTTTACTTGTTTACATTCAGTTTCTTGCCCTTTATGTTTCAATTTAGTTCAGTTCGTGGCTTATTACCTCCGACAAGGAGGTTATGTTTTTGTCGGCGTTGGTTTGTCTGTCTGTCTGTTTGTGTGCAAGATAACTCAAAAAGTTATGGACGGATTTGGATGAATATTTCAGGAAATGTTGATACTGGCACAAGGAACAAATGATTACATTTTGGTGGTGATCGGGGGTGGGGGGCACGGGGGCCCACTGATCTGCCTTGGTGGAGGTCTGCGCTCTCCGAGTGCTTTTCTAGAAAAGACAGCGCAGAACTCCGCCTAGGCAGATCAGTGGGCCCCTGTGGCCCCACCCCACCCCGATCACCACCAAAATTTAATCATTTGTTCCTTGTTCCGGTATCAACATTTCCTGAAATTTTCATCCAAATCCAGGGCACTGATCTGCCTTGGCGGAGGTCTGCGCTCTCTCTAGTTTTCATTAATGTTACTTAAATATCCATGCACTGTCATTGATTCAACTCCATGGGTTTTACTGGTGAATCAATGTTGTAGAAGATAACGGTGTTTCCATGGGAACTACAGAGCCTCTGAACGTCCAAATGGGTCATATCTGATGACCATGAAAAGATGAATAACTGTATTTATTCACCTGTTTAAATTTGCATTTTCTTGAGCCTCTTTTTTTCTCTCTGTTCTTTTTGTTTTGTTTGTTTGTGAAGCGCCTCTGAGTGTCCAAAAAAGCATGTGATGTGTGATGTATTATTATTATTATTATTATTTGACACCAATTATTGGCATGTATTGATAGAATTAATGGATCAACAGGTATTAAACAGTTTTTTGTCAGTGGGTGTTTAGGTCTTTGAAGGCGAATCGTGAATGTGTTTCTTCGTCATATCTGGTCGATAATTTTAATAAAGAGAATATTTTGGAACCGTGTTTTGTCGTCAGTCCATGCAGCCAGAAAACAATCAATTATTACAATAAATCATTCCTAACATTGATTAAAAAAGAATCTAGATGTATTTTTTTTGTCCGTATCGTCCAGATCTACATTGACAGTGAACACCACTGGACTTTTCCTCTTCATTAAAACACACTCTTTTGACAGACTGACTGATAGAACCATTAACCAAACCTCTGAACACGCCTCTGGAGGTGAACCCCTGCCGCAGACCGTGGATGTGAACCTGTCAAACACGCCGCTTTGCAGATCTGACAAACGACACGGGTAGATGTGCACATAGACGTGTGCTGGACCTCCTCAGACCTGTCAGGAAGGTCCATTATCCAAACCACAGTCTACCGCCACCCTGACCCGCCTCACTTCACCTGTTGACATGGAAACCACAGGCAGAGACGGAGCTGTAGATGACATATCTGCTGTCGAGTGGAAGCAGGGGTCATTACTTCAACTGAAGAGAACATGCTTTTGTAGTTGAACCCTTAGGGGCCCACGGCAAGGTTATAATAATTTTGGATTTTTAATTATAGTTTAGTTTTATTTAGTTTTGACTTTTCTTCTCTAATTCAGTTAGTTTTAGTTAGGTTTTAGAGCACGTTTGCTAGTTTTTAATAGTTGTCATTTTTTCTGAATGCTTACTTTTAGTATAGTTTTAGTTTTTTTCATATCTTTTATCTTCTTCGCCATCGTATTCACCTTAATCCCAAACAGGACTCTGCTGCGTTAGTGTCCACGTTTCCAGGTAGAGTCTGGACCAGAAGACGACTCTAAACCACGTGACGAACCGTGAAGTGCCATACGGTGCCAACAGCTAAAATTGCTGGAACGAAATAAATCAATTTCATATCAGTCTGACATTGACAAAAACGAAAATGAAGGGAATTTTATCCTTAATTTTTATGCGTGATAGTTTTATAAGTACACAATACAGTTTCAGTTAGTTATCATTTTTTCTTTTTAATTAGAGTTTTTAATTATTTCAGTTAAAAATGTTTTTTCAATTCTAGCTGAGCTGTAGATGACATATCTGCTGTCGAGTTTGGGGGGGGGGTCATTACTTCAGCTGAAGAGAACATGCTTTTGTAGTTTAACCCTTAGGGGTCCATGGCAAGGTTATAATAGTTTTGGTTTTATTTAGTTTTGACTTTTTTTTTCTCTAATTCAGTTAGTTTTAATTAGTTTTTAGAGCAGGGTTTCTTGTTTTTATTAGTTGTCGCTTTCTCTGAATGCTTAGTTTTATACTCTTATTATAATGAATAAAGCCCATGACCATATGCTCCCCTACAGTCTACAGGAGATGTTTGAGCCCAGGCAAAGGAATTGTAATTTAAGGGGAACTGAAATCTACAAGAAAATGAAGTGTCGAACAAACATAAAAAGCCAGTGTGTCTCTGTTAGAGGGGTACATCTGTGGAATAATCTGGAGCAAAACTTCAAAATGTCTTCTTCAGTTTGTGCATTTAAAAGGATGTATAGATCCACTATAATAACAAAATATAGAACATTATAGAAGTACGCATAAAATAAGATATTATGGATAATTTGGTTATCATGATAAGAAGATACTATTATATTTATTGATCATTGTATTTGGAGTAAATATTTAAAGTGCATATAAATATTCTAGTTTATATTAAAAACGGCTGATTACACAAATCTGACTGTGTGTGAGGTGACTAAAAAAGTACATGTGAATGGTTCGTATGGATGTTTTGTGTTATTGTAAAAATATACAGAGGAAAATGTGTGTTAACAAAGCAAAGGAAGCAGATCTAGTTTGATTATTAGTTTGTAAAAAGGGGGTGGAGTCACTAAGTTATACTTCTTCCCACTCCTTTTTGAGCACAGAAAAATTGTATTTATTTTTATTTTTTTTTACCATGTTGTATGATTCTTTGTTATCTGATGATTCTATGTGCTTGAAATAAACTACTACTACTTTTGATTTAGTTTAGTTTTAATATTAGTTTCAGTTTTTTTCATATATTTTATCTTCCTCGCCATCCTATTCAAAGAAATAAGTGAGGTTACCCTGGACACTTTATTTGGGGGTGGGGTTAGGGCGGCTCTGACTGAGCAGAGACTCAAACATATGTACGGTGTAATGTATAAATTCCCTATAGCAGGTTGGAGGGGGTAATGTAGGTGGGGGTGTGATCCATACATAACGTCACTTACGTGAAAACGAAACTGAAACTTTTCATATTTTCACCGTTGGCCTCCTGACTTCTATGCCTCTCTTATACCGCTGATCTTAGACAAAATTTTCACATGTTCTATCCTATATCAACATTGACAAAGTTGAAAACGAAGGGAATTTTATCCATAATTTCTATCCGTTTTAGTTAGTTTTGTAAGCACACAATACAGTTTCAGTTAGTTATCGTTTTTTTCTTTTAATATGAGTTTTTATCTATTTCAGTTAATGAAAATGTTTTTTCAATTTTAGTTTTCGTCATTTCGTTTGTTTTTGTTAACGATAATAACCTTGGTCCACGGTCACGGCCCTGTGTTTGAATCATATGACGTTTTCAACACGTCATAACGTCGGAAGTCGGTCATGTAGACCACTGGGGACAACTGCATTCGAAAGTGCGGACCAAGGTTATAATAGTTTTGGATTTTTCATGATAGTTTACCTTTATTTAGTTTGATGTTTTTTTGTAATTCAGTTAGTTTTAGTTCGTTTTTAGAGCAGGTTTGCTAGTTTTTAGTAGTTTTCGCTTTTTTTCTAAAGACTTAGTTTTAGTTTAATTTTAGTTTTTTCATATCTTTTATCTTCCTCGCCATACTATTAAAAAAAATCCCAGACAGGACTCTCCTGTTTTCTCCCAACTTTAGTCTCCATGTTTCCAGGTAGAGTGGGGACCAGAAGACGACTGGAAACCACAAGTGACCACAAGTGACAGACCATGAAGTGTTGTATGGTGCCGCCAGCTAAAATTGCTAGAGCGAAATAAATCAATTTTATATCAATCCGACATTGACAAAGACGAAAACGAAGGGAATTTTATCCACAACTTTTATACATTTGAGTTAGTTTTGTAAGCACACAATACAGTTTCAGTTAGTTATGCTTTTTTCTTTTAATTCTAGTTTTTATTTATTTCAGTTAACGAAAATGTTTTTTCAATGGTAATTTTCGTTATTTTGTTAGTTTTCATTAATGATAATAACCTTGGTGTGGACTTGAAACACTGTCCCACTTTTTATTTGATGCTGATAGAGCAAATACAACAGGAGATATGACGTTTTGAAACCGGAGCAAACATACGGGAATAAAAGTATGAAAATGAGGTGGGGGGAGTGTTATGTTTCTGACCATATCTTTGTCATTTCTTTAATCTGCGGATTCTAATCCACAGACTGCATTAGCATTACAGGTAAGGGTGACAATAACCCCCACCTGAACCAGTTTGCAGAAATCAGGAGGGGGTGGGGAGGCACCTATGTAAAGATATGCATTTATGTCAAATATTTGAGTATAGTTTTAAGTTTTTACGATTGTAATTTTATGTACACTATCAGTCAAAAGTTTGGACTCAGCTGGTTTTTCTTTATTTTCATGACTATTTTCATTGTAGATTCTTACTGAAGGCATCAAAACTATAAATGAACACATATTGAATTATGTAGTTAAAAAAAGTGTGACATAACTCAAAGCATGTTTTATATTTTAGATTCTTCAAAATAGCCACACTTTGCTTTTTTTTACTGCTTCGCACATTCTTGGCATTCTCTGGATGAACTTCATGAGGTAGTCACCTGAAATGTTTTCCAAAAGTCTTGAAGGGGTTCCTAGTGATGCTGAGCACTTGTTGGCCATCTGTGGTCCATCTCATGTTGTTTAACCCACTGATCCTCCTCCGCTCACCTCCTCACCCCACCTTTAAAAGCCAAGCACTGAACTGGGGGGGACAGAGCTTTCTCCATCGCTGCTCCGACGCTCTGGAACTCCCTCCCATCTTCTATCCGACACTGCTCCGACCTCAACACCTTTAAATCCCTTTTAAAAACACATTCATTTAAGAATGCTTTTAATGTTTCATCTTAATGTTTAACTGTTTTATATTTGGGCGACACAGTGGTGCAGTGGTTAGCACTCGGGCCTCACAGCAAGAAGGTCCTGGGTTCGATTCCAACGCCAGTTGACAGGGGGTGGGGCCTTTCTGTGTGGAGTTTGCATGTTCTCCCCGTGTCTGCGTGGGTTCTCTCTGGGTACTCCGGCTTCCTCCCACCATCCAAAGACATGCACTGATAGGTTAATCGATTAATCTAAATTGCCCATAGGTGTGAATGTGAGCGTGATTGTTTGTCTCTATATGTTCAGCCCTGTGATGAACTGGTGAAATGTCCAGGGTGTACCCTGCCTTCACCCCTATGTAGCTGGGATAGGCTCCAGACGACCCCCGTGACCCTGGTGAGGATAAAGCGGGTTCAGATAATGAATGAATGAATGAATGTTTTATATTCGTGCACCTGCTTTTAATCTGTTTTTAATATGTCTGGTTTCTGTTTTTAACTGCTGCATGTAAAGTGTCTGAGTTCTATGAAAAGCGCTATACAAATAAAAAGTATTATTATTATTATTATTATTATTATTATTATTATTATTGTTGTTGTTGTTGTTGTTGTTGTAGTTATTATTTAAATTAGAAAGTAAGTCCAAACTTTTGACAGGTAGTGTATCTAATATTTGGAACCAATATTTACTTTTAAAGTCTTTGAAAAGGTTCGTTAAGCATCTTGGTGTTATAAATTATATACATTTTTCAAATCAGATTTTATATTTTTGTGTTTTTTGGCCTTTTGTGTTGATATAGTAGGTTCAAGTGAAAAAATAACAGACAGATGAGATCGATGAAGTTGTGCTGAAAAAAAAAAAAAGATACCAAACATAGGTATAGAAAACATTTCTTTATGTAGGATATAAAGGCCAAATCAAAAGTACTCAAAAACAGCCAAGATAGGCTCAGACCTCTCAGGGTTAACCATCTCTGCAGCTGCTGACCTCATCATCATTTTCCGTGACCTCTGTGACCTCTAGAACAGTAGCCGTTGGTCAGTCAATGCGATACCATGTGACCCTTTAACCTCCACAGAAACTGTATTGCATGAACATAATGGAAAAACACCCACACGTTGTTGGATCGTTAGTGCTGTTTAAAGGCTCACACCGACGTGATGTGAGTTTGATTACTGAACACAAAGTCAGACTGACAAAGTCAAACCAAAACACACTTCAGACAAATCAGGGACACATCAGAGTCTTGATCTGGAAACTTAACAGCGAGTGAGTGGAATACTGTGAAACACTCATCAGAGGATTAGTGCTGTCAGTCTGAAAATGGTTACCCTAAGCGTGCTGCGTTTGCGGAAAAGTTACATTGTACGTAATTTTGGACCATTATTTTACCCCTGGATCAAAATTCAGCAAAATAAACAACATCCTTTTTAGAATCAAGGCCTGATATCTTATCATAAAAGCTCAAAAAGTGACACCATACCCCTTTAGAAAAAAAAAAAAAAAAAAAAAAGTGTGATTATGTATCAGACATACAAAAATGGATGTTGATGGATGTTGTTCAAGTCACTATTAGTTACGGGGGGTGGGGTGTGGTTCTGGGGGTTTATGCTCAGGCTCAGGGGAGACCTACACAATGTTACCAATTCATGTCAGGGAAGGTATGTAATGGGTTAAAAATTTTTATAAAGATGTGTTAAAAAAAAAATTGCAACATCCAAAGTGCAATTACAGTTACAGATTTTCAAGCAGAAACCTCGTAAGTCCATTTTTAGTCTTTTTTTGGTCATAAAACGATTCTATTTATTGGTCAGTCTTCATGTTTTCCTGATGATTTTAGAAATATTCAACCCAAGTGTAGAAAATGGCTTGTGACTACACCGGTTAACTCCATTCATTTATTTAGAATGTACATCATTTTTCCAGTTTCCTGAAAAATAACTGTTTCGGACATAAGAGCTTTCCACCTGACAATGATAATAATTTCCAGGTTGATTTTATGTTAAAGCAACAGTGCGTGACAGTTTATACAGTTACTGGGCAGAAAAACTTGAAATCTTTTCAACATATTGCAACTCAAGTGAACATAATGCAGATTTTTGTCCAATCACAGGTGATTTCAGACAGGTAGGTGGGCTAAGTGCATGATTGACAGCTGTAATTACCAGGTGCTGTTCAGATTCATGTCCTCTCACCACAACACCACAAAATCAACTCCAATGGTGTCCAAACTCTCAGACAAACCATAGTTGTTTTTCGTCTAAATTGTTTTGCTTAAATTAAGCACAAAAAAAAAAATCTGCCAATAGAGCAAGTGAAAATTATCGTGGTAAGATTTCTTGAAATAAGATTTTCCACATCTATTGTCTAAAAATAAGTTCTTATATCTCTGATAATTTTCACTTGTTCCATTGGCAGATTTTTTGCTTCAATTAAGGAAAAAAATCTTGAATTAAGCAATAAAAAAAAAAAAAATCCTGAAATTAAGCAAAAAATCGTGAATTAAGCAAAAAAAAAGTCTTCAATTAAGCAAAAAAAACATCTTGAATTAAGCAAAAAAAAAAGTCTTCAATTAAGCAAAAAAAATCTTGAATTAAGCAAAAAAAAAGTCTTCAATTAAGCAAAAAATAATAATCTTGAATTAAGTAAAAAATAAATAAATCTTGAATTAAGCAAAAAAAAAAAAAAAAAAAAAAGCCTTCAATTAAGCAAAAAAATCTTGAATTAGGCAAGAAAAAAATCTTGAATTAAGCAAAAAAAATCTTGAATTAAGCAAAAAAAAAGTCTTGAATTAAGCAAAAATAAATAAATAAATAAATAAAATCTTGAATTAAGCAAAAAAAAAAATCTTGAATTAAGCAAAAAAAAAAAAAAAAATCTTGAATTAAGCAAAAAAAAAAGTCTTGAATTAAGCACAAAAAAAAAAGTCTTCAATTAAGCAAAAAAAATCTTGAATTAAGCAAGAAAACAATCTTCAATTAAGCAAAAAAAAGTCTTGAATTAAGCACAAAAAAAAAATCTTGAATTAAGTAAAAGAAAATAATCTTGAATTAAGCAAAAAAAATCTTGAATTAAGCAAAAAAAAAGTCTTGAATTAAGCAAAAAAAATGTTGAATTAAGCAAAATATCTTGAATTAAGCAAAAAAAAGTCTTGAATTAAGCAAAAAAATCTTGAATTAAGCCAAAAAAAAAAAAAAAAATCTTGAATTAAGTCAAAAAAAAAACAACAACAAAAAACCCTTGAATTAAGCAAAAAAAATCTGCCAGTGGAACAAGTGAAAATTATCTTGGTAAGATTTCTAGAATTAATATTATCCAGATCTATTGTCTAAAAAACAGTTCTTATATCTCACTGAAAAGTTACTCCTCAGGTGATTATGTCTTATTTTAAGTGTGATGAGATATTTTGACCAGAAATGAGAAAAACACACTTGGTAAGATTTAGATTTTTTCCAGTGTATGGATGACATTCCAGTTACATCCCATGGATTTACTGTGTGTTTTGCATATAAAAACACACACTCGTTGGCTTGTGTAGTGTCCTGCTGATAGTACAGCCTTTAGAAAAAAGAAAAATCTTCCAAAGACTACCACGATGAATTTCACAACATTACCCTAGAGTTCATCCATAAATAATTAATATCAGTTGCATCTATTTAACTTGTGCTGTGCAAATCACCCGGGGGTTTGGGTTTGTACTGATTCACACACCATTTCCATAATTATTGCCAGTTGTAATCGCGCTCACGGCAAATCTCTTCCCCCGCTCATTCATTATGAAGCCGATCCTCCGATGGCTCCCACTGTGAGGAGCCTCGAAAGGAGCCAATCACTGCTATTTTCATTATAATTTTTTAATTTCTCCTCTTGTAATTTATGCCGGAGTCAGAAGTGTGGAGCCCGCAGTCAGACGGGAGAACGGCGACGATTGAATCAAGCAGGTGCCAGGCGTGATGGATCGGTCCTCCTTTGGTGTAATCGCTGACACTGTGGAAAATCAGGCCAAGCTGCGATGATCACGAGGCCCGAAGCACGTGGGTTTGGTTAGATGTCGTGTACCTGCGGACCTGTGGAAAGTCACTCCACATGCCCCGACGTGGAACCTGCTACCCGGTATTAGCGCGACCTCCCGTCCTCCCCGACCGCCACAGCAAAGTCAAATGAAACGAAGACATGGAGGCTCAATCAATGTCAACGTCTGCTGCAGGCGTCATCTGATGCTCCTGTCCTGATCAGAACATGGACATGGACCTGCTGCTTCAAGGACTGAGCAGCAGCTACAGGAACAACTGGCAGGTCATCCAGAGGCAGACGACCACGACGTTTGGCTCCTGTTGGGTCATATTTGGAGAAACCTACTGGAGTTTTCTGTTAACCCTCTGGTATCCCGTCCAGCAAGGCCCTTACTAAGCACCAAGTGTGCCTTTTTGGCACACTTGTGGAATAATGTCAAAAAAAATTTTCATACAGTTTGTTTTTAATTCTTTTACACTTTTTTCTATTTCATCAACTTCAGCCATAAATAAAAATACCAAATACTCAATAATTGTCACAGTTTTTAACCCTTTAAATGCCGTGTTTTGTAATGTAAACAAACCATTTTTTTGGATGTAAAAAACACACACAAAAAAATTTTTTTTCAATATACTACATAAAAAGTGGATCACATATTATTTGATTTTTTCATCTTGGCAAATGTCAATGATTAACAGCGAAATTGGTTAATTTGCATTATTATTTTTGGCGCTAGTTCTAATGTACAAAAATACTAGCATCTGTCACCAAGTGTGTGTAAAATGCACGCCCATAAATCAAACTATTAAATACTATATATTGATTTATTTTTCTGCTCTAATTTGATTTTATTTTGTAAATCAAGGTCAGCCTTAATCACACAGATCAAATGGAAGAAATAGTGCGTTTTAGGCACACTTGGCAGACAGATGCTAGTCTGGTAATTTTCTTTTGTTTACAATGTGCACATTTTAGTTGGTGGCCAGAATTTTAAAGATCATGCAAAAATGAACAACTTTTGAATTCTAACCTTATTTAAATTGTGAAAAATAATATGAAGTTTTTTAAAACGAAGTGCAAAGTGGGCCTAAAAGGCGCACCTGGATACCGGAGGGTTAATTAACCCTTTTATACATCAATTATGTCAAGATGTATAAAGCAAAGAATAAAATGTATAAAGCAAAGAATAAAATATATAAAGCAAAGAATAACTTACTGCCGGGCAATAGTCAAGAAATGTTTTGTGAAAGAGAGGCAGGCTATGATTTAAGGGGAAAGTTAAATTTAAAGATTCCCAAAGTACGCACTACGTTAAAAAGTTTCTGCATCACCATCTGTGGAGTAATATTGTGGAACAAATTGTGTGTGGAGATAAAGCAAATATCTAACATAATTCAGTTTAAAAAAAGATATAGAAAAATGATTCTTGAGAGGCACAGTATTTAAGAATGACAATGAGGCCTCTTTGTTTATGGATGATGTTGTACTGATAAATCTGCTGTAATTATTGATGAAAATGATTGAATTGTTGAGTCTGTTTGTATGACTGTACTGCCATGATCATATTGTTGGGTATAATTCAGTTACTGCATTATGTATTTGTTGTGGTTTGATGTTAAAATTAGGAAAATAGTATTGTTTAACTCTTGTATCAAGTTAGTGATAAAGGTGTAAAAGCACTGAGGGGTAGGATTAAATAAGTTTATACTTCTTCCTACTCCTTTTCGACCATGCAAAATTCAGACTTCTATGTGCTTGGAGATAAATTCTGTCTATTTGAATGTTTTATTTTGTTTTTATTTTGTTTTGTTTTTTTTGGGTTTTTTTGCACGTTCTAAATAAATAAATAAATAATTTTTTTTTTTTTTTTTTTTTTATTCCTGAGTGTTTTTATTCGTCTTATTGCGATTGGTTTTTTTTAACCAACCACCACGTCCGGTATTTGGAAGACAAATTTTTTTAAATTACCAGTTGCACTGCAAAAATCTAAATCTTACCAAGTGTATTTTTCTCATTTCTAGTCCAAATATCTCATCACACTGAAAATAAGACATAATCACCTAAAGAGTAACTTTTCAATGAGATATAAGAACTGATTTTTAGACAATAGATCTAGAAAATTTGATTTCATGAAATCTTACCAAGATAACTTTCACTTGTTACATTGGCAGATTTTTTTTCCCTTGAATTAAGCAAAAAAAAACAAACAACAACCTTGAATTAAGCAAAAAAAAAACCTCACTGTTTTCTTTAGTGTGTTGTGTAATTTCTTTGTACCTCTGTAAATTCACTAAAACTTTGATTTATTTGATTTATTTATGGGGATATCTTTTGGCTCTAATAGTTTTTTTTTAACTCTCCAGCCTCCAGGGTGTGAGCTATGCTGTGTCCAGCATTGTCTTTGTCAGCAGTTTCTTCAAACATCGTCTTCTCCAAAACTACTGGTTGGATTCATTTCAAATTTTATGTGTACCTTCCTTTGGACAATGTCTACAAAGTTTGTTCACAGTTTTGAGACACTTTGATTTTTACATTTTTTATAATTTTTTTTTTTTTTTTTTATTTGCCTTTGCTTATAATGGTCCATATTTTGATGGTTTATAACATGTAAATGGTTACAGATATCAGTCTAGTTCCTATTGATCACTGATTGAAGTCATACACTACCAGTCAAAAGGCTGGACTCACCTTCTCATTTAAATGGCACGAGATGGACCACGGATGGCCAACAAGTGCTCAGCATCACTGGGAACTCCTTCAAGACTTTTGGAAAACATTTCAGGTGATGACCTCATGAAGCTCATCGAGAGAATGCCAAGAATGTGCAAAGCAGTAAAAAAAAAAAGCAAAATGAGTCTATTTTGAAGGATCTAAAATATAAAGCATGCTTTGAGTTATGTCACACTTTTTTAACTACATAATTCCATATGTGTTCATTTATAGTTTTGATGCCTTCAATGAGAATCTACAATGGAAATAGTCATGAAAATAAAGAAAAAACAGGTGAGTCCAAACTTTTGACTGGTAGTGTATATGGACTGTGAATGAATTAGTTGAGTTCTCCTCCAGTGAAAGTACCACCCACTTTTATTGGGTGACTGATCTCCTGCATGAGCACCACAGGACTCTAATGTTACGTTTTGACTATGTGGAACCGGCTCAACTCGACTTAGCTTGACTCGACTCGGGAACCAGGTCCTATTCCTGGAGACTGTTTCCATTACAGGGTACTACCGACTTTACAGTACCTGGACATCATAGCAATGTGGCGCGTTACTTCCATGTTGTCTGCTCAGAGAGTTCCTGATAAACTCACTTGTTGCGTCTTGCCTCTTCAAGCTCATGCTGAATTTTTACATCTGAACCTCCTCGACTGACTGTGGTGTAGTTTGGCAGGCTGTCAATATGCGGATTAACCTACCGCTATATTTACTGTCAACCTGCGCATCTGTTTTTTGTAAAACGGCGGGTCACAGAGACGATTCTCCTACCAATCAGAGGTCTGCCATGTTTACACGTCACATTTTAGTATCTGGTCCCCAGTCTTGGAACCTCGGCGGAAGTGATACCAATAAACTAGTACTGGGTACCAGATTCCAGGTCCTTTTTCATAATGGAAACGTAATAAGGTTGAGTCAAGCCGGTACCATGTAACAGAAACACATCATAACATAGATGTAGAACCTCACACATTCAAGTTGTGATTGATTCTTGATAGAACTTGCCGGTGAACTACGGAGCCAGCGGTCCTTTTCGTTTTTTCTATTTCTGTCCTAAAATGCCTCTTTAGTTATATCAAAGGTTGCTGACTCATGCTTTAAAGGTTTAATATCCGGTCATGTTGCGCCTCGTTCCTGTCGTCCACATCCCTGACCCCCCGTACGCTGTTGTTCGACACCAATATTGAGCGGTCATTCGTCGGTCAACAGTCCAGAGCTGAGGACAATGAGCTGAGGAGGTGAGGCCGTCCTGCTTCTCCCTCCTCATAAAAACAGCCCATTGTTTACCCGGCGCTGGCGGTTTGATTTGAGTGGTCCTCCATGACTTCATTACTCCGGCTCTCGGCCCTCTGGGATCGCCGCCCGGCCCCCGACGGCCTTGTTACCTCCACCAGCGAAGCCCTCGGAGCGGCCTTATTTGTGCCACGTTTTAATTCAGTCCCATTAGTCTTCTTCAAAACATCTTGCTTCTGTCGGATGCAAAACACACGTGGAAATAAGACAGGACGGTATTGTTGCGTATTGTTTGTTTTCAGGTGTTTTTCTCATTAAACTCGGTGAAACAGCAGAATAAGTGGAAGGATAATCCCTTAGTTTGTCAGGTTTGTGCCAATCATCAAGCTTTGCACCTCATGTTCATTATCCCGCTTGGTCTGCGCACAGTTTGCTGGAGCCGACAAGATTTTAAGCTTTCTTTTTCTACCTTTCAGAAAGGCATTTGCTGTCATCCGTTGTTAGAGTCTGAAAAACAGATTACAAACCCCCGGAAGACAGATAACGCTTAAGACTCGGCAAGAAAACTCCAATTGGTTTGATCAGCGTTTCCAGTTTTATTCTAATTTAATTTTGTCTGAGATGAGTTTTCATATCAGCGCTGTGAAACGTAGGAGGCGATCTGCACAGAGGAACAGGGTTTTACTGATGCCGATTTAGACTGAACAAATTGCCTTAAGAGGACAGGCCTGGGTCAAAACGTCACCTGGGAGAAGCTCACAGCTCTATTTTTCATTGCATCGATGTTATAGGCGGTACCTGACCTACTGGGGCTAATATGTGGACACAGCTGCTTTATCTCTGCATGCTTCTGTTTATTATGCTCTTTTTTTTCTGGCAATTGCCTGACTAAACCCAGTGGGAAATGAAAAGAAGAAAGAAATCTGCATCGTAGTTAACATGTTTTACCTCTTCAACCTGAACGGCAGTTAATTCTACTGAAGGTTTTTACAACGTGTGCGATGGAGATGCTGTAATTGGATCTGAGTCTGCATGCAAATAAGAAAAAACAGCTTTAATTTCCTAGAGAATTAAGCCTAACAGACTGGGTTTGTAATGTATTTTTTGCAAAAGCATCACAAGTGTCAGCGCAAGAACATTTTACTTGATAACTGAGTCAGGTCTCTCAATGTAATATTAGTTTTGGATTTTTCATGATAGTTTAGTTTTATTTAGTTTTGACTTTTTTTTCTCTAATTCATTTAGTTTTAATTGGTTTTTAGAGCAGGTTTACGAGTTTTTATTAGTTTTTGTTTTTTTCTAAATGCTTAGTTTTAATTAATTAATTAATTAATTAATTAATTAATTAAGGTTTTTGTTTTCGTATCTTTTCTCTTCTTCTCCATCATATTCAAATAAATCCCAGACAGGACTCTGCTGCTTTCTCCCAACTTTAGTCTCCATGTTTCCAGGTAGAGTGGGGACCAGAAGACGACTCTAAACCACAAGTGACGACAAGTGACGGACCGTGAAGTTCTGTATGGTGCCGCTAACTAAAATTGCTAAAGCGAAATAAATCAATTTTGTATCAATCCGACATTGACAAAGATGAAAACGAAGGGAATTTTATCCATAAATTTATACGTTTTAGTTAGTTTTGTAAGTACACAATGCAGTTTCAGTTAGTTATCATTTTTGTCTTTTAATTATAGTTTTTATTTATTCCAGTTAACAAAAATGTTTTTTCAATTCTAGTTTTTGTCGTTTCGTTAGTTTTCGTTAATGATAATAACGTTGGAGTGAGATGCTGTAATTGGATCTGAGTCTGCATGCAAATAAGAAAAAACAGCTTTAATTTCCTAGAGAATTAAGCCTAACAGACTGGGTTTGTAATGTGTTTTTGTAAAAGCATCACAAGTGTCAGCGCAAGAACATTTTAATTGATAACTGTGAGTCAGGTCTCTCAAGGTAATAATAGTTTTGGATTTTTCATTATATTTTAGTTTTATTTAGTTTTGACTTTTTTTCTCTAATTCAGTTAGTTTTAATTGGTTTTTAGAGCAGGTTTGCTAGTTTTTATTAGTTTTTGTTTTTTCCTAAATGCTTAGTTTTAGTTTGGTTTTAGTATTAGTTTTTTCATATCTTTCTCTTCTTCGCTGTCGTATTCAAATAAATCCCAAACAGGACTCGCTGCTTTAGTCTCCATGTTTCCAGGTACACTGGGGACCAGAAGACGACTGTAAACCACATGACGGACCGTTAAATATCATACGGTGCCAACAGCTAAAATTCCTGGAGTGAAATAAATCAATTTCATATCAGTTCGACATTGACAAACATGAAAACGGAGGGAATTTTATCCATAACTTTTATACATTTTAGTTAGTTTTGTAAACACTCAATACAGTTTCAGTTAGTTATCTTTTTTTTTTTCCTGTTAACTGAAACAAATAAAAACTATAATTAACAAAAATGTTTTGTCAATTCTAGTTTTCCTCATTTCGTTAGTTTCCGTTAACGATAATAATCTTGGTCTCAGCAGCTCCAAGATACCAAGAGAATAGTTTCTTGTTTGTTAATTATCATCATGTAAATGCATCAGTCCATCAATTAATACACTTTAACCGTCAAAAACTCAAACAGCTGCCAGCAACCAAAGCATCTACTGATATAAAATGTTTAATAATTTAGATAGATAGATAGATAGATAGATAGATAGATAGATAGATAGATAGATAGATAGATAGATAGATAGATAGATAGATAGATAGATAGATAGATAGATAGATAGATTGATTGATTGATTGATTGATTGATTGATTGATTGATCCCCAAGGGGAAATTCAAAATACAGTCACCGCTCCACAAAAACAGTCATACTACATCAACAATAAATAAATTTATGTGGAGTATAAGTAGCTAAGAATAAGTCAGATTAAAAAGAAAGTAGAATTAAAAGACAAAATGTGTTTTCTACCTATCACATAAAAACATAAAAGCATAAAATCATGAACCGTTCATGTTCACGTAAACGTTTCACCTGCATTAAAGCAACAGCCACTGTTTTCATTATCCATTCCTGATTGTTTAACCCTTTCATGCATGAATTATGAGACCCTTAATCAAGATTTTTTTTCCTGAGTGTTTTTATTCTTCTTTAGGCATGAAAAAAACAATTATTATTATTATTTTTTTTTAATGAACCTATTTTTCACGGAGTTACAAAAATGTCCACTCAGCTGGACACCATGTGTTTTAATTTTTGAAGCTCAGAAACATGCATTTACTGACAAACTGTGTGAAAACTATGAAATGAAAGCATTTTTATCCTCCTGAGACCCAGCAATGCATTTTTTGTCCTCTGTAGGGGACAAAAGTTTGACAGTTTTATTTGCTGTCCATTGCAAAGAACATGCCATTAAAAATAAATACATAAATAAAAATAATAATTAAAAAAATATATATCTGAAAAACAAACAAACCAACAAAAAAAACCTATTCCATTATGCGGTTTCCAATCAAGACAATTGTTTAATGGAAAAAAGCTAAAATTTTCGTTTTCCTGGGTCTCAAGAGGTTAATGCTGCTAATCTGATGTTTTATCACATTTTAACATACTATAATACTAGTTATTACTCACTCAGATAATATGCAAAAAAAAAAAAAAAAAATTAAAAAAACAAAACAAAAACAAAACTCTGTTAATTACAGTCTAATAACAGTTAGTAATTGATTTAGATAAAAGAACAGTAAAGTTACTGGAATGTCAGTGTGTGGGATGGTGCATTAGTGTCCACTGTGTTGGTTGATATTGAACTAAAACAACAAAACCCATGAATATACAAGAGAACAGCTGGAGAAGAACTGTCCACTGGAGTGACCACTGTGTATGAAAGGGTTAAAGGAGTGATATTTAGCTTTTTTTTTTTTTTTTTTTTTTTTAAAGGGAATTCTTCCTTTTCCCACATTTCCGTGTGGTCTCCATAAACTGTAAATGCTCTGCTTGGGTCTGAATTCTTCACAGGTCCATCTCATATGTCGAGCTATTGCAGAAAAAAGAAATCTCCATGACGACAGGAAAGTTCCAGATGTAGGTTAAGATAAAATACCAGAAAAGTGACACAATATACACACCTGAACAACCTGAAAAATACTCGTTTTTCAGCCCCTAAAACAGAACAGGAGCAGAACATATTGATTATAAACCACAGTCCTGACAATAATAGCATCTGGGACACGGTTTCTCTGAGAAGAAAAGACCTTTTTCTGTGTTTCTAAATCAGTGGAATTATCTAATTGTGTTTCTGTAACTTGTCCACGAGTCTAAACACTGCTTTGTCTCTATTAGATACACTATGTGGACAAAAGTATTGGGACATGTTGAATTTAGGTGTTTGTTTTCTAACAGGGGTCTGGGATATAAACCAAGAACGATAAAGGTCATTATATAGTTTTACATTGTGATAAATATCATTAGAAAAGAAACACCTGAATTCAACGTGTTGTCGTGTAAAATTTACTGCCGCAGGTGGGAGACGTTTTTGGTCCTTTTGATGCTCTTCCACACTGTACTCTGGCATGCTGAATTTATGTCTCTGTCCTCCCTAATCTATGTAGTGGAGCTTTGTCAAGTAAATGCACACAGAGTCAAGTCAAAATCGGAGATCGAGCAGAATTGGAGCCGCATTAAGTGTTCATTCATACATAAAATAAACACTGAGTTCATACCTGCAGAAACAACTGACTTTTCACTCTCGGAAACCACTTTTATATTGTCAAAAGTAGGTTAGGTTTAGCTACAAACCATACCCATTTTGTATCATATTTTGAACATTAATCTAGTCATGTCGGAAACGCCCCTTTTTAGTTTGTCTCCGATAGGGTATAGTCTTTTTGGTGTCAGTCACGATTGGTCAAAACATATTCATATGCAACTAATTCCCAGTATTTGATTATCATATATAAATATGTAACTTTTTCCCGGAAAATGTAAGGTACTTCCCAGAATGTTCAAAAATTTCCACTCACATGTACTTCCAGGGACGTACACTGATAGACCTGAGGTGTCCCTCAAGACCTGCCCCTCTGGCCTCGGTGCCCCTCTAGCGATCGTTTTTTTATTTTTATTTTATTTTTTTATGTAATTTATTTATTTTTTCCTCATTCAAAGAAGACAATACAGTCTGCATCGACATGACATTATAATCATATTTTAATATTAAGTTAAATCCAAATAATTCCCAGTCCCTCCTGTCCTTCCCTGAGTCCTCCTCCTCTCACTGCCTCTCTCTCCTGCTCCGCTTGTGTCCAACTAATGCGGTCAGAGCTCTTCTGTTGCTGATCACGCATCGCATGGCCTCGACTTTTTGCAAGAGACAAACTGGCAAGAATAGCGGTGCCTTTGACTTACAACTGTTTAAGCAAATCTGTGTCCTGTTCCCCACAAGTTTGGCTGGTTAGTGTAGCCAGTAGCCCAATACTAGCGTGTGTCGGCTGATTAGCTGTCGCAAGCAGAGAGGTCACAGAGAGGTCACGGCCCACGGCCCGGTGATGCTAATTCAGTGCATTTGATAATGTGAGGAGAGATGGAGGGGTGAACCAACAAATCGACGAAAATCCTCTGCTACTTATTTGTGTGAAAAGTTGTGAGTACCCGGTATATTTCCAGAGTCACAAATCTATAATAGGCTATTAATCCAAACTGTGTCTAAAAGTGCGTGTTTTTGTGGTGTCAGGCTGAACAGAGGCAGTGGAGTTTGGAGTTTGTGGGGAGTGGACGACAGGAGCAGATCAGAGGTGAGCACCCAGACACTAGGCTTCATGTTACATTCACACCGATCGGAGTATTACACACAATATGAAAGTTAAATCAAATCCCCTTTTTTGGAAATTATTGGGATGTGAAGTTTCAGATTATTAGATTATTGTCAAAGTCGTTGTTTGTCATTATAATAAGTTACACAAGCATGAGAAAAATCTGTATGTCTACAACACAGGTGTCCAACATGTGGCCCAGGGGCCAAATCTGGCCCACCAAAAGGTCCAATCCAGCCCCTGGGATGAATTTATGAAATGCAAAAATTACACTGAACATATTAACAATCAAGGATGTTAAAATCATTTTAGGTCATTTCAGTCTAAAGTGGATCAGACCAGTAAAATCCTATCATAATAACCTATAAATAATGAAAACTGTCAATTTGTCTCTTTGTTTTAGCGTAAAAAAAAGTAAATTTACACAAAACTGTTTTACATTTACAGACAAGTGTTTTACAAAAACTGTGAATATCTGAAATGTCTCAAGAGAAGTATGTGGAATTTTAATAATATCCTCCCTGTTAATTCATGTTTGGTGTATTTGTAGATCCACTGTGATCTTTAAGTTGTGATTCACTTGTATAAATGATAAACTGAGGTGTAATATTGTTAACATTGCACTTATTTTACTAACAAATTTTCAGGTTGTTCATATTTGTTCATGTTTTGTTCAAGTACAATTCGTAGATGTAAACATTTTCATTACAGAATTTATGTTTTTTCACTCAAAAGTTCTTATTCTATTATTATATTATTCCACTGGTCCGGCCCACTCTAGATCATAATAAGCGTATGTGGCCCCTGAACTAAAATGAGTTTGACACCCTCGGTCTACAATGTTCATTGTAGTGCACAATTTGATGTTTCTTATTCATCAATTGCAGCAAAATTCCAAGAAAGGAAAGAGTAAAGAAACAGAGGGAAAGAGACTTGCAGCAGCCAGCCCAGAGTACCAGCTCTGTTCTGTCCTGGATCAAGCCAAATGTCAGACCTTATGCACAGCTGTGTCAGGTGTGAAGTCCTAGATTGGTTCTATGAGATTGGTTTTTTTTTCAGGTTGATACAGGTTGTTCAGTAAATTAGTGATTGTCATGGTTATGTGACTCAGTTTTGGCTTTGTAGGTTTTTACACGGTTGGGTGGTTCATAATCCTCCTCTAGTCATTTTTTTGCTTCTGGACTCTTAAGGCCTATGCTCATTGTTTATGTTTATGTTTATGTTTACGCATTTGGCAGACGCTTTTTTCCAAAGCGACTTACAGGGGAAAACCAATTAAATCACTCAATCAATCAAATTTTATTTATATAGCGCCAGATCACAAAAAAGTTATCTCTTGACATTTTATATATAGAGTTGGTCAAAACCAGACTCTAAGTCAATTTACAGAAACCCAACAGAATCCTCCAGGAGCAAACACTTGTGACTGGTGACAGTGGCGAGGAAAAACTTCCCTTTAACAGCAGAAACCTCGAGCAGACCCAGACTCCTGGAGGATGGCCGTCTGCCTTGACCAGTTGGGGTTAAAGAGAGAGAGTAGAGAAGGGGAAAAAGAGAGAGCGATAGAGATAGAGACTGGGGGAGAGGGGGAGAAGGGGGGAGTAGGGGGAGACACATGGAGGCGGTTGAAGATAAGTGAGTGGTGAATATGAGGGCAGGGAAGAGGCCGGACCACCGCAGCAGGTCCAGAGATAATCGTGAAAGAATCTGTGGTTATCCTGGTTATCATTGTACTAGTAGAATGTTTTTTTGTTTGTTTTTTTCTAGTTATTTTGTGTGAAAAGTGTCAGGCCATTGCAGTAGCAGTACATTGTTTTGTAGAATGCTAACATATGTGTAATACTAAATAAACAGTGATGGCAAGTTATTGTGGACCAATATTTATGAAAATGCTGCAGATCAGGACTGTCGGACTCGGGAGAGGGGTGCCCTTTTTCGTTGGCTGAGGACTTGCCCCTCTAAATGTCTGTGCACGCCACTGTGTACTTCTTTTGTACACCATGTTTTCCGAAACTTTCCATGAGCTCACATGTTCTTTCTGCCCGCCCTGTTTTGTAACTTTCCATGAGCTCACATGTTCGCTCTGCCCGCCCTGTTTTGTAACTTTCCATAAATTCACGTATTCTTTCGATGGCTACATGTGTTCGTTCTTTTGTGGGTCTCCCAGGAAAAAAAGTCCGCTACTCTGGTACAATCTACACATTACACTAAGAATAACTTCTGGCATGCAAATGAATAAAGGTTAAATACTTTTTTGAATATAAATTGAATACTTTTGATAAAAATACTGATTTTTGACACCACAGTGTCCCAATACTTTTGTCTATATAGTGTATTTTCGTTTCTGTTTGCTTACAAAATTCCATCCAACCCAACCTGGTGGTCTCAGAAAACACAAGTGAACTAGTTTCCACAGCAGACGCATTAACATTCAGGCTCAGCTCCGTCTGATTTCACACCTGATGGAGATGGACATCTGAAAAATAGAAATACATTATCTCTACCCTCTGGTGGAAGAAAAAAAAGAGTTAAAAGATCTATAGAGAGACATCAGTGACTTGGTGAACACCTGCCGGAGCTCGGAGACAAATCACCTCCCTCTGTCTTTTAATCACGGCCATAAATCAGAATTAAAATAATATGTGGGCAACAGTTGAGAGTGTGGTTATAGGTGGCTTTTACGGAAACTCAGTGAGGGGCTTGTTAACCCAAAGATCAGAGTGAAGAGACGTGGTGGAGGAATGAGTTTTATATGGTGTAGAAAAGTACATATACAGTCATGGAAAATAATTATCAGACCATCAAAAACAATGGTAATGCAATCAAGTATGAACACTGTTAATTTTAGTTCCATTTTCTTGACAAATTTGTTCACTTTCTTGATTATTTTACCAACAACAGGGAGTCATTATCTTCTCCTGAAGACCCCAAAAATCATAAATCTGTTCAGAATCTCTTGTCCATTAATGTAAACCTGTTACAAAAACACAGTCTGTCACCAGCTGAAAGATAAATAAAAGCCAGATGTATGGAATAAACACAAAACTACCACTCAAACTATACAGCAGACAATAGATTTGTATCCTCATATTTGTATATAGAGTTAACTGCACTGTCTTGTTGGACTATGTATTTTGCACCTTATATTAGATCTAAAATTACTTATTTGCACTGAAAAAGGAGAAGCTCTCCAGTCTCATTGTACATACAGTATAATGACAATAAAGGGCATTCTATTCTATTCTATTTTACTCTAATCTAATCTATTCTATTCTACTTTATTCTGTTTTACACTATTCTATTCTATTCTATTCTATTCTATTCTATTCTATTCTATTTTACTCTATTCTGTTCTATTCTATTCTATTTTACTCTAATCTATTCTATTCTACTCTATTCTATTCTATTTTACAATATTTTATTCTATTTTACTCTATTCTATTTTACTCTATTCTATTCTATTCTATTCTACTCTATTCTATTCTATTTTACTCTATTCTATTTTATTCTATTCTATCCTATTCTATTTTACTCTATTCTATTATATTTTACACTATCCTATTCTATGTTACTCTGTTCTATTCTATTCTATTTTATTCTATTCTATCCTATTCTATTCTATTTTACTCTATTCTATTCTACTCTATTCTATTATATTTTACACTATCCTATTCTATGTTACTCTGTTCTATTCTATTCTATTCTATTCTATTCTATTCTATTCTATTCTATTCTATTCTGTTCTATTCTATTCTATTCTACAATTGCAGAAAAAATTATTAGACCATCAAAAGTCATCAGAAATAATGGTTATGCAATCCAGTCCTAACTCCTGTGTGTATCACGTGACTAAAACAGACAGAAAAGAAAACATGGAATGTCTGCACTGTTTTTGTCAGTACAATGCCATAGATATTGATGAAAGAACTGAAGTGGTTTTGGTTTTTATCAAGAAAACATGTTAAATGGATAGATATCAGCTCTGAAATTAAACTACTATGAGCTATTTTTGTTATTATCATTATATTTGTCCAAACAAATGGACCCATAGTTGTACCAGGCATTAAAATGAACAAGAAACTGAAGAAAACAAGGGTGGTCTAATAATTTTTTCTGTGATTATAACTCCTAAAAAGTAAAACAAAAGCACAGCAAAGACAGAATACTGTAAAATCACACTGTAGAGCATAAAAGTGACTTTCCCCAGGTTATATAAATGTATTCCTTTCATAAATTATTTCTCTGAGCATTTGATTCAGTGTCTATTTATGATCTTTTTCTGTTTTTTCCTACATTTTTGCACAAAAATGGCAAAATTTAGCTTTTCAGGTGCTTAAATGTGACAGATTTGACAGCTTTTGTGTCAGTTCCCAAATGAATTTTTCTCTATATTTAACCATCCTTAAGTTGTTTATCACCATTTATTGTAATAGTATCATCTGTATTTAGTTTTTTTAGTGTAAGTCAGGTATTTTCCAACATTTAATTCACTAATCATGTAGATCAGGCATGTCCAAAGTCCGGCCCGGGGGCCAATCACGGCCCGCGGTCAGATTTTATATGGCCCACAGCTTCGATTTTAGAATGTATTATCTATGACCCGCTTGGACTGTTGAACCGAGTACATGAATCATAAAAGGTTCAAAATGCAGTTTCTCCTTTCACCTCATGGTGGCAGCACCACTCTAACTCTATCTGGCTCTGTGACTTTGCCGTGAACCCTTTTCGCTAATTTCTAAACATGGCGCCTCTAAATAAAAAAACAAAAGTTGACAGTGAGGGCCGCCGCTTCCAGGAGAGATGGGAATTACAGTTTTTTTTCACTGAAAATCGAGGCGATTATGTTTGCCTAATTTGTCAACAGACTGTTGCCTTGTTTAAGGAATTCAATGTAAAGAGACACAAGCAGACAAAACATGCTAACGCATACGACAAGCTAGCAAGGAGTGAGCGTTCCGAAAAAGTGAAGCAAATTCAAGCTGCTTTAAACTCACAACAGTGACTCTTCATGTGAACCTGTGAGTTCAGTGAATTCACCACCAGGGCAGGCTACCAAGTTGCCAGGTTAGTTGCCTCTAACTGCTGGTGTTATTTACTTGTAGATGTGACACAAAATATTACTTTCTGAATGATTTTGTGAAAGAAAAGAGTAAGTTATATGTTTTCATCTTAAATGTTAACAGACTTTGCATTACTGAGTAATATATGAGTAATGATTACTCATATAAGTCATGTTTAAAATGAATGTGGGGTTAAGATTTTTATCAACTTGGAAGTTTAAGATACTCTATACAGTTTGTTCTATGTTATCTGACTCCAGATGTGAAAGGAAGGCAGAATTGTTTTTTTTTTTTTGTTTTGTTTTTGTTTGTTTTTTTAATTTGTTCAGACCTGAGTGGCTTAGATTTAGTTACATTGCCATTTAAAAAAATGATATTTTGACAATGAAAATAAAATTGTTGTAGAACAGCACTTTTATATGTAATTTTTACTGTTTAAAAAAATGTCTGAAGGGACTACTGGCCCCTGGCAATGTCCACATTATCAGATCTGGCCCTCTTGAAAAAAAGTTTGGACACCCCTGATGTAGATGTTCATTAAAGCTCAGAGTAAAGTTGAAAAGCAGAGGAAACTGAAGAAAAAATTACTTTTTCAACAAAATCTCTCATTAACTGAACATAAACCCAGCGTGTCCATCCACTGTCATTGATCCAACTCCATGGGTTTTACTGGTGAATCAATGTTGTAGAAGATGACAGTGTTTCCATGGTAACTGTGGAGCCTCTGAACGTCCAAATGGGTCATATCTGATGACCATGAAAAGACGAATCACTGTATTTTACACCAATTATTTATATGTATTAGTGGATCAACTTGGATTAAACAGTTTACATTAGTAGATGGTGGATGTTTGGGTCTTTATCAGAGCCTGAATATGGGATTTTTGGGGCCGATGCCAATACCGATATTGGGGGCTCACAAAGATAATTTACACAACTTTCAAACACAGTATAATAGTCTGATATTAGACTAGTCGTTGATCTGTGGGGAACCACGGGTTGTACATGTAGTAGTTTTTATGCCAACATTATTTGGTAAATAATTCTTTAAAATGTAGGTGACATTTATCTTTAATGAGTCCAACTATAAAGCAAGCTATGTAATCACAAAAATAATTAGAACAGAAAATATGACTTACCCCAAAGTGATGTTTTCCCTCTCAAATTTGGATGTGTCTGCCTCAGGGCACCACAACTTCCCATATAGAGTAAGGACTAAACTGAGCATGTGCAGAGTGAATTAGGTGAGTCCTAAGTTGTTCCTGATTGGAGCAATTGCAAAAGTTACAACTGTCCCCAGTCTCCCCTACACTATTAATACCCAGACGTGCCTTCAGAATGAAACTGTGAGGTAGATGGGAAGGGTGGATAGTTCATAAGACGGGGAGTAAGGGGGGTTGGAGTGAGTGGGGGGGGGGTTAGCAGTCCATCCTTGTCAGAACGGGGTGTAGCGATCCGTGATTTTTGGACGGGGGAGGGGTTGGAGCAGGGGGATTAGCGGTCCATCCTTGTCAGAACGGGGGGTAGTGGTCCATGATCTTGTGATTGTGTGTGTGCGAGAGTGTGTGTGTGTGTGTGTGTGTGTGTGGAGGTGGTGATAGCGTAATTGTCCGAGCGAAAGTGAAAGTGAAACTGACATGCTTTCCTGTTCCTCTAACTCCAGGCAGCACAGACACACAGGAGCAGCAAAGCGACAGAATCTCCACAGCAAAAAAGTTAATAAATCGGTTACATATTGGCCGATGTTGATTAATCAGTGATAAGCTATAATCGGCCCAATTAATCGGCCGGCTGATCAATCGGTCGGTCTCTAGTCTTTATGGGTTAAAAGAATATTGATTTGGATAATTTTTATTTTTTAAAAAGCTCATTTTGCTTTCGAGAAGCAACAAAATGCCAGTTTTTGCAAGTTGTTTAAATGAAAATATGGTAACAGTGGCCCAAAATGATGTGAACTTTTTTTTTTGTCAAATTATCACCATAAAGTCAGTAACAAACAGTATTAGAATATGTTAAAATGTGAGAAAACATCAGATTACCTGCATTAAAAAAGGTTCTATTTCATAATGTTCACACAGTTCATCGTTTTCTGATATTTCTTTGTTAAATATATATTTCTTTGCTGCTACACATGGTGTCCAGCAGAGGACATTTTTATAACTCTATGAAAAATAGGTTAATTAAACAAATTCATTTGCATTGGGTTTTTTTTTCATACATAAAGAGGAATAAAAACTCATACAAATTCATGCATGAAAGGGTTAAGTTAATGAATATTTCCATTTTCTGCTCCTTGTACTCCATTACTTTTTCCATCTTATCTTCTATTCATTACATTGGGTTACAAAAAAATGTTTTTTGCAAGTTGTCTAGGTTTTTTCAACTGAATTAGGACCATTTTGCACCACTAAATCCTTCAGGAGTCTGGGTCTGCTCAAGGTTTCTGCCCGTTAAAGGGAAGTTTTTCTTCGCCGCTGTCACCAATCACAAGTGTTTGCTCCTGAAGGATTCTGTTGGGTCTCTGTAAACTTAATTTGATTCTGATTTGAACTGATAAAGCACTTTGTGACTCTGTCTGTGAAAAGTGCTCTATAAATAAAATTTACTTACTCACTTACTTAAATCCAAAAATGACATCTGTTTTTCTCAATCAGGTCAGGTTTTTTTGCTAATTTGATTTTGAAAAATTTGATCTTCTCACAAAATTGATGACATTTTTGTGACTTTATCAGTTGACTTTTTATATAGTTCTCACCCAAAATAGGTTTTAAGAGAAAAAAAATCATTTTCTAACAGGATTCCTGTTAGGTACAATGGTGTATTCACCACAGATGTAGCAGAATATGTCAGGCTTATTTTTGCAAGATCTTCTAGTCGAAGCCATTTCATTCACCTGTAATATTAAAAAAAAAAACATTAATCATAAATTGGCAAAAGTAAAATCTTCAGAACTCGTTTATTGCAAGAAATATGAAAGAATTTTGTATCATATGATGTGAAAATGCCCATAAATGTAAGCAACAATGTTAAAAAGCCAATATGTAGCATGGTTCAGAAAGTTGACCTGATTGAGCAAAATTAATGTGATTTTTGGATTCAGCACACCAAAATTATCCTAAATCAGCTCAAAAAACTTAAACAATAAATTTGTGGTTGACCAGTGTTATCTGTATTTTACGCCCATGTCTGTAGTGCTTTATTTCTTTCTTTGTCAGATAAATAATGTGTTTACCTCCTGTTTAAAGTCATTTATTCCCGCTTTAACGTCTGCTGTTTAGAACCACACTACAGACTTCATGCAGAGTTTTTCTCCTGATCAACTCTGAACACGCAAAGTCGTCATCGTCGTCTGCAGTTGAATATCACTTACCAGTGTTTGGGCTTGAGGAGGACGCACACATTCGTCACACATCTCTCAACTCCAGAACCCATTATCATTTTTGCTGGTCGATAAATAGCCTATTTAGTTAATCTAATGCGGAGCCGGAGAAAAAGGCTGGAAAAAGAGAATCTTATTTACGGAGTGAGTCACAATTACACTAGTGATTGCTGTGTCCTGAGGAGGGGCAGCGCTGTGACCAACTCCGGGATGCCTCTGCACATTTTTCAGTCAATATTTATTTGCAAACAATCAGCCACAATGTTTTACTTACCCAGGGAGCGTTGGATGCACAATTACTGCTTGTCAAAACGCATTTATCCAGTTGACTTTGTGGCTCAGAGCTCCACCGGCGTCCTGTCGATGGGTCGTGTGTCGCAAAACGCTCCGTGATGGAAGTCGGCTGCTTTATCTCGAACTTGTGTTGTTGTTGTTTTGGTTTGTTTACATCTCAGAGATGAGCTCAGGTTTTGAGCTTTATAGATACACTATACGGACAAAAGTATGTGGACACGTTGAATTCAGGTGTTTCTTTTCTAACAGGGGTCTGGGATCCTAAACAATAACGACTAATGACAGAATATAGTTTTGTATTGGGATAAATATCATTACATTTCATTGGTTAGTTTTGCTTAATTTGTTATCATTGCTTCCAAAATCCATCAGAGATTGTTTTAAGTTAATTTCTCTCACATTGATTGTTTATTTAATCCATGACTATGAATTTTAAATGTTCTACCTCTAAATTTCTAAAATATTTTTCATGGTCTTTAAAGGTCCTGTTCAGAGAATTTGTTTAAAGCGGATTGCAACGACACCTTCGGCTGGAATCGGTGGTGTGTTTAAGGGACAAAGACTCTGCTTCCCATGAGCACTAGCGCCTACTGTCATAAGGGCATAACTCCAGCCAAGGCGTTTTGTCGAGTCAACACTGAAAAATTAACAATGTGTAATTAACGCTAAAAAGCCGGGTTAAAAAGTCCTACCTCATTTTGACCTAGAATGGGTCAAAATTACCCTTAACTAACATTCCAGCGCTCCAAATACATAAACATAACATGTACACACTTGAAAAGCCTCGGCCTGGCTTATCAGGTGCACTACTGCCCCCAGTGGCCTGACTTATCAGTGCATGCCGAAGTTTTTGGACAGTCGGACAGACAGACGGACAGACGACCAACTGATGATGACACCCTGCAGCCAGTGTGGCCGAGGGTAAAAACAATGAGACAGAGCTTTTAGAGCAGCATCTAGTGGCTGTCAGTGGTATTACACTTTTTAAATAATTTATAATCAGACATTGTGTCCTCATGGTGATAATGTTATAAGAGCCAACTTGTGTAGCAAAATTTCAAAATGACAGGAAATTATTAACTGTAATTTACTGCTTATCTATTTATTTAATTTGATTTGATTTACTTTATTTATTAGGGACCATGTACAATTTTAAACATAAATGTTTCCATTCAATGCATTGTACCAGAGCTAGCCTTAGCCAATTTACATCTGCAGTCCCCATAACCCATAAAGACCCAGTGATACTTTTATGGCAGTTCCCAAATGAATATTTCTCTCTATTTTACTTTTCTTAAGTGATTCATCACCATTTATTTTAATATTGTCTGTATTTTGCATTTTTTCTGAGAAAATTTGGTATTTTCTATATGTAATTCACTGATCATGCAGAGTTTCTTAAAAGCTCTGATCAAAGTTGAGGGTTATTATATCAGAAACAGAGAAAACTGAGGAAAAAGTGACATTTTCAGCAAATACGTCACTAACTGAATGTAAAAACAGATGCTTCCCTCCACTGTCATTGATCCATCTCCATGGGTTTTACTGGTGAATCAATGTTGTAGAAGATGACGGTGTTTCCACGGTAACTACGTTCATACTGGATCACATCTGATGACCATGAAAAGATGAAGAACTGGATTTTACACCAATTATTTACATGTATTGATAGGATTAGTGGATCAACACCAGTGGCGGCTGCTGGTCTTTCAGACAGGGGAAGCTCATTGTCGGCTTACATAAAAAAAAGTCAGGTTATTTAAACTTAAATTCATCCCTCCGTTCCTTTTTAAGAAAATGGTCAGTGACCTTATCGTACCAACTAAACAAGAAAACATTGAAATTATGTTAAATTGAAACAAGGAAATACAATGAGTGTGTTTTATTTACAGTGCAAGAAATTAACAAGTAATTTTGTAGTGGTTTCTCTCTCGATTTCACAGCAGAATGCGCGATAGTATTAAACTGAACTGTGTCAGTGAAGGAGTAGATCTCAAAATAGCTGTCAATCAAATGGGATTCAGCCTTTTGACTGATCCTCCAATCAGCACATGGAAGCCCAGTGTCCAGCCCAGCTGAGGTCCAGCGACAGCTCCATTCACCCCCAGAGACGCTGAGCGTCCGGGGGCGGGACAACATCGTGGCATTTATCCAATTATCGTCCAGTTTTAAGGCAATAAAAAAAACTGTTCCACTCAGTCCCATTGAAGTGCATGGACTGTGAGCGTCTACAGCAGGGGTGTCAAACTCATTTTAGTTCAGGGGCCACGTACAGCCTAATATGATCTGAAGTGGGCCGAACCAGTAAAATAATATAAATTATAGGATAGAAACTTATAAATAATCTAAACTCCAAAGTATTCTCTGTTTTTGAGTAAAAAAAAGTCGAAATCCATAATGAAAATGTTTACATCTACGAACTGTACTCGAACATAATACTAACAAATATGAACAATCTGAAAATTCTAAAGAAAAATAAGTGCAATTTTAACAATATTCTGCGTCAGTTTATCATTTATACATATGCATCACAACTTACAGGTCACAGTTGATCTACAAATACACTGAACATTTAATAACAGGCAGAATATTATTAAAATTCTGCATACTTCTCAAGACATTTCTGGTTGTTCACATTTTCTGTAAAAAGGCTAGTCTAAATGTAAACATTTGTGTGTATTTGACTTTTTTTTACACTAAAACAAAGAGGAAAATTTGTGTTTTTCATCATTTATAGGTTATTCTGATAGTATTTTACTGGTCTGACCCACTTTGGGTTGAATGGACCTAAAATGATTTTTACATCCTTGATTGTTAATATATTTAGTATAATTTTTGCATTCCACACATTCATCCCAGGGGCTGGATTGGACCCTTTGGCAGGCCGGTTTTGGCCCCCAAGCTGTATGTTTGACACCTGTGGTCTACGGGCAAATGCATTGACCATAGACTGTATGAGGAAACAGCCCAACGGGAATGTATGAGAAGTGAACAACATCAAGTCCGTTGATTTGTGATAAAGCTGATTCTGAACGAACTCATCTGTGAGATGAACGTGTTCTAACACATTTGCAGTCAATGAAATGTCAACACAACCGTACATATTTAACCATTTAATTTTCATAATTTTGGGGGAAGCTGAGCTTCCCTTGCAGTCTATGAGAAATCGCCTCTGTATCAGAAACAGAGAAAACTGAAGAAAAAGTGATGTTTTCAGCAAATATATCACTAAGTAAACATAAAAACAGGTGTGTCCATCCACTGTCATTGATCCAACTCCATGGGTTTTACTGGTGGATCAATGTTGAAGAAGATGACGGTGTTTCTATGGTAACTATGGAACCTCAGAACGTCCAAATGGGCCATATATGATGACCATGAAAAGATGATAAACTGCATTTTACACCAATTATTTACATGGATTGACAGAAATAATGGATCAACAGGTATTAAACAGTTTAGATCAGTAGATACGTTTGGTTGCCAGTGGATGTTTGGGTCTTTGAGGGTTAATATTTTTAGGAATCTATGCATGAGGAAGAGAAATGTGTGTAAAACTAGAAAGAATGAAGACTAGTTGAACAAAAAAAGGTCCCTGACTTTAATGAAAGTGCAGTGAACAAGCAAACTTTTCCATTTTCTTTTGCAGAAGCTCATGGGATTACTGTTTTACTGCATGAGGTGTTTGCTGTGTCTTATCTGTCGAGGTTCCCAGTGATCCTCCATAGTTTGATCGGTTTGTGGGTGTACTGTATTCGCCGCTTGTCTGCTTGTGTTGGAGCGTCGTGATGGATTTGTTCCCGGTGTCTGGGCTCGGGGCGGTGACACTGTAACTCCGGCCGTCCTGACAGATTTCTGCCGCTCGCGTTCATTCGCTCTGACAAATGGGCCTGAAGACGAAGAAGAAAATACACATGACACGGAGGCAGACGGCTTCTGATCTGCACCGATTCCTCATAAAAAAAAGGAACCGCTTGATTACCGAGACATGAGAGGAGAAAAGAAAACACCTGTGGTTCATTTGACCCCATCAGGGTGGTTTTTTTGACGTGACTTTGTACTGTTTTTCCTCACTTGACAAGGGTTTTCATCAGATTTAGAGAAGGCAGAGGTGATGTCGAGGTGAATCCTTCATTATTGACACATTCGCTCAAAGACGTGGAGATTAAAGATCGTAGTCTTTGTTATCAGATTATTACAGCGTTGTTTCATCTTCATCGCTTTGTATTTCATCTATTTATACACAGAAACCTGCTCTCAAACACCAAATGTTGCAAATATATTTACACTTCGAGGAGACATTTGCGTTTAATTAAGAGCCGTAGAAAAGCCTAATGCCAGAGAGACACATGAGCTGTTTCTTGTTTAATTTATACCTATAAATGTAGAGTAATTACTAGGGATGCACCGATACCACTTTTTTCCAGACTGAGTACAAGGACAAGTACTTACATTTGAGTACTTGCAGATACCGAGTACCTATACGAGTACTTAATAATCCCATTCCAGTTCTTAGTTCCTTTTGTAAATGTGCTTTATTGTCGTTGTCATTAGTCTGACTGGAACAAAGTGCTGCTACTGACATTTAATGTGTTGGAATGAGCGTTTCTCAATTAATCCACCAGGGGGCGCCGCTCTGAATTAACCATACTGGACAAATACCACAAAGAAAAGTAAAATTTTTTAAGAAGAGGAAGAAAGTCAGTAATGATAAACATGGAGACGACAGAGGTAACACTAATGTGATACTAATATTGATATTCCTGAGGGTAGTTGTCCTAAATCTGTCAGTAGTTTTTCTCTAACTCACACAGTTGCTCTTTGAACACATCCTCTACCTCCACGGTTCCGCTGGTATTCTCCATCTGGGTACGCATCCATGAGCACCTGGAAAACAGATGGAATGTACGCAGATGACCGACAGAACGCTCCGTCCGTGTCCATCTGTATCTTTAGCGTTACTTTTGTCACCGTCATTTAGGGATGTAAGAAAATATCGGTTCTGCAATATATTGCGATATTTCATTTCACAATACTGTATTAATATTAAAACGTATGGTATTGATATTTTTAGGTATTTCTTCAAATGCAGATATTGTGGAGGTTCATTTTTGTTTTGATTTTTGTTTATATTTTATTTATTATTATTTAACACTCTTTTATAAAATAATGTTAGTTCCTTTGTTGGGATTGCACAAAAATAATGTTATGATGTTAGTTCTGAACAAATAGAATATGAACATTTGAACAGGATCTTAAATTGTTATGTCTGTAAAACAATTTAAGTTTTAACACAGGAAAATTTTGTGATATAGCATTAGATCCTGTTGTAATCAAATAAAAATGTGTTTAGTATTTGTGCATATTTCTGATGTTATTAAATTTTTCCAAGAAATCTTTCAAAAAAAGAAACAAAACCAATAAAAAAATTGTCTTTTTAACAGTATCATGATATATCGTGCTATATCATATCGAGATCCTAGTATTGTGATTTGAATCGTATCACCAGATCCTTGCCAATACACACCCCTACCGTGATTTATTTCGTTAAATCTCCACACTGCTGACATTACTGCTCCACCGCATACCTGCTGCTCTTAACTGTGAATGTCACACTGCCATAAGTGGTATCAGTGCAGTTGTATTTGAGTGCTTTTACGAGTACAAGTACATACGCTGAGTATCGGACCCAATATTGGTATGGATATCGGTGCGTCCCTAGTAATTCCATATGTCACAAAGTACATCTGTATTATAAGACAAGTTGTTCTTAACTCATAAAGACCCAGAGCTACTTTTGTAACTGTTTCCAAATGAATTTGTCCTGTAGATTTTACCTTTCTTAAATGATTTATTACCATTTATTATAATATTATTCTCTGTATTTTGCCTTTTTTCAGTGAAAATCATGTATTTTCCAATATTCAATGTAAAGACCATGTAGATGTTCATAAAAACTCAGCATAAATTCAAAGGTTATTATATCAGAAACACAGAAAACTGAAGAAAAAGTGGCTTTTTCAGGAAAGATATCAGTAACTGAATGTAAAAACATGCAAGTGTGTCCATCCACTGTCATTGATCCAATTCCATGGGTTTTACTGGTGAATCAATGTTGTAGAAGATGATGGTGTTTCCATGGTAACTACGTTCCTCTGAAAGTCCAAATGGGTCATATCTGATGACCATGAAAAGATGAAGAACTGTATTTTACACCAATTATTTACATGTATTAATAGGATTAATGGATCAACAGGTATTAAACAGTTTAGATCAGTAGATGGTTTTGGTCAATGATGGATGTTTGGGTTTTTATGTGTTAAAGAAGAAAATCCAAGGTTGTTTTGATGTTTTTGACATGTATTTCTGAGCATCTTTGGAGAAAATGTAAAACAATAAGTGTTCATTTAATGCAAAAAGTCATCTATTTTTACATGTATGCCTCGTGTTTGCTCATAAAACTCCTAAACAAAGTCAGATCATTAGGAAATGATGGAATCTTTCTGTTTAACGAAGTCTGATCTTAATGTTTGGCTGTTTTAAGGCGATGAACAGCTGAATTCACAAGCTGCCGACTTTGACCAGTTCTGCTGTAGCTTAGTTTCTGCCAGACCAGTTTGTTCCTCCCAGTTTAAAAGTCTAGAAACTGGACAAATTCTCCAAAGGAAACTCCCACACAGGGTTTTAATGCATGTTTGTGTTCTTTTGTTAATCAGTCACTATCATTACAACGTTGATCTTCAGTAACATGGTCCAAATGAAGCTTCAGAGGAGGAGTAACCAGTCTGTTCAGAGCTGCTTTTTATACACAAAGTTGGAAAAATCACACTTAAACCCACCATACTGGGCTGTTGGAATCATCAGGATTGTGAGTTTGGTGACTTATGACAAAATTATGGCCATAAAGTGCAATATTAATATTCCAAACAAACACACTGTAGACCAAAACCATTAACAAATCAAATTTATACATCGGTTACATATTGGCCAATGTTGATTAATCGGTGATACGCTAAAATCTCCCCGATTAACCCTATTCAGGATAACCAGGGTTCGAACAAACCCTGTGGATGAAAAAATGTTCCTATTTTTTGCAAAAATCAATGAATCGGTCTGAATTTTTTTTTTTTTTTCAGTGAACCAAATTTTGTTGTTTTGTGTTTTGTGGTCTGTTTGGACCCTGTAAAATTGATCACTTATTTCACGCTGTAATTCTGGATTTACTTTACTAACCTTTTTTCTTATTTTCCTTTTTCTTATTTATAACTGAACCATGGCCCACAGGAGGACAAAATACACAACCCCAACTGTCGTCCAAGGAGTATTTGATGGTGAAAGTGATTCAGATAGTGCTAATCCCAGTCATTCAGATGATGATTTTGTTCCAAACAGTGACAACAGCCTTGACAGTAATACAGAGGCTGAAATAAACTCAGATATTGATGATGTCTTGGAAATTGACGAAAATGGAGCAGTGGAACAGAATGTTCCTGATCCAAATGCAAATATTCAGGGTAATGTAGAAAACAACGAACTCAGAGGTGACAGAGAAAGAGGCAATTACAGGGGCAGAGGCCGTGGTAGGGCAGAGGGCATGGTAGGGCAGAGGCCGTGGTAGGGCAGAGGCCGTGGTAGGGCAGAGGGCATGGTCAAGTGCAACACCAGATTGCTGTTCATGATCAAGGTATAGTAAATCCACCAGATCCAAATGATAATCCACTAAATTATATACATTATAGAACAGCTGTTTTGGAAAAGGATTGTTGAAAGGAATGAGAAAGCCTAACTTTTGTTGACTTTATTACTGCATATTAATTCCTTAGATGATGGGGCATATATTGTATGTTATTTCAAATGCCCAAATCACAGAAAATCGTTACTTTTCGATATTAAAAAATTCATAGAAAAAAAAAAACTACTCTGTATTTTTCTGTCATATTTGGTTCATAGGCTCAGCACTAGCGTACCAAAAATTGCATAGAGTGTTGTCAAATTTGTATTTGATGTTTTTGAGTTTTGAAAGAAAATAAGTCTGTAGTTTCACACTTTTCTACAGAAGTGGAGATCTGGGACCCTTACAGACTACTTTGATCCAAATTATCTACAGCTTATCTAAAAGTAAACAAACCAGGCTTTCAGTTGAGCTATTGATCATAAAAATTTGACTTCAAATAAATTTTTGGAGATTTTTTTGAAAAAACAGGGTCCATTTGGACCCTAGTTATCCAGTAACGTAAGTTTTTCGGTTATCCTGAATAGGGTTAATCAGTTGGGTTCTCAAAAAAATGAACAACTTTTGAGTTCCGACTGAAAACAAATTGTGAAAAATATTATGACCTTTTATTACATGAAGTGCAAAGTGTGCATAATATGCTCACCTGGATACCGGAGGGTTAAACAGAAATACAATTCACATAGATTCTGATTCCATTATCAATTTTGCTTATAGATACGATTCCTTATCGATTCTCGTAGCGACAAACAGATTTGTTTGCATCAACTGTCTTTTATATTTCCATCTCTGCACAGAAAGTATAACATATACAGTATGTACAAATAATAATAATAACAGATGATGCCGGGCCCGGTTCGGGGGGGGGGGGGGGCGCAGTGTACAGTGAAACTGAAGCTTAAGACACTTTACTTATTCCTCTGTCTCCCACTGTTGTGGACCTCATTTTCCTTTTCCTTACCATTGGAAACTTTTATTTGAGGGGGCAGGATGTTTGTTGCCCACACTGGAACCGGGCCCAGATGACGTCCTGGTGTTCACTCTGCCACTAGATTCACAAGCGTCACGAAGTTGTGTATCAAATATGTGACATTCCTGTAAATGAATCACATGCTGTGGACAAATGTTTTCAGGTATTGGAGGGACTCCACCCTTTTGAAGAAATGGAAGCTTAGACAGTGTTACAAGTGGACCTGGTGTTGTGTTTTTGTTGGCTAGGTTCTGACCAAAACAATGCAGCATGCGTGTGACGTCATCACACATGCGCAACGAAGGCGGAATCGATAAGCAGACAGGCAAATGATTCCAAGGAATCGAACAATGGGGAACCGGTTCTCAAAAAGAACCGGTTCTTGATTCCCATCCCTATTTACGTGTCAGTTAAACTTATAAGAAAGCTTATGAGTTACTGATCTCAGAAAAACTGACAAATTTCACTTCCCTTTGTGCCTTTTAAAGTTATGTACTGGAAAACTTCAAACTTCTTGAAACTATGGTTTGATAAACAACGTGACAGTGCAGCATCTTTGCATGAAACCATTTTGTTTTTGCTTCTTTCTGAGATGATGATGCAGTGCAGAAGTGAGTCCACCTACAGTCAGACCTTATTTCTATTCTTGACACTGAGGTGGGGCTGCAGGCTGAGAAGCAGCATCGTCTTACACTCTGAACATCTTTATATTTCATAGTTTCAGTCTTTATAAGGTGTCTGCAGACTTGTCACGAAACACTCTTATGTGCAGATGTTGAATCTTGTGCAGAGTTTAAGACCTGGACTGTTGGCGGGAGCGACATAATGCATCTGGAAAAAGACACTTTTTTTTTCCGACTTTATTGAAAATATATGTGAATACAAAACATTGAGAAATTTTGAACAAACATCAAGATGTCATAAGGAAAAAATCCTCCAAACAAATAAATTAATATAATAGAATGGGTTACAGACACAAAGAAGAAAAGACTATAATAATAATAATAATAATAATAATAACTTAAAATATAAATATCTAAAAGAAAAAAAAATGCATCAGAGAATGAATTTAGTCCATTTTAAAGAATTTTTGTGCTTTTCTTGTTAAAGATAAATTCCAGTGATTTAATATGTTTTTCAAATTCAACCATAAAGACTTTAAAATTTGGGCATATTTTGGCATCTTTACTTTTGTGTATGTGAAATTTTCCAAACAAAATGATCAAATTAACAACTAGAAGCACTCGGACAGCGCAGATCTCCGCCTCCTTGCTTTTAAAAACAAAACAAAAAATCTACTTGTAAAAACTCCAAAACAGAAACCTCAAGTTTCAAATACTGTAATTGAATACTTTTAGAGAATCAGCTTTTTTTTTTTTTTTTTTAATTCGAGTGCATGTTCTCAACCCTCAAAGGTAAAGTAATTTATGTGCAATCAAACAAAAAGGCATAACTGACAAGATTATAACAGCTGATTTCACTTCCAGCCAACTTAAAACTACTTGGACCACAAACCTTTATGCATCCAAACACAGAACAGTCAAACGTTTTAACACAGTAATAAAAATAGAATAAGAGAAAGTAAATATCCTGTGGAACTTTGTCAAAAAATAAATACCCGCATACTGAACAAAAGCATATTTTGTCGCCTCAAGTCTCCCAGTTCAAACTCCAACCTTAAATATAGGTAAAAGGGAAAATGGATCAAATCTAACCGGACATCACACACATACAGTGTGTCGCTTCAAATCATACTCACCTCTATGTGTGATGGAGAAATAAGTTTGATATAATTCGCAGAGTCCCCTCTGTGAATCCCCCCCCCCCCCCCCCCCCCCCTTCCCTTTCGCTTTCACCCATGTGTAAACATTTTCCCATTCTTTTCTGTAGTCACATCTTTTTTTGCGTGGAATTTCCATGATTTCCAACAATATTTGCATGCCAGTGTCACATACAATTTTTACCCCCGTATTATTTTTGTGCTTCTGTGTTTTTGCACATGCGCACTACATGGGTAAATTAGGTACAACACACAGCGTCTTGGTTTGAATGATAAATAAATGACAGGACTATCGAGGCAAAAGGATATGTTTTATATACAGGGTGGGGAAGCAAAATTTACAATGAACATTTAGTTGTTTTTTCTCAGCAGGCACTACGTCAATTGTTTTGAAACCAAACATATATTGATGTCATAATCATACCTAACACTATTATCCATACCTTTTCAGAAACTTTTGCCCATATGAGTAATCAGGAAAGCAAACGTCAAAGAGTGTGTGATTTGCTGAATGCACTCGTCACACCAAAGGAGATTTCAAAAATAGTTGGAGTGTCCATAAAGACTGTTTATAATGGAAAGAAGAGAATGACTATGAGCAAAACTATTACGAGAAAGTCTGGAAGATACTATTAAAGAAGAATGGGAGAAGTTGTCACCCGAATATTTGAGGAACACTTGCGCAAGTTTCAGGAAGCGTGTGAAGGCAGTTATTGAGAAAGAAGGAGGACACATAGAATAAAAACATTTTCTATTATGTACATTTTCTTGTGGCAAATAAATTCTCATGACTTTCAATAAACTAACTGGTCATACACTGTCTTTCAATCCCTGCCTCAAAATATTGTAAATTTTGCTTCCCCACCCTGTATAGATGTATATGTCACAGTAGAGATTGAAATCCAGTAGGATTCCTAATCCTAATTCCTAATCCTACTAGGACAGATAGGAATTGTAGTTTGTCCTAGGACAAACTACAATTCCTATCTGTCCTAGTAGGATTACAAATCCTACTAGGACAGATTGAAATTTTAGTTTGTCCTAGGACAAACTGAAATCCTACAAGAAATTAGGATCTGAAGATTGGAATTCCAATCTGTCCTAGGAGAATTGAACTCATAATGGCCCTATGCAAATGTGTCCATTTACATACCAATGACATTTACATACAGCCATTGAATAAGGTTGGACCAATCGGCTGGCACCCTGGTTACAATGTGTATTAACCTAAGGGACATATACTGTATCTAAGATTTCAGCTGGAATAGTGATGGCGAAATTGTATGCTTACCTATGCTGAAATTGACTGGAATTTTGGCTGTGAAATGATTCAGTCTATTTTCCATACATTTTGATATAATCTGACATTCTCCTAATAGAATTCGAGATTGTCCTGACAGAATTCTTATATTTTTTGCCGTAGGACAGACTGAAATTCCAATCTTCAGATCCCACTTCCAAATAGAATTACAATCTGTCCTAGTAGGATTGCAAATTCTCCTAGGACAGATTGGAATTCCAATCTTCAGATCCTAATGTCTTGTAGGATTTCAGTTTGTCCTAGGACAAACTACAATTCCTATCTGTCCTAGTAGGATTAGGAATCCTACTGGATTTCAATCTCTACTGTGACATATACATTTAAAAAAAAATATATACATATGTACAATTGGTGACTTAACACACACGAACACACTACAACTGATGATCGACACACACACGCAGGAATCATGGTTAGGAGCTGGCAGCAGACAAGGAGAGACCGAGCTGGAGGATCCAGGGCCATTTTTAAAGGGGCCGGGTAATTTGGCTCCACCATTCAGCCTCCTGCATGAAACAAAGGACACAAAAAGACACAGCACCCCTACTGGGCTGGGGGAACACAACTATTACAGAAAATGTATACATAGACAAATTATGACCCAGGGTGATAACACCTGCTATAGATGTAAATAGACAGACGTCATAGATCTGCCCACACTGAAACTCTGGCCCAACAAGCTCTTAGGAACAGACACACAAACTCCACACTGCTGTCGTCAGTAGCGTTAGATCAGTGCAACACCAGGAGGCCACCACAAACCCACCCAGTGACAGTTGAGATTTATCCACAGAGTCGCAGACAGTCTGAAAACTCCTGACAAACTTCCTTTAAAGCTTCCCCGCAGTCGATCAGAGCTTGGATTGACAGCGTCTGGTCCTTCTGCCCGAGGCTCCACATACTAATAAATGTGAGGAAATAAAGCTCATCTGCTCTCCGCCGTGACCATCAGCCCTCGCAACTCCCAAACAGCCCATCGCTCTTTCCGTCTGGTGGCCAGAGGGCGAAACAGCGACAGATTTAAATAAATAAAAACCACAGGGGACAGAACCCATTTCTGGAATAGTATAGAGATGACAGTTGGATGCTTTGAGAGGACTGTCCAGGAATGTATGGTTTTTACAGGCAGGACTCAAATCATGTTGGTGCTATAAAAAAAACTATAATATTTTGGAGGAATTATTTGGACAGTACGGTCACTTGGAGCCTTTTCTGACTGAAAATGTCCAAAAAAAAAAAGTGCTTTACATTAAACATTAAAAGCATTATGGCAGGGAAGCAAGAAAAGGTATAGGCATGAAAAGAAAAAAAAAAAAAACACACAAAAAAAAAAACAACTGATAAAAAGATAAAACAGATAAACAGATAAAAAGTTTAAGCTTAAAAGCAACAGTGCAGATCTGAATGGGAAATATTAAGTATATTTCCCATTTCATTCTTTCCTTTCATAAACACCATCTATCTATCTATCTATCTATCTATCTATCTATCTATCTATCTATCTATCTATCTATCTATCTATCTGTCTGTCTGTCTGTCTGTCTGTCTGTCTGTCTGTCTGTCTGTCTGTCTGTCTGTCTGTCTGTCTGTCTGTCTATCTATCTATCTATCTATCTATCTATCTATCTATCTATCTATCTATCTATCTATTTTAATTTAGTGTGCTATTTTGTTCATTTTGTTCCTTATTTTGTTACCTCCGCCAAGGAGGTTATGTTTTTGCCAGGTTTTGTTTGTTTGTTTGTCTGTCTGTTTGTTTGTTTGTCTGTCCGTTAGTGTGCAACATAACTCAAAGAGTTATGGACAGATTTGGATGAAATTTTCAGGGTTTGTTGGAAATGGGATAAGGAAGAAATGATTACATTTTGGTGGTGATCGGGGGTGGGGGGGCCCACGGGGGGGGCCACTGATCAGCCTTGGCGGAGGTCTGCGCTCTCCGAGTGCTTCTAGTTCATTTTTTTGAAACCTTTGTACTTTATTATTCACTTACCTTTTTTAAAAAAACATTTTCAAAATTATCTATTTATCAAGCTGAGATATTTTCCATTATTTTGTCCATTTCTATTAATTAAGTGAGTTATTTTGTTCTTTTTGTTCAATTTGTTGCTTATTTCTGTTTGTTTTTTGTTCCTTTTCCTATCTCTTTCCTAGCTATTTATCTTTTATTCTATCTATCTATCTATCTATCTATCTATCTATCTATCTATCTATCTATCTATCTATCTATCTATCTATCTATCTATCTATCTATCTATCTATCTATCTATCTATCTATCTATCTATCTATCTATCTATCTATCTATCTATCTTTTCCCTTGTATAACATTAACACTGAACATTTACAATGTGTAGCATGAACCAGGGGTTTCCATGGGTCTATATGCACGTTACTCTTATCAAGTAAAATCAGTTCTTAATAGTGTCATAAAATCAACCCAGTTTTTCCAATAATTAGTGAATTTTTCTGAATCAAGTCTGACAGAGAAAGTCAACTTCTTCATCCTATAAATGCCTCCTACAACCTCTGTCCAGTCCTATATTTTTTGGTGCATCCTTTTTTAGCCTCTTCCTTGTGATGGCTTTTTTACCTGCCACTGACAATATTCTGAACAGATATTTATCCTGTTGTTATCCCCTGGTTCTCTTTTCCCTTGTATATGGATTCAAATGTGAATGGAAATTGGACTTTGAAAATTATCTTTGTGTTTTTCTTCAAAACTTGCCAATAAGACACAATATGAGGGCAACTGCTGCCTCAGTTTTATTGCTTTTTTCCCTCGTGTTTCTGAAGAACAAGGAAAAGCATTCAAGACTTTTATTAACAAATAAATCACACTTAAACAAAGAATCTAACTTTTACCCATGACTGTAGCTAACACTACTTGGTTCGTAGTAAAGTACACCCTGGTAGTGGAGGAACAGGTGCATATTTTCAGGTTTTACCACACGGTCTTGGTTTGACTCACTTTTCTTTAGTCCGTACCTTTTTTTATACCTGGTCCTGTCACAGTAGTTGAATCATTGAGCTCCAGGTGAACACAAACGGTGACAAAAATCCCAAACTGAGGAGATGGCGTGTGTGTGTGTGTGTGGGGGGGTGTTTCTGACAGTTGGCAGGTTATAGAAACAAACTTCATGGACATAAACTAAAATGTTCTGCTTGTTCTGTCGTACAGTTGGACACAAGTCTTCTATATTTTCTCCCATCATGTTCTCAGTTCAGTATGGAATTCTGAGTTTTATTTTATTTACTGTAATGTTTGATTCTGGGGTGCTGCTAGCAACTGTGGGCAACTTAATAAAAGTTAGTATCTTCTTGATTTGTCAGAATGGGGTGGGGGGGGGTAGGAGCAGCAGTTATATATGTGAGAGTGCAGTCCATAACTAATATAACTAATGCTGGAGTGATGCGACGTCAAACCTTACACGAAACTTTTCACAAATTCTAACCTGTATCCACTAAACTAATACCTAAACTTAAATGCTTGATTTGAATGGAATTGCTATTCAAGTAGAACACACTCAATGCCACGTTAATTTAACTTAAAATGTGTTGCAGTGTCAATTACTTTGTATATTCATTAGACCTAATATTATCAGTTCACTGTACTCAATTCCAAGTTCATTTAAATTAAATCTTTTGCTATAATTATTCATGTTTATATATTGTAACATGGATGGAAGTTAGTTAGAAAGTTAGCTCACCGCAATTTCCCAGTACAGGAAAAGCTTTTAATTTGGCAAGGCATTAAGATTTTTATTGTATTAGAACAATCAAAGCTGAACAGGAAAGCCATTGTTGGACCTATGGCTCTCATTCATGGTGCAGCTCTACAAAAATATAAAAACAAACACAAAAAGGCCAATTAACATTGCCATACGCGAATTAAGTCCAAATTAACACTAACACCACAACCCCGCTGAACCCCTGCACAGAAAAATAACACATTTTCAACAACATGCCCAATACCCACAATGCAATGCAGAGATAAAAAGGTGCGGTCATGACTAAAACTTAGTGATTTAAATCCATTCAACTTAAACTTTTTCATACTTTCGACTATGTCTACAAATTAGTAGAATATACTTAACATTTTATCGTAATGTAATAAAACTTAAATCATTTAAGTACATTGTAATTAAAGCATTTTAGTAAATACAAAGTCCAGGCTTACAGTGTCCACTGGACCCCCTCCACTGCTCTATGGGCCCCCCAGAAATGCTGGGCCCCATGAATTTGTTATGTTAACCCCCCCCCTTTACGGCGCCCCAGGTTGGATTAACACTGTATGAGTTGGTGATCATTAAAAAGCTCCACTAATATCAATTAATCAATCAATCTTTATTTATATAGCACTTTTCATACAGTGAGAACGTAGCACAAAATGCTTCACATATAATTTTAAAAATCAGTACACACACACATAAAAAATGTGATAAAAACAAAAAATATGATGCTAAATGACTTTGTTTCACAGTAATTGTTGAGTATTACCATTTTACTTAATAAGATAGCACGTACCATTAGCTCATGCTCCTGCAGTTCGTCCACTTTCTGTCCAAATATGGTCACTTTCCATGTCACCAAATCAAATCAACTTTTTATGTGTGAAAATGAAAACTGAAACTTAACGTGTTTTCAACATTTGACTCCCGTCTTCTATGCCTCTATTATACAACGGATCTTACACAATTTTCACAACTTCTAACCTGTATCCACTGGACCCCCTCCTCTGCTCTATGGGCCCCCCACAAATACTGGGCCCCATGAATTTGTCATGTCCCCCCCCCCCCTTTTACAGCACCCCAGGTTGGATTAACACTGTATGAGTTGGCTTTTCTGAGTTGGTGATTGTCAGAAAGCTCCACTAATATCAATCAATTAACCCTTTCATGCATGATTTATGAGAGCCTTAATCAAAAAAAAAAAAAAAAAAATCCAAAAACTGCGATTTAATTTTTTTTCATCAACCTATTTTTCATGGAGTTACAAAAATGCCCACTCAGCTGGACACCATGTGTTTAATTTTAAAGGCAAAGAAACATGTATTTACTTATATACTGTGTGAAAACTATTAAATAAAAATATTTTAATGCTGCTAATTTGATGTTTTCTCACATTTTAACATACTCTAATACTTGTTATTACTTACTTCATTGAAATAATATGCAGAAAAAAAACCAACTTTTTGTTTAAAAATGAAAAAAAAAAAAAAATCCTGTTGACTACAGTCTAATAACAATTTGCTTTTTTTTTTGCACTCAAAAATGTTACTGCAGATCAGATTTATTAAGAACAGCAAAGTTATAGTAATGCTATGAATTGCAGTGTTTGGGATGATGCATAAGCATCCACTGTGTTGGCTGATATGGAACTAAAACAACAAAATCCATGACTATATAAGAGAACAGCTGTAGAATAACTGTCCACTGTAGTGACCACTATGCATGAAAGGGTTAATCAATCAATCTTTATTTATATAGCACTTGCCATACAGTGGGAACGTAGCACAAAATGCTTTACATATAAATTTAAAAATCAGTACACACACACGCACACACACACACATAAAAATTTTGATAAATAAAAAACATGATGCTAAATGACTTTGTTTCACAGTAATTGATGAGTATTACTGTTTTACTTAATAAGCTAGCACCTAGCGTTAACTCACCTCTCATGCTCCTGTGGTTCGTCCCCTTTCTGTCCAAATATGGTCACTTTCCATGTCACCAAAAAGCACGACGGCCAAATTCTAAACTGGCTTCAAAACAGCAGTTCAGAAACCAGTAGGTGACACATCCAGTCCATTCAAATCAACTTTTCATGTATAAAAAGAGAGAAAAAAGAAACAAAACGCTTACAAATAAGATCACACATTTAAAAAAAAAGAAAAAATATATAGATAAGGTCAGAAAAAGTCCCTCACACTCACCCGAATTATCTTTTCTTTTGCAGAACTTACTTTTTGGGTCAAATAAGAGGATTTTTGAGTCGTTGGTTCCTATAAGCAGAGCCACATACGCCTGTATATGTTCAATCCTGTGCATTTAATCTGAAGCTGCTGCTGGTTGAATCATTGTGTGGTGGTTCTGGTTGGTTTGTGGGTTTATCCTATTAAAGCTCTTTTTATCTGGAGCGTCATAGTGTCATGGGGACTAGTAGGACAAACCAGTGCACATTCCCACGCAAAAACCACCTCCAGACATGGTGGATTTACTCAGTTAAAATGTAAAACAACCAGTCCATCTGAGGAAACACTTACATCTTTATTACTCCTCATTGGAGCGGCGTTCAACCTTTAGTCCACATGTGCAAGACTTAATAGGTGCTCTGAGAGGCCACATAAAAAGACTGCAGCCATAAAGAGGAACAATACTGGGTGAATTGGGGATAATGGTGTGGGTTTTGGTGATGTACTGGGTTATAAAACTGACAGAAACTGCCCTGTGACTTTCTTAACCCATAAAGACTCAGTGCTACTTATGTGGCAGTTTCAAAAAAAGTTGTTCCTTAATATTTAACTTTTCTTAAGGGATTTTTCACCATTTCTTATATTATCCTTTGCATTTTGTGTTTTTACAGTAAAATTTAAGTACTGTAACTCCATCATATGTCCAGTCATATTCCTGATACATGTATTAAATACCAAGATGTTAAAGGAACTCTTATTCACTGTCTATGCCAGTGTTTTTCAACCTTGGGTTCGCCTGGAATTCAAATGGGGTCACCTGAAATTTCTAGTAATTGATAAAAATAAAATAAAAACTTACTAATAAAAAATATATGGTGAGTTGAGAGAGACAATCACAATACATAAAAGACATGACAAACTCTGAAGCGGAACCTGAAACACTGTGGTACTGTTTCTTTCAAATGTTAATTGTGGCTGGTTTAAGATGCTGCAGCTCTTTCTTAATTCATAGTTTGAGTTCTTGTGAAAAAAAAAAAGTCAAAACTAAATAAAACTAAACTAGAATGAAAAATCCAAAACTATTATAACCTTGGTGCTGATTCGTTGGTGGTTTTTGTAGTCCTCAGTGTGTCCCAGAACCAGACTGCCCCCTGCTGGTAACAGTCTGTAACATTAGTACCATAACGAACCCCTTTAATGTTGTGAAAGTGCTTCTGTAATTATCTTTCCACTTCACATATTCCTGACCTTTAGTCGAAGCAGAGCGCTGGAGTTGCAGTTAATCATCTCCGTCTTTCTTCACACTGGTCACCTCTTTTTCCTGTTGAACTCAGGTGTCGTCGTACGTCTTTTGTCACCAGAGTTCAGTTCAGGTTTGCTCTTCTGTCTGAATAAATGAGCTGCACCGGAGGCACAACATTTAGATCAACTCTTCAGATCCCAGGGGGTTGTTCCACCTCAGCTCAGGGTTGACCTACCGATCGCCGAACCACCTCATTGCCCAATTAGTAGTGTGTGTTTGTTGGAGGTGAGAACCTGTCACAGTCCTCCTTTACCGGCTGACAGGGTCCTGAAGGGTCCACGAGGACCCCTAAGGCTCCTGAAGGCTGTTGGCTCTGCAGGAACTAAACTGGAACGGCGCTTATCTCCGCTGACACTGGGCACCAGCCTCTTTTGGGTTTGTCTCACATCCAAACTTGGGTTTTGTGTCTGATTCTCATTCATAAATGCACTTTATCACATGCACACAGTCACTCTGAGCCACAGTCCATCCATCACTCCCCTTTGTTTGGTCACAATTCCCAGTGTTTCTCCTCTTATTCAGCCACTTTTACTGTATGGGCAGCTTTTCCACACTGATCTCATTTCTTGGCTTTTTCCAGAACACCATCAGATCCTACCTTTTACTTTGTATTATTCTTTTTCTTTTTGGCTCTCTTTTTCGTTCTTGCTCTCTTTCTCTTCTTTCTTTTTCTTTCTTTTTTTCTCTTCTCCCTGTTCTTTCTTGGTTTTTTTTTCTATCTTCTGTCATTATCTGCTTCTTTTCTTCCTTTTGTCTTTCATTGTCAAAATGTTTCTTCTTCATTTTGTCTTTCTATCTGTTCTCTCTTTCCCCTTCTCCACTTCTTTCTTCTGCTCATTAAAAAAAAAAAACTTTATTTATAGAACTTTTCAACATTTAACAAATATAATATTTTATATAATATTTTATAAAATTATATATTTATAATTTCAAGTAATGTGTTCATAATACAAAGATTGACACCAGACATGATAAACAAACAGAACCCATAGAGAAAAAAACAAAAACAAAACACGTAACAAGACAGTCAAGACAGTGCATTCTGGTACATTTAAGGAAAGAAAATAAATAAACAAAGAGGTCAATAACAGTATAAACAACTAAAATATATTTACATCTGTTCATTTGATCCATATTCTTCCTTATTTCTCCCTGTTTTCCCTCTGTATCTTCTTCTTTTCTTTCTACTTCTTTCACATCCAAAGTCCAGGTCACCTGGTGTTTCTGGTCCAAACTTTTCAACCTCCATTGGAGGATTATTCATGGACCATCCTGGTCCTCCTGGACTTCGGTGGATTTGGTTTTTTGTCATCATTCCATGATGGATGAGGTGTGCTCTGCAGTTGCACATCCAGTGTCAGGGAAGTGTTTTGTGTCCTTACACATATCTGATAAGGAAACTTGACTCAGGTTTTAACAAGTGTCTGAATTAGTTACATATCCAGTCCAATCCATTTTTATTTGTAAAGCACAAATTTAAACAAACACTAAGGTTTCCAAAGTGCTGTACAGTAAAATAAATGCAATAAAACATAATAAAAAGATAAAATACTAAGATAAAAACACAATAAATCATAATAATTAAATAAATAAACAGACTGTCCACCCCAGATAAAATATCCATGCACATAAAATCAACATCCTCGGCAGTGTGAAAAAGCCAAAGAGTAGAGGTGGGTTTTAAGGACAGTTTTAAAATTAGACAGTGGAGGTCTGTCTAATGTGCAGCGGCTGTTCATTCCATAGTTTTGGAGCTGCAACCAAAAACACTCACTCCCCTCTGAGCTTCAGCCTCATTTTTGGAACCCTCAGGAGCTGCTGGTCAGCTGATCTGAGAGATCGACTGGGTGTGTAAAGGTGCAATAAGGGCTTATTTACACTTTTGTTCCATGGGCGGACAGATGTTGTGTTGACCGTGAACAAACTGCTCAGCTCTGGGTAGAACATGCATATTTGGAGAGGTGTGGAGTCGCAGAGGTTTGCTTTTTTATTTTTTCTTCTACTCAGAACTCTGTAAACTTATTGCTTGTCATTTTCTTTGTGGTTTTTATTGGCTCCAAGGGGGAGCAAGGAGGATCATGGACCATCATGAACCATCCTGGTCCTCCTGGACTTTGGTGCATTTGGTTTTTTTTGTCGTCATTCCATGATGGATGAGATGTGCTCTGCAGCTGCACATCCAGTGTCAGGGAAGTGTTTTGTGTCTTTACACATATCTGATAAGGAAACTTGATTCAGGTTTTAACAAGTGTCTGAATTAGTTAAATAAGATGTTATTTGCTCTTTTGTTCCGTGGGTGGACAGGTGTTGTGTTGACCATGAACAGACTGCTCAGCTCTGGGTAGAACGTGCATATTTAGAAAGGTGTGGAGTCGCAGAGGTTTGCTTTTTTATTTCCTCTTCTGTTCAGAATTCTGTAAACTTATTGCTTGTCATTTTCTTTGTGGTTTTTATTGGCTCCAAGGGGAAGCGAGGAGAAACAGGGAGAACTATTTCTAGGTGGGTCTCTATGGAAACAGAAGCAGCAGGATGCACAGGAAGCTGACAGCTCGACTCGGCGGCGCTGACGTGACACGGCGTTAGGTTTGAAGACAGGAAACTCCTCCTGAAACACCTCCTCGGCAGTAAAAGCTCATTTAGACTGCCTTCACACGTCATACATGTTTGTTTCATAAAACCAACTCTGGTGAATCAGACTTTGGACCTAGATTTATGCAGCTATGAATACAGAAGTTTTATAAGCAACAGCCAAACAATTATGCAGAATTTGTTCACTTTTGAGACTCGGTTTTTGCTGAGGAGCGCTTGTTTTTGTTTCTTGGGATTCTTTGAAGGGTTGCACTGTCTCATATCGTCAATAGACGCTGATTGCTTCCTCAGGTTGAAGTGTTTATCTGAGTGGCCTCATAGTTACATCCTGTACTGATTAACAAAACCCAGAGGTCAGAGGTCAGATCCTTTTGTCATGTATAAGTGAGCACATGGACTGAACCAGATGAAGTTTGGAAGGAAGTCAAACTGGTGTGTCTATAACTTGCAGTTTTCTCTTTTTCCTCATTGATGTGGTTTCTCAGTGGTTTTTCCATCCTGTTGTGAAGTTTTAGAAGAAAAAGCCAAACAATCATGTGGGATTTATTCACTTTTGAGACTCAATTTTTGCTGAGGAGCAGCTTGTTTAAAGTACTTTGCAGATTTCCACTGCCTCATATCATTAATAAACACTGATTACATCCTCAGGTTGAAGTGTCCACACTGGAAAAAATCTAAATCTCACCAAGTGTATTTTTGTCATCACAATATGTCATCACACTTAAAATAAGACAAAATCACCTAAAGAGTAACTTTTCAGTGAAATATAAGAACTTATTTTTTAGACAATAGATCTGGAAAATCTCATTTCAAGAAATCTTACCAAGATAATTTTCACTTGTTCCAATGGCAGCTTTTTTTTTTTGCTTGAATTAAGCAACAAAAAAAAAAAAATCTTGAATTAAGCCAAAATAAAAAATAAAAATCTTGAATTAATAAAAAAAAATGAATGAAGAAAAAAAATCTTGAATTAAGCAAAAAAAAAAAATCTTGAATTACACAAAAAAAACTTGAATTAAGCACAAAAAATATATTGAATTAAGCAAAAAAATCTTGAATCAAGCAAAAAAAATATTGAATTAAGCAAAAGTCTTGAATTAAGAAAAAAAATCGAATGAAGAAAAAAAAATCTTGAATTAAGAAAAAAAAAATTGAATTTAACAAAAAAATCTTGAATTAAGCAAAAAAAATCTTGAATTAAGCCAAAAAAAAAACTTGAATTAAGCACAAAAATATATATTGAATTAAGCAAAAAATCTTGAATCAAGCAAAAAAAAAAAAATCTTGAATAAAGCACAAAACAAAACTGAATCAAGCAAAAAAATCTTGAATTAAGAAAAAAAAATGAATGAAGAAAAAAAATCTTGAATCAAGCAAAAAAAAATCTTGAATTACACACAAAAAAACTTGAATTAAGCACAAAAAAATATATTGAATTAAGCAAAAAAAATCTTGAATCAAGCAAAAAAAATATTGAATTAAGCAAAAATCTTGAATTAAGAAAAAAAATCGAATGAAGAAAAAAAATCTTGAATTAAGAAAAAAAAATCTTGAATTTAACAAAAAAATCTTGAATTAAGCAAAAAAAAAATCTTGAATTAAGCAAAAAAAACTTGAATTAAGCACAAAAATATATATTGAATTAAGCAAAAAATCTTGAATCAAGCAAAAAAAAAAAAAAAAAAAAATCTTGAATTAAGCAAAAAAAAAAATCTGCCAATGGAACAAGTGAATGTTATCTTGGTAAAATTTCTTGAAATCAGATTTTCCAGATCTATTGTCTAAAAATCAGTTCTTATATCTCACTGAAAAGTTACTCTTTAGGTGTTAATGTCTTATTTTAAGTGTGATGAGATATTTGGACTAGAAATGAGAAAACTACACTTGGTAAGATTTAGATTTTTGCAGTGTATTATTTGAGCTGCCTCATAGTTACATCCTGTACTGATTAACCTGAGACCTAGAGGTCAGAGGTCAGATCCTTTTGTTGTGTACAAGTGAGCACATGGACCAAACCAGGTGAAGTTTGGAAGGAAGTCAAACTGGTGTGTCTAAACTTTGCAGTTTACTCTTTTTCCCAATGATGTGGTTTCTCTGGGATTTTTCCACCCTGTTGTGAAATCAGTGACCACATTTTTGCACAAGTTTATATTCAAAGATGAAGTATTTGACATTTTCTTGAAGAAGAACCTACAGATTCATACAATAACAGTCATCTAAATCATGACTTCTGAACTTCTGTCAGTGTATCTTGGTGTGATTACTTCCCCTCTCCTTGTTTTTTCTGTTTTTGTCTTGTTTTGTTGTTTCTTGAGGGCATCGACCTTTGGACAGTCAGTCTATATCTCCTGCCAAAAACGGCATCACATAGAATGGACGGGTAGAACAATACAGTATAAGTAAAGCTGATGTTATTCCCTGGTTCTGACTTCAAGGGCTGGTTCACTACTTGCAGAATATTGTTGAAAAATAAAAATAATATTCCTTACTGCAGCTGTCATCACATCATTCGTCTCATCATTGCTTTAAGTTTGCACCTTTAGTACTGATACTATGGAAGTATTACAGCTTCACTTTGTTTCTCTTTAGAATATTCCAGTAGAGTTTTGACATGGTGTGGGTGTAAGCATTGTATGATTTAGTGGAAAAAACAATCACAAAATATATTTAATTTTTCTATTTCATGTCCTTTTTTTGACACGGTGGTGCAGCGGATAGCACTGTCACCTCACAGCAAGAAGGTCCTGGGTTCGATTCCAACACCAGGGACCTTTCTGTGTAGAGTTTACATGTTCTCCCTGTATTTGCGTGGGTTCTCTTTGGGTGCTCCTGCTTCCTCCCACCATCCAAACACATGCACTGATAGATGAATTGGGCAACCTAGAATTGCCCATAGGTGTGAACTGGGGCGCTGCTTCCTAATTTCTACTACTACTACTTCCTGTTTCCCAATTCAAACTTCATCAGTGTCAGTACTAATCTAAATATTAAGCCTGCAACGGTACACGTACTGAACCGAACCATTTCGGTACACACCTGTTCAGTTCGGTACACAGCTGTTCCGAAATGGCACAGTATGATGAGAAAAAGAAAAACGAATGAAAGACATTGTTCAATGCGGAACTTTAAATCCGCACAAGTTTCACACGGACATTTAAAAGGAGCACACATTGACCCGAAATATAAAATAGCAGCTGATATAAGGTTAAAAAAAAAAACAAATATGATGCGAACCTGGAAGGAAGAGACTGAAGACCCTCCACCATCAGTACAGTCCAGTTTGGATCAGTTCAGGTTCAGGTGAAAGACAACAACGAGGAAAGAGACGTTAATAAGACGGACGTTGTTTGGCCCCGAGGAACTACACACGCTGTATAATAGAGGAATAAATAGAACGTTGAAAGTATGTAAAGTTTCACTTTCGTTTCACGACAGCGTTCGTTACGTTAGTTATGGACCGCACCCCCAGGTATATAACTGCGCGCCCCCCCTACCCCCCAGCTCCGACAAAAAAATAAAAATAAAAAATAAAAATACCCCGTGCACACAGGCACACACAAATACACACAGTGTCCTAAATAGTTTGTTCTCTCTCCTAAAATAAATAATTTGGTTCATTGTGTTGTCAGTGTTCCTCTTCAGTTTGTTTAAACAGAATACCAGTTTGTCCTCTTGTTAATGTTGCACTTCATGTGGAATTTTTCTGTTAGTTTTATGCAGAATGTGAACTGACAGAACTGTGATTAGATTTTTCTTGTTTGTTCGAAACTACCTTTCAGGGAAAAGTGCAATACTAATGTTTAAAAAAATACATTTAGTAATATTAATAATTTATTTTATTTTCTATTTGATATGTAGCAGCAGAATTATATTATTCCTGTTTTTCTATATTCTATTGTCTCCAAAAATTGGGGGAAAAATGTTAAAAAATTCATAAATCTATTAATAGACATTTTGAGGGGTTTTCTTTCTTTCTTCCTGTACCAAACTGAAAAAAAACGAACCATGGCTTTGAAAACCGAAAACGTACCGAACCGAAAATTTCATGTACCGTTACAGGCCTACCACATATAAACTTGGTCCAAAAGATTAGTTTCTTAGCTGAATTATTTTGAGGGGGGGGGGGGGGCTTTAGAACCCACACACTTCCTTCTAAAGACATGCAAATCCACATGCAAGGTCAAGGAGGGAGTGGTTACACATGGAATTGATCACATGACACTAATGCAGTGTTTTTCAACCTTAGGGTCAGGACCCCATTTGGGGTTGCCTGAAATTCAAATGAGGTCACCTGAATTTTCTAGTAATTGAAAAAAAACAACAATTTACCAATAAAAAATATATAGTGAGTTGAGAGATATAATCCCAATCCATAAAAGACATGTCAAACTGTGAGTCTGAAACTGAAGCACTGTGGTTCTGTTTATCTGTCAAATGTTCATTGTGGTTGGTTTCAGATGCTGCAGCTCTTTCATAATTCATAGTTTGAGTTCTTGTTTGTTCAGTATTAATTGTCAGCCTTGTAAATCCAAGCTGGACTGACTGTACATATCCTGACCAAGGAAAATCAAATTCTCCCTTTGTGCAGTAATCTACACCTGGCTTTTCTGCCTCTGTCCATGATAATATACATTATATAGACTAAATGTCCTCTAAAATTAATGTTTATTTGCAACATAGTATAGCAAACTATTACATGATCAAAAACAAATAAATTTTAGCCAAAAAAAAAGTCTCCATTTTGAATGTCTGGGGTCGCCAGAAATTTGAGATGTTAAAATGGGGTCAGGAGACAAAAAAGTTTGGGAACTACTGCACTAATGTCATCCCTTACTGGTGAAAGTTTTTGTTTCATTTCGGGGGGGGGGGGGTTATATTATTTTCTCTTCTGTTTTGCTATCACATTGGTGTTACATCGATGAATCCTGCACTGTACTGACTGTTGTTTCATGACCAAATAAATAAATAAACAAACAAACAAACAAACAAAGTGATGCTGTTACAACCATCCCCTTGGTACAACCATCCCCGGTCTCCCCTATTATATTGGGAGTATGATCATTTTATTGCAGTAGCTGAATAACATTTACAGTCTGGTGTCAAAGCTCCAGGACCATCACACTCTGCAGATATCTAGCATGTAGGAATAGGGCAGTTATGAATAAATGTAGTGTGTTATGGTGGGATGTAATGAAGAGGATCAGAGCTCATAGTTTTGCTTGAAGAAGTCTGTAATCGAAGTTTCGAGGACAGACGATAGTGAGACAGAATGCAACATGAACGGATCAATGAAAAACCTTCGTAGACTCACTATTTTGCACATATATGGTCAAATTAATCCATTTAATCTAGAAGTCATTTCAGTTGTTTTGATGCTCTCCACATGAATTTTTTTCCTTTAATTTGGCTCCGATGCTGAACCACAGCTGTACAGGGGTTGGACAAAATAATGGAAACACCTTAAAAAATCAACAAAATATAATTTAATATGGTGTAGGTCCGCCTTTTGCGGCAATTACAGCCTCAATTCTCCGAGGTATTGATTCATACAACTTGTGAATTGTTTCCGAAGGAATTTTAAGCCATTCTTCAGTTAGAATACCCTCCAACTCTTTTAGAAACGATGGCGGTGGAAATCGACGTCTTACTTGAATCTCTAAAACTGACCATAAATGCTCAATAATGTTGAGGTCTGGGGACTGTGCCGGCCATACGAGATGCTCAACTTCATTAGAATGTTCCTCATGCCATTCTTTAACAAGTCTAGCTGTATGGATTGGGGCATTGTCATCTTGAGGTGAAGGTGTTTCCATTATTTTGTCCAACCCCTGTATATTACAGTCTGTGCTGCTGGGGTTCATATCAGAAGGTGGAGACACATGTCATACAGTATATGGTCATTCAACTTGGTGGAGTTGATGGTTTCGGTGATGGGCACGACATGGATCTTCATTAAGGGAATGTTAAGATTGAGGTTACAGTGGTTGTTAACAAACTGGAAAATAATGATTGGTAGGACGAGAAGAACCAGTGGAACAGACGAAAGTAAACCCCCCAGTCTGGACTAAACCTGGGGAGAAAACAACCTAGGATAGATTATACACAGGGTCTATTCTATTCTATTCTATTCTATTCTATTCTATTCTATTCTATTCTATTCTATTCTATTCTTTCATTATGACTTATATTATGAACAGTCAAACTAATTGAACATCATGTTACAACTGCATCATAATGTGCTTTTGTTTTAATGTGTAAACACTACTGAGAAGTGTGGTTGTAATATTTGATCTTTGTGGAAGTCTAATGTCATAAAAGTCATTATTTAGAGATTTAAGTCAGTGTTCTCACTTAACTCACCTGACAAAGATGAACCCCAATAAAATGTTGAAAAATTAAGTAACTCTTGTAAATATCACTCAACACTACTGATATCATGAGGTATAATCTTATCTTACCTTATTTTACTTTACCTTACTTTATCTTAGGGTTAGGCTTATCTTATCTTATTTTACCTTACCTTACCTTACCTTACCTTACCTTACCTTACCTTACCTTACCTTACCTTACCTTACTCACAGTTGTACAGTGTTGATGTCATATTTTTGTTTACGTACTGACCTGGATCTTCGTTCCTCTCCTCCTCAGCTCTCCTTTACGCCACCATCTTTGGAAACGTGACCACCATCTTCCAGCAGATGTACGCCAACACCAACCGCTACCACGAGATGCTGAACAACGTCAGGGACTTCCTGAAGCTCTACCAGGTCCCCAAAGGCCTGAGCGAGAGGGTCATGGACTACATCGTGTCCACCTGGTCCATGTCCAAAGGCATCGACACAGAGAAGGTATGAGGTCATGGATTTGTTTTTGTGCTGATACTGGAACCAATGGTTCTGCCCAAAGGATCAGTAAAGTTCTATCTAATCTAATCTAATCTAATCTAATCTAATCTAATCTAATCTAATCTAATCTAATCTAATAAAAAAAAAGTGTAAATAAGTAAAAATTTAACATGCAGTAGATACATTTAAAAAAAAACTATTAAAATTGTAACTTTCAACCTAATTAACCATATTAATAAGAAAAATAATAATAAACCATTAAGTAAATTCAATTAAATTTTAACCACAGTTGAATTTATTTTAAGCCATTAAATAAATCGGATGGAACCAAAATTCTTTTCTCATTTTAGAGTTGATTGGCTGTTACCGTTAGTTAGTTAGTTAGTTAGTTAGTTAGTTAGTTAGTTAGTTAGTTTAGTTTAGTTTAGTTTAGTTTTATTTTGAACACATCGAATCATCAGAAAACAAACAACCATACAGTCCAACATGGTCAAACAAAATTTTTCGGTGCTCAAAAAGAAGTGGGAAGACATATAATGTATAGATTCCACCCCCTTTTTACAAACTGAATTAAATTAATTCCACTTCCTTTGCTTTGTTAATACACTATATATATATATGTATATATATATATATATATATATATATATATATATTTTTTTTTTTTTTTTTTTTTTTTTTTTTTTTTCTGCAGTAGCACAAAACATCTGTACGAGCCATTCACATACACTTTTTTAGTCACCTCACACACAATCAGATTTACATAATCAACTGTTTTTTAACACACACTATAATATTTATATGCACTTTAAATATTTACTACAAATACAATCATTAACAAATGTGATAATATCTCCTTGTAATGATAGTCTGTTTTAATTAATTGCAAATAGGCAAGACAATGATATCATATTTTTATGCATTCTTCTATATTATAACTAAATACTCACTTATTCAGATAATGTTCTATATTTTGTTTTTATACTGGATTCATACATCCTTTTAAATGCACAAGCTGCTGACTGACAGTGATGTGTAACCAATCAGATAGTCCTGTGGGCGGAGCATCAGAGTCATCTATATAGACTTAGACTTAAACTGTATTCGTCTCAGAAGAGATATTTGTTTCCAACATGACTGTACATAGAAGTTGTCACAAAAACACACACATCGACATCAGATAGAAAAGAAAAACATACAAAAAAAGGCAGACATATCACAAAAACACTTTAATTTATTTTATCTGACAAACAGCGTTATAGAGCCAACAATCTGATCAGTTATTGCAGGTTTAACTTATCTTTAAATGACAGAACATTGTGTTTAACTTTTTAAAACACACCTGTTATGACCTCAGGACATGCAGCCATTTTTAACGTCCAGAGTTGACACTGATGATGAGTAAATGAAACTGTCATAAATCATGTGACGCAGCCCGTCCCCTGAAAACACTCCATCAGATCTACTGCTACACCTTTAACTTCAGCTCAATTGTGGGATTTGGGAACTATTCCTGTTAGTTTTGATTTGTCTTTTCTTTTTCATTCAGGACATTTTATACTTGTTTTGAAATGGAAATCAGACGTGTTTTCAGAAATAATGAGCTTTTCTTATCCTGACAGTGTTTTTCTGATGATGTCCGAGGGTTAATTTATTATTTTTGATACCGTCCTCTCTCATTATTAAGTGAATTTCCTTGCATCATGTCTGTCTTCTTCTTCAGTATCTCAGTCTTTTGACCTCCTGATCCTTTCTCTTTTCCTGTGATTCGGTTTGATTTATACAGAGTCTTGAGTCGGCCTTCGGTATAAATACCTCACAGTCAGAGCTGGGGCCAATTAGTGGATATTTTTGTCACTTTGGGAGCCATTACACTAACATACTCAGCTATTTATGTGAGTACAAGCCTAAAAAAAAAAGACCATAGGCTCCCAGAAGTACCTGACTACTACTAATATCCCCGACTCTAAACAGAATAAAAATAATTCACAAAGACTGTTGTGTTGTGGTTTGAAGTGCTGAGGCTTTTAGATGATTTATTGTGTTCCCTCGGTCGATTTAGTTCATATTTTAACAAGGCTTGTGTTCGGAGGATGGGGTAATGTTGTGTTTTCTCTGTTTTTACCAAAATGTGTCGGTTAATTAGGCTGGGTTTCAGGATTTGGGTAATGGGCTGGACAAAGCGATTACAACTCACAGTTTAGAGTTTTTGGCAGGCGGTTTTATCCGGAGGGAGTTAATGAATGCAAACGGCACCGACGCAGACGGTAAAAAACCTGTAGAAATCTGACCAGGAACCACAGCAAAGAGACCGTCTTTGATGGATTCAGGCTTTTGATTCCCATGAGTTTGGCCATGAAACTAAGATGTTAAACAGAAGCCAAACCTTTTATTTAGAATTTGTTGAAGGTTGGTCGATGAAAATTTTGCTGGATTTCAGACAGTTTTTCTCAGCGTATAAAAATGCCAAACTGTGTCGTCTGTTCATCTGGGTCTGTGTCCAACGTTAAAGGAGTGGTATTTAGCTTTTTTTAAATGGAATTATTCATTTTATCTCATTGTAGGGTGAAAAAACACAACGATTTCCATTCCAAGGTGATTATACACAAGTAAAAACACCATTAAATACTTAATATTACACACTCAACCCATAAAAACAAGATGAAACATGCATTTTAACCTCAGCATTTGTCATTTTTATATGGTATGTTTATTTTCAACACATACTTCCTTCATCCCAGTCATCAGCCTTTGTCTGAGGCTCAGTTTTCAAAGCTATTTTCTTTACAACCTTTACATTCCTATCCACAGACCAGTGAATATGTATTATTAGTTTTGTGCGAGGTCAAATGTTAAACGCGAAAATGTATCAATGTGCATTTTTTTACTCACTCCAGAGAAGGGTTCTAGTGTAATATTTCTATTGTTGACAATGTGCTGATTTTAGTGGCTGGGTCAGAATTTAAAAAATCATGCAAAAATGAGCAACTGTTGAATTCTGACTGAAAACAAATTGTGAAAAATATGATGACCTTTTAGAACATGAAGTGCAAAGTGCAAAGTGTGCATAACCTGGATACCAAAAGGTTAAAGGAGTGATATTTAGCTTTTCTTTTTTTTTTTAAATGTAATTCTTCATTTTCCACCATTTCCCTGTGGTCTACATAAACCATGGGTCTCAAACTCATAGTCTTTCAGGGTCCACATTCAGCCAGATTTGCTCTCAGGTGGGCCGGACCAGTAAAATAATAGCATAAGAACCTATAAATAATGACATCTCCAATTTTTTCTCTTTGTTATTAAAGTATGAAAATACTTACTTTTATAAACTATCCAAACAAAAAAGATGTGAATAACTAGAAAAAAAAACTGTAATTTCTTAAGAAAAATAAGTGCAATTTTAACAATGTTATTCCTCATCTTATCATTTCTACATGTGCATTATGGATCAGATCTACAAAGACACTTAAACACTTAGTAACAGGCAGAAAATTGTTAAAATTGTGCTTCATTTTCTTTAGACATTTCAGGTTGTTCATGTTTGTTCATGTTATTCACATTTTATTGTTACAGGATAGTTTGTAAATGTAAATATTTTCATAATTTAATATTTTTTGTACTTAAAATAAAAAAAAAAAATTTGAAGTTGTCATTATTTATAGGCATAATGTAATATTTTTTTCACATCAAACTGAGAAGAAAATATGAAGTCATTCTTTTTTCTAGGTTATTCTGCTGTTATTACTTGACTGTAGATCATATTGCTCTGTATGTGGAACCTGAACTAAAATGAGTTCCACAGCCTTGACTGTGGAATTTTTGCACTTTGCAAATTCATCCCACAGGCCGCGTTGGAACCTTTGGCGGGTCGTATTTGGCCCCTGGGTCACATGTTTGAGACCCCCAGACATAAACTGTAAATGTTTATGTTTATGCATTTGGCAGACGCTTTTTTCCAAAGTGACTTACAGGGGAAAACCAATCAAATCACTCAATCAATCAAATTTTATTTATATAGCGCCAGATCACAAAAAAGTTATCTCATGACATTTTATATATAGAGTTGGTCAAAACCAGACTCTAAGCCAATTTACAGAAACCCAACAGAATCCTCCAGGAGCAAACACTTGTGATTTGTGACAGTGGAAGGAAAAACTTCCCTTTAACAGCAGAAACCTGGAGCAGACCCAGACTCCTGGAGGATGGACGACTGACAGGACCAGTTGGGGTTAAAGAGAGAGGGTAAAGAAAGAGAAAAAGAGAGAGCGATAGAGATAGAGACTGGGGGAGAGGGGGAGAAGGGGGGAGTAGGGGGAGACACATGGAGGCAGTTGAGGATAGGTGAGTGATGATAATGAAGGCAGGAGAGAGGAAGGACCACCGCAGCAGGTCCAGAGATAATCCTGGGAAAAATCTGTGATAATCCTGGGAAAAACCTTATTAAAATATTTAAAATGGAATGTCTGCCAGTGCTAGGACAGGAGGTGCTCTCAGAAGAGCTGGGTCTTCAGGAGCTTCTTGAAGATAGGCAGGGACGCCTCTGTTCTCGTAGTGCTCAGTAGAACGTTCCACCAACGTGGAACGACCCATGAAAAGAGCCTGGATTGTCTTGTACAAGGTCTGGGGACCACCAGACAATGTTCCACAGACGAGCAGAGTGGTCGTGGGGCAACATAAGCTTTTATCAGTGCACCTAAGTAGACAGGAGCAGACCCACTGAGAATTTTGTAGGCTAGGATTAAAGATTTGAATTTGATGCAGGCAGCTATGGGTAGCCAGTGTAACTCAATGAGTAACGGGGTGACATGTGCCCTTTTAGGCTGATTGAAGACCAGACGTGCTGCTGCATTCTGGACCATCTGTAGTGGTTTGACAACACAAGCTGGGAGGCCCGTTACAAGAGCATTACAGTGGTCAAGGTGGGAGATAACCATAGTCTGCACCAGGAGCAATGTTGTAAATGCTCTGCTTGGGTCTGAATTCTTCATTCATTCAACTCCACAGGTCCATCTTCAACCCTATTTCTGAGTAATGACACCAGAAAGGGGGTTTGGAGCGCTGGCCCTTTAAATGCACATGAGCCACTTCAGGCCCCGCCCCCTCTAGGTTGTTGACTGTGCTGCTCTGTCCCGTTAATTCAACCAACAACTGAACATTTTAGGTAATCGGCTCAAAGTTTGGACATATTTTCAGTTTTTACCACAACCACTGCTGCTGACAAACAATTATGTCGTACTCAGAGAAATGTTTGTCTGAAGTCTGGACCTTATATGTGCAAATGTCGTGATGCAACTAGTTATAGACGTAACAAATAAAGCAGGAATTAAAACAGGTTGCAGAAATCCACTCAATTCTCACTGAAATGAATTAAAAGATAGTTTAGCAGCACCTGGAGGGTTCAAATTCAAACTGTATGAACTATTAGGGTCCAAATACACAAAGAAATGAACCACAGACTAAGAAAAGTGGGTTTGAATAAATATGAGCCCTTCTAGTGGGACGGTTTTAGCCCGTGGGTCGTATGTTTGACACCCCTGCTTTAGGACAATATTAGCTTTGTTGTTTTTTTGACTATGACCACACTCATTTCTCAGTGCTTGACTAAACAATGAGGCAAAAAAAAAAAAATCCCAGTGCAGAGTAGAAATGAACCTAGTCAGAAATACAACATAAACATACAGACTTGATGAAAAAGGGAAGTTTATGTCCAGATGTTTGTCCAGATTTTTGGTGCATCTGACAGATTGACGAGTGAAAAGAGTGAAGACACAGTCACCTTCTGTAAAGCGATTAAAACGAGGATCAGATAAAAGGCCTGAGTGGTCTGGGGGCGGAGGAAGAAGAACCAGAAAAGCTCAGAGTTAATTCAAAGGTTATTTTTATCAAAACAGAGAAAACTGAAGAAAAAGGAATTTTTTTCAGCACATCTGAACATAAACCCAGTGTGTCCATCCACTGTCATTGATCCAACTCCATGGGTTTTACTGGTGAATCAATGTTGTAGAAGATGACGGGGTTTCCACGGTAACTGCGGAGCCTCTGAACATCCAAATGGGTCATATTTGATGACCATGAAAAGACGAATAACTGTATTTTACACTAATTATTTACATGTATTGATAGGATTAATTTTACATCAGTGGCTGGTTTTGGTCTCCAGTGGCTGTTTGGGTCTTTATGGGTTAAACTTAAGACCTACAACTATTTTTTTGCGCCCTCCAAATTAGTTTCTTTTACTACGCTGAACCTTTCCTAAGTGATTTGGTAGCATTTATTGTCAAATTATCCTCTGTGTGAAGCCTTTTTTCACTGAAATTCAGGTATTTTACTAAATTTAATTCATTCATCATGTAGATGTTCGTAAAAGCTTAGAGTAAATTCAAAGGTTATTATATCAAAACAGAGAAAACTGAAGAAAAAGTGTTTTGTTTTGTTTTTTTCAGCACAACTGAACATAAAAACAAGCGTCTCTATCTACTGTCACTGATCCGACTCCATAAGTTTTACTGGTGAATCAATGTTGTAGAAGATGACGGTGTTTCCACAGTAACTACGGAGCCTCTGAACGTCCAAATGGGTCATATCTGATGACCATGAAAAGATGACAAACTGTATTTTACACTAATTACTTTTTACTTTTAATTACTTTTTACTTTTTTTTTTACTTTTTACACTAATTATTTTTACACTAAATACACATGTATTGATAGGATTAATTTTACATCAGTGGCTGGTTTTGGTCTCCAGTGGCTGTTTGGGTCTTTATGGGTTAAACTTAAGACCTACAACTATTTTTTTGCGCCCTCCAAATTAGTTTCTTTTACTACGCTGAACCTTTCCTAAGTGATTTGGTAGCATTTATTGTCAAATTATCCTCTGTGTGAAGCCTTTTTTCACTGAAATTCAGGTATTTTACTAAATTTAATTCATTCATCATGTAGATGTTCGTAAAAGCTTAGAGTAAATTCAAAGGTTATTATATCAAAACAGAGAAAACTGAAGAAAAAGTGTTTTGTTTTGTTTTTTTCAGCACAACTGAACATAAATACAAGCGTCTCCATCCACCGTCACTGATCCAACTCCGTGAGTTTTACTGGTGAATCAATGTTGTAGAAGATGATGGTGTTTCCACGGTAACTACGGAGCCTCTGGACGTCCAAATGGGTCATATCTGATGACCATGAAAAGATGACAAACTGTATTTTACACTAATTACTTTTTACTTTTAATTACTTTTTTTTTTTTTTTTTTTACTTTTTACACTAATTATTTTTACACTAAATACACATGTATTGATAGGATTAATTTTACATCAGTGGCTGGTTTTGGTCTCCAGTGGCTGTTTGGGTCTTTATGGGTTAAACTTAAGACCTACAACTATTTTTTTTGTGCCCTCCAAATTAGTTTCTTTTACTACGCTGAACCTTTCCTAAGTGATTTGGTAGCATTTATTGTCAAATTATCCTCTGTGTGAAGCCTTTTTTCACTGAAATTCAGGTATTTTACTAAATTTAATTCATTCATCATGTAGATGTTCGTAAAAGCTTAGAGTAAATTCAAAGGTTATTATATCAAAACAGAGAAAACTGAAGAAAAAGTGTTTTGTTTTGTTTTTTTCAGCACAACTGAACATAAATACAAGCGTCTCCATCCACCGTCACTGATCCGACTCCATAAGTTTTACTGGTGAATCAATGTTGTAGAAGATGATGGTGTTTCCACGGTAACTACGGAGCCTCTGGACGTCCAAATGGGTCATATCTGATGACCATGAAAAGATGACAAACTGTATTTTACACTAATTACTTTTTACTTTTAATTACTTTTTACTTTTTTTTTTACTTTTTACACTAATTATTTTTACACTAAATACACATGTATTGATAGGATTAATTTTACATCAGTGGCTGGTTTTGGTCTCCAGTGGCTGTTTGGGTCTTTATGGGTTAAACTTAAGACCTACAACTATTTTTTTTGTGCCCTCCAAATTAGTTTCTTTTACTACGCTGAACCTTTCCTAAGTGATTTGGTAGCATTTATTGTCAAATTATCCTCTGTGTGAAGCCTTTTTTCACTGAAATTCAGGTATTTTACTAAATTTAATTCATTCATCATGTAGATGTTCGTAAAAGCTTAGAGTAAATTCAAAGGTTATTATATCAAAACAGAGAAAACTGAAGAAAAAGTGTTTTGTTTTGTTTTTTTCAGCACAACTGAACATAAATACAAGCGTCTCCATCCACCGTCACTGATCCGACTCCATAAGTTTTACTGGTGAATCAATGTTGTAGAAGATGATGGTGTTTCCACGGTAACTACGGAGCCTCTGGACGTCCAAATGGGTCATATCTGATGACCATGAAAAGATGACAAACTGTATTTTACACTAATTACTTTTTACTTTTAATTACTTTTTACTTTTTTTTTTACTTTTTACACTAATTATTTTTACACTAAATACACATGTATTGATAGGATTAATTTTACATCAGTGGCTGGTTTTGGTCTCCAGTGGCTGTTTGGGTCTTTATGGGTTAAACTTAAGACCTACAACTATTTTTTTTGTGCCCTCCAAATTAGTTTCTTTTACTACGCTGAACCTTTCCTAAGTGATTTGGTAGCATTTATTGTCAAATTATCCTCTGTGTGAAGCCTTTTTTCACTGAAATTCAGGTATTTTACTAAATTTAATTCATTCATCATGTAGATGTTCGTAAAAGCTTAGAGTAAATTCAAAGGTTATTATATCAAAACAGAGAAAACTGAAGAAAAAGTGTTTTGTTTTGTTTTTTTCAGCACAACTGAACATAAAAACAAGCGTCTCTATCTACTGTCACTGATCCGACTCCATAAGTTTTACTGGTGAATCAATGTTGTAGAAGATGACGGTGTTTCCACAGTAACTACGGAGCCTCTGAACGTCCAAATGGGTCATATCTGATGACCATGAAAAGATGACAAACTGTATTTTACACTAATTACTTTTTACTTTTAATTACTTTTTACTTTTTTTTTTACTTTTTACACTAATTATTTTTACACTAAATACACATGTATTGATAGGATTAATTTTACATCAGTGGCTGGTTTTGGTCTCCAGTGGCTGTTTGGGTCTTTATGGGTTAAACTTAAGACCTACAACTATTTTTTTGCGCCCTCCAAATTAGTTTCTTTTACTACGCTGAACCTTTCCTAAGTGATTTGGTAGCATTTATTGTCAAATTATCCTCTGTGTGAAGCCTTTTTTCACTGAAATTCAGGTATTTTACTAAATTTAATTCATTCATCATGTAGATGTTTGTAAAAGCTCAGAGTAAATTCAATGGTTATTATATCAAAACAGAGAAACTGAAGAAAAAGTGTTTTTTTAAGCACAACTGAACATAAATACAAGCGTCTCCATCCACCGTCACTGATCCAACTCCGTGAGTTTTACTGGTGAATCAATGTTGCAGAAGATGATGGTGTTTCCACGGTAACTACGGAGCCTCTGGACGTCCAAATGGGTCATATCTGATGACCATGAAAAGATGACAAACTGTATTTTACACCAATTATTTACACGGATTGATGGAATTAATGGATCAACAAATGTTTGAAATCAGTAGATGGTTTTGGTGCCGGAGGTGGTTTAGTTGTAATTAGACTGTATTTTATTATTGTTTATATCGATTTAGACTGTGATTGTACCTGAATACATCGTCATACACATCCTCTCTAAGAGTAAAGCATTCACCGTTAGCATCCTGTCTCTAGTTTTATAAATCCCAGATCAACAGTCACAGAAACTAAACCTTTTCTTCCTGTGCGTTCACTCGGAGGTCATGAATAAAAGTGCCGATCACCTTTTTTCACCCATTCCTCTATAAACCCGTGTCATTGAACGCTGTAGCTGCATTCAGGTACTTTGAGCTGCAATGTAAACTTTAATGCTGCTGTATTTTTGTGTGTGTTTTCATTGTGATATAAATAAAAATAGTTACAAAAGAGTCAGATGACAGAAATACATGCTCACCTTGGAAAGCGCTCGTCTGTAAGGAAACATCTATCAGACGCCGCTTGTGATTATGATGTTGGATTAAACTCCCAAAGGGCCTGAAGAGCAGATTTAATGATCCTTCTCTTCTTGTCAGGTTTTAACCAAACACATGGATCTGTAGCCTTTAGGAGGTTCTTGAATACGTTTCATTTTGCCTTTTTATTTCTTTACCTTGTTCGGTATCATCTTTTTCAGCACAGCCTCACCTGTGTGACTGTACAGTTATTGTTTTTTATTTGACATGTTTTATGAACACACTGAACCTAAAATCACACAAAAAAACCAGTCATTCAATCAAATTTTATTTATATAGCGCCACATCATAACAAAGATATCTCATGACACTTTAATTAGAGCTGGTCAAGCCACACTTTTAAAGGAGTGATATTAAGCTTTTTTTTAAGGCAAGTTTATTTGGATAGCACTATTCATACACAGGGTAACACAAAGTGCTTTACAAAGGCATAAAAAAAAGTTCACATGAGAAAAAAAGACACTGGAATTACATTAAAATCAAAAAAGGGAAAAAAAGATATACTTTTCTTTTTCCTTTTGGTCAGACAACATATAGTTTTTAGATGTTACCTGCTTGACACTTGTAACTATACTACTTGTCTGAACAAAAGAAAAAAGAAAAGTATAACTACATAAACAGAAGACAAAATGAACATCATTAACCTTAAGGGAAAAAAGACATTAAAATCATCAGAGATAAACATGATTTTAAAATGCATTCACAGAGTAAAAGAAAGACATTAATTATATTAAAATAATACATTAAAATTAACAGTAAAATTAAACAAGAGTAAAGCAAGATGGATGGATGGATGGATGGATGGATGGATGGATGGATGGATGGATGGATGGATGGATGGATGGATAGATAGATAGATAGATAGATAGATAGATAGATAGATAGATAGATAGATAGATAGATAGATAGATAGATAGATAGATAGATAGATAGATAGATAGATAGAGGGACTTTTACAGGTTCCAGTAGTATCCACAAACTTAAAAATCTTAAAAACAACAGTAAAAAAAAAAAAAAATTTAATTTCCACAGTTTGTGCAAAGAAGACTGTTGTGTTTAGAGAGTCTGTGTAATGTGAACAGTGTGTGTGTGTGTGTGTGTGTGTGTGTGTGTGTGTGTGCCCTATAGTCCAGGAACATGAGTGTTTTTAAGACTTTAAGGCTGATTGATTGATTGATTGATTGATTTTTCATTTGACATGCTGAACCTAAAATCACACAAAAAACATGAAATCCAAATGGGAAAAAGTTGGATTCTTTGCAGTTTTTTTTTACCAAAAACATGTTGAACGAACCATTTTAATAATTTAGAATGTGAAAACTTTTTTAAAAAATTACAAATTTAGAAAATAATAAAGTTATATACAACTATTTACATGAAACTGTTTTTAAGGAAAACTATATACAACTATTTATAACAACAGTCAGGTGTCACAGGATGCCACACATCTGATTGGCTGATGTAGTTTAATTTTACACCTAATGTGGTGACTTTTTTTTTTTTCTTTATGCAAACACTTCCCTTAGAATCCCATTTGTACCATCTCTTCTTGCATTGAACCTGATGACAGTATTACTGAAAATTCTGTTTTTATTGTGCATCATAAGTCTTTTTTTATTTTGGCCTTTAACACCATTGACTTCACAGTTTGACTTTGACGTCACACAAGCTCAAATGAAGACTCAGCGAGGCTTCGTCTGCTAAAACGTAGTCTTAAATCGGTTAAATCCAGGCACTCTGAAGGGTTAATGCAGTGTTTTTCAACTTTGGGGTCACCTGAAATTTCTAGTAATTGTTTAAAAAATAAAAGAAAAGAAAAATACTAATAAATTTTATTTAATGATTTAATATATATTTCATCATAATTAAAACACCACACACTTTTCCTAATAAAAATCAAGTTCAAATAAAATGCAGGATATAATATCTGAGAGGACATATCTTGATTGACCTGATCATGTGACTGCATGCTTTATTCCACTTCAACCTGCCTGGACACAGTCACAGTCAGAAAACTGGACCAAACAGAGAATGGACAGATTTCTTCCCATGTCCTGCCCCAATAAGACATCTAAGAGGAAAATGTGTCTGTTTTGAATGTCTGGGGTCACCAGAAGTTTGTGACGTTAAACTGGGGTCAGGATCCAGAAAAGGCTGGAACCACTGGGTTAATGTGTTGTTTCTTTGTGTCCTCCAGGTCTTATCCATCTGTCCTAAGGACATGAGGGCCGATATCTGCGTCCACCTCAACAGGAAGGTAGGAGTCCTCCTCAAACACAAACAGAACACTGCTTAAAGTCATTCGTAAAAAAAAAAAAAAAAAAAAAAAAAAAGGAAAAGCAGAAAATTCAGTCTATTGTTGAATATTTCCAAGGTAACATTTTGAAACTTTTTCATAATAACATGAATTTTCTTTGTAGAATATTTAGACAATGCTCATCATTGAATCTTTTATGGGTTGTAACTAAGTTTAAGTGAAAATAAACTTCATTATTTAGTAGAAAATGTTAAAATACAGCAAATACAATGTTGTTGTTCTGTTTTATATATATTTTTTATTGATGTGTACACAAGAGGACCAAATGCACTTACATATACCAGAGCATACAAAATATAATTAAATAAGGTAAAAACTATATGACAAAAATGATGTAATGATGTAAACATAACACATAAACTGTATAAACGGCATAAAAAGACAAGTGTTAAGAAAAGGATGTAATGAGACAAAAAAAAAAAAAAAAAAACGGTGTAAAAGACATGATAAGACTCATTATGTAAAAGATGGAACAATAAAAACCAACATAAGACATAATAAAAAAAAAAACGGTAAAAACAACATGATGTGACAAAAATGATGTAATGACAAACAAGACATAAATTACATAAAAAGATAAGTGTCATATAAAGGACATGAGACAAAAACTGTAAAAAAAAAACAAAAAAAAAACATGATTAGATAAAAATAAAGTAAAAGACAATAAAAGACAATAAAGCAAAAAATAATGGAAGATCATTGATGCTATTTATTTTCTTTTTTTTTTATTGTGTATGTTTTTATTTTATCCTATAGACCTAGTTTTGGTGTCCTTAGTAAAGCATGAATAATAATAATAATAATAATAATAATAATAATAATAATAATAATAATAATAATAATAATAATAATAAATGAATAACAACAGCAAGATAAAACAGACGATGTATAAAATACATAGAAGTAAACAAATAGATAAAAGAGTAACTGCAACATATAGAAATGAAAATGTAAAATGGAGAAATAAGGCTCATTACGTAAAAGATGTAATAAGACAAAACCTTACATAAGACATGACACAAAAACGACAACTTTTATTCATGGAAGATATTTCATAAACTGAACAAACCCGATCCAATGTCAGTCCAGTGTTGTTGTTCAGTGCAGACGGCTCCAAAAAGCATCTGTATTGTGTAAAAAACCTTGTTCTGTAAACTCCTGCTCTTCTTGCTAATAATAACATGTTGATAAAGGTGTTACACAACATTTAATTTGGACACATCTGTTGTACAGACTGATTCAATACAAGAGGAGAGATGAACATAAAAGCTTTTAGCGTTTCTCAAATATCCACCAAAAAACAAGAGTCTTTTCAGTTTAATCAGACTCCCTTCAGGATTCGATGTCCTCCGGTTTTCTTCTCATTTGGCAGAAGGGAGCTGTTCATCACCACTGACAGTAAATGAGGCCCTGGTGCCATAAGAACAGCTCAGAACAGACTTAAAGAGATGAAAAGTTACAGCAGAACAAGTGGAAAATGTAAATGTGACGCTCATTAGGAACCACGAGTCTTTAAAAGAAAAATAAGCTTGAAACAACATCAAATCTGCAGAGATAATGCACAGTCCACAGGCACGAGGATCAGGGTGATGGATGTGTGTGTCGGACGGTTAGTGTTTTTAACGTTCACTTCCCACTATTATTCTGGTGGATCTTTGTTTTATTTTTATACCTTCTACTTCAAATGTCTTCATCTGATGTCTTATTATGACTCCTAATTTCTAACAGTTCAGCTCAGTGTTCCTGCATATTTGACAGCAGGGCTCTCAAACTCATGTTCTTTCAGGTTCCACATTCAGTCCAATTTGATCTGAAGTGGGCCGGACCAGTAAAATAATAGCATATTAGCCTATAAATACTGACAACTCCAAATTTTTGTCTTTGTTTTAGTGTAAAGAAAACAAAAAAAAAACATTAAATTATGAAAATACTTACTTTTATAAACTATCCAAACAAAAAAGATGTGAATAACCTGAAAAAACTGAAATTTCTTTAGAAAAATGTTGTGCAATTTTAACAATATTCTGCCTCAACTTATCATTTCTACATGTGCATTATAAATCAGATCTACAAAGACATTAAACACTTTGTAACAGGCAGAAAATTGTTCAAATTGTGCTTAATTTTCTGTAGACATTTCAGGTTGTTCATATTTGTTCAGGTTATTCACATTTTATTGTTCCAGGATAGTTTGTAAATGTAAATATTTACATAGTTTAATGTTATTTTTTGCACTAATACAAAGAAAAAAAACTGAAGTTGTTAATTCAAGATTTTTTTGCTTAATTCAAGATTTTTTTTTATTTTTTATTTATTTTTTTTTTATTTTGCTTAATTCAAGATTGTTTCCTTAATTCAAGCTTTTTTTTTTTTTTTTTTTTTGCTTAATTCAATTCAAGACTGTGGAATTTTTGCACTTTGTAAAAACATCCCACGCACCAGATTGGAACCTTTGGCGGGCCACATTTGGCCCCCGGTCTGCATGTTTGAGACCCCTGTTTTACAGTAATGTGTGATTTCAGCACCACGGACAGCGTACGATCCCAAACACATCAAACGCGCATCATTCTAAAACACTTAAAGTAATTAGACGGCAAACTAAACACACTTAGGTTTGTTGTTTTTTTTTTCAATAAGTTCAATCTTAACCTTTAGGGGTCTGAGCCTATTTTTGCCGCTTTTGAGTACTTTGGATTTTGGCTTTATATACCATACAAACAAATGTTTAATATACCCATGTTTGCTATCTTTTTTTTTCAGCACAACTTCATCTATCTCATCTGTGTATCATTTTTTCACTTTAACCTTCTGTATCAACACAAATGGACAAAAAACACACAAAAATATAAAATCTGATTTGAAAAATGTATATAATTTGTTCATCTGATGTCTTATTATGACTCCTAATTTCTAACAGTTCAGCTCAGTGTTCCTGCATATTTGACAGCAGGGCTCTCAAACTCATGTTCTTTCAGGTTCCACATTCAGTCCAATTTGATCTGAAGTGGGCCGGACCAGTAAAATAATAGCATATTAGCCTATAAATACTGACAACTCCAAATTTTTGTCTTTGTTTTAGTGTAAAGAAAACAAAAAAAAAACATTAAATTATGAAAATACTTACTTTTATAAACTATCCAAACAAAAAAGATGTGAATAACCTGAAAAAACTGAAATTTCTTTAGAAAAATGTTGTGCAATTTTAACAATATTCTGCCTCAACTTATCATTTCTACATGTGCATTATAAATCAGATCTACAAAGACATTAAACACTTTGTCACAAGCAGAAAATTGTTCAAATTGTGCTTAATTTTCTGTAGACATTTCAGGTTGTTCATATTTGTTCAGGTTATTCACATTTTATTGTTCCAGGATAGTTTGTAAATGTAAATATTTACATAGTTTAATGTTATTTTTTGCACTAATACAAAGAAAAAAAACTGAAGTTGTTAATTCAAGATTTTTTTGCTTAATTCAAGATTTTTTTTTATTTTTTATTTATTTTTTTTTTATTTTGCTTAATTCAAGATTGTTTCCTTAATTCAAGCTTTTTTTTTTTTTTTTTTTTGCTTAATTCAATTCAAGACTGTGGAATTTTTGCACTTTGTAAAAACATCCCACGCACCAGATTGGAACCTTTGGCGGGCCACATTTGGCCCCCGGTCTGCATGTTTGAGACCCCTGTTTTACAGTAATGTGTGATTTCAGCACCACGGACAGCGTACGATCCCAAACACACCAAACGCGCATCATTCTAAAACACTTAAAGTAATTAGACGGCAAACTAAACACACTTAGGTTTGTTGTTTTTTTTTTCAATAAGTTCAATCTTAACCTTTAGGGGTCTGAGCCTATTTTTGCCGCTTTTGAGTACTTTGGATTTTGGCTTTATATACCATACAAACAAATGTTTAATATACCCATGTTTGCTATCTTTTTTTTTCAGCACAACTTCATCTATCTCATCTGTGTATCATTTTTTCACTTTAACCTTCTGTATCAACACAAATGGACAAAAAACACACAAAAATATAAAATCTGATTTGAAAAATGTATATAATTTGTTCATCTGATGTCTTATTATGACTCCTAATTTCTAACAGTTCAGCTCAGTGTTCCTGCATATTTGACAGCAGGGCTCTCAAACTCATGTTCTTTCAGGTTCCACATTCAGTCCAATTTGATCTGAGGTGGGCCGGACCAGTAAAATAATAGCATATTAGCCTATAAATACTGACAACTCCAAATTTTTGTCTTTGTTTTAATGTAAAAAAACAAAACAAAAAAACATTAAATTATGAAAATACTTACTTTTATAAACTATCCAAACAAAAAAGATGTGAATAACCTGAAAAAACTCAAATTTCTAATAAAAAATTTGGTGCAATTTTAACAATATTCTGCCTCAACTTATCATTTCTACATGTGCATTATAAATCAGATCTACAAAGACATTAAACACTTTGTAACAGGCAGAAAATTGTTCAAATTGTGCTTAATTTTCTGTAGACATTTCAGGTTGTTCATATTTCTTCAGGTTATTCACATTTTATTGTTCCAGGATAGTTTGTAAATGTAAATGTTTACATAGTTTAATGTTATTTTTTGCACTAATACAAAGAAAAAAAATTGAAGTTAATTCAAGATTTTTTTTTTTTCTTAATTAAACATTTTTTCCTTAATTCAAGCTAATTTTGTTTTTGCTTTGTTTTTTTTTTGCTTAATTCAGTTCAAGACTGTGGAATTTTTGCACTTTGCAAAAACATCCCACGCACCAGATTGGAACCTTTGGCGAGCCACATTTGGCCCCTGGCCCGCATGTTTGAGACCCCTGTTTTACAGTAATGTGTGATTTCAGCACCACGGACAGTGTACGATTCCAAACACATCAAACGCGCATCATTCTAAAACACTTAAAGTAATTAGATGACAAATGTTACGCCCCGGCCTAGGGGTTTACCAGGGTGAACATAATATGCTCACTTTGTCCCCTCCCAGCTCCCAAGCACCTACGTCAGTCAAAAAACTAAAGTTCAAAGTATTTATTTTTAAATCAACTAAAGAGGGGTTAGGGGAGGACACGGCTAAAACAGCAAACAAAATATCTTCTTCTGAGCTCAAACTAAATTACCTAGTCAAAATAAATGCAAGAAATAAAATACAGAAAACTAACCAAAAAACAGGAGAAAAGGTGAAAATAAAAGAGCTGACCTCCCCTACCAAAAAAGGATCGAGTTTACAAAAAGATTCTATTTACAGCTATATACAAATACAAAAGTCACACCCGAACACACGGTTGGGAGCTGGCAGGAAGCAAGAGAGAGGACGAACTGAAGATCTAGAGCCATTTTTAAAGGGGCCGGGCAATCATGCTCCACCAATCAGCTTCTTGTAACACAAACAGACACAAAAAGGGCACAGCACACCTACAGGATGGGGGGAGAACACACACACACTAAACAGAAAACATATACACATATACACAAAAATAGGCAAATTATGACCCAGGGTCATAACACAAACTAAACACTTAGGTTTGTTGTTGTTGTTTGTTTTTTTTTTTTTTCAATAAGTAACATTTTAACCCTTAGGGGTCTGAGCCTATTTTGGCCATTTGTCAGTACTTTTGATTTTGCTTTTATATACTATATCAGGGGTCAGCAACCCTGGTCCTAGAGAGCCACTATCCTGCATATTTCAGATGTATCCCTCTTCCAACACACCTATTTCAAATGATAAGCCTATTATCAAGCTCTGTAGAAGCCTGATAATGACCATCAGGTGTTTTCTGGAAGAGGGAAACATCTGAAACATGCAGGATAGTGGCTCTCTAGGATCAGGGTTGCTGACTCCTGTACTATATAAACAAATATTTACTATACCCATGTTTGGTATCTTTTCTTTTCAGCACAACTTCATCTATCTCATCTGTCTATTATTTTTTCCCTTTAACCTATTATAGCAACACAAAGGGACAAAAAATACATAAAAATATAAAATCCAATTTGAAAAATGTATATAATTTGTTCATCCGATGTCTTATTATGACTCCTAATTTCTAATAGTTCAGGTCAGAGTTCCTGCATATTTGACAGGAATGTGTGATTTCAGCACCATGGACAGCACACGATCCCAAACACATCAAACGCGCATCATTCTAAAACTTAAAGTAATTAGACGAAAAACTAAACACACTTAGGTTTGTTGTTTTTTTCAGTTAGTTAAATTTCTTGAATTTCCCTCAGGATCAATAAAGTATCTATCTATCTATCTATCTATCTATCTATCTATCTATCTATCTATCTATCTATCTATCTATCTATCTATCTATCTATCTATCTATCTATCTATCTATCTATCTATCTATCTATATTTTAACCCTTAGGGGTCTGAGTCTATTTTGGCCGTTTTTCAGTACTTTTCATTTTGCCTTTATATACCATATAAAGAAATGTTCACTATACCCATGTTTGCTAGCCTTTTTTTTCCAGCACAACTTCATTTATCTCATCCGTCTATTATTTTATTTCACTTTAACCTACTATATCAACACAAAAGGACAAAAAACACACAAAAATCAAAAATCCGATTTGAAAAATGCATATAATTTGTTGCATAAATAACACAAAGATGCTTAACGAACCTTTTCAAAGGCTTTAAAAGTGAATATTGGTTCCAAATATTAGGTATAGAAAATCAAAATTCTTAAAAATTAAATATATAGTCAAGTATTTGAAATAAAAGCATATCTTTTGGCGTTTTCTCTGGTTTTCTCACTTCTGTACTCATATCCTTTAACCCTTTTACTTATTAAACTGGCAGTTTTGTTCCCATTCTCTTTTCTGTTTCCACCTGGATATGCACCACCCGCACAAAAAATAATAAATAATCACACATAAACACACACAATTCTGTTGCAAACAAAGTTATCGCATCTGTTCATAGTTGCATCGATGACTGCTGATGATGTAACAGGTCTGGAAGGGTTGTCCCGTTTCATAGGGGAATGTTTCAACCCCTACCACTTGCACCTCCCTTTCAAGGGGTAGTGCTAGGGCGTCTCATTTTTGGGACTTCTTTTCCAATCAAGCTCTTAATTTGACCAGTTAATGTCTTATATATTTGTAACTCCCAGAAAAAATTTCGACCCAATCCATAAAGTTTTAGATCCCCCCCACTGCACTTTAGGGTGCCCGTCAGCCGAGTCCAGAAAACCCATTTTTCAATGGAAAATCATGCATTTATCGGTTAATTATGCCATATTTGCTGCCATATATGCAAATGTCACTTTAGAGGTTTTGGGAGATGCTACTGTCATTTATGAAGGTCTCAAATCATGTACATGTTAAGGTCACAGGATTTTAGACAAGGACAAGGTCATTTGACACTAAAAAAATGGGTAAAATCACACGTTTTTGCTTTTTTCTTTATTGCCTAGTCTTATTTCAAAGATATGCACTCTGGGATTTCACTGGAGAACATTCGATCCTAGATTACCCATCTGGTACCCTCCCTTTTCTTCAGTTCAGCAGGTACCAGATTTCTTTTTCCAGACAAGGGTGGGCGGCTGTGGCTCAGTTGGTAGAGTGGGTCATCCAATGACCAAAGGGTCAGCGGTTGGAATCCTGGCTCCGACTGTCCACATGTCTAAGTAAAAGAAGTCCCAAAAATGAGATGCCCTAGGGTCATGCCAAGTGCAAGGGGTAGGGGTAGGGCTAAGGGGTAGGGGTAAGGGGGAGAGCCAAGCGGGGAATTGTGTTTGGGCCTAAGACAATAGTTTAGCCTTGTATTTATGTTGATCTTATTCCTTGTTGAGATGAAGATTCCAATCTGTCTCGTCTCCTCAGGTGTTTAACGAACATCCTGCGTTCCGATTGGCCAGCGACGGCTGCCTTCGATCCCTGGCCGTGGAGTTTCAGACCATCCACTGCGCCCCCGGAGACCTGATCTTCCACGCCGGGGAGAGCGTCGACACCCTCTGCTTCGTGGTGTCGGGGTCGCTGGAGGTCATCCAGGATGATGAGGTCATCGCCATCCTAGGTACGTGTTACTGGGGTTAAACAGACGACATTATAGTTTTACATCCATTCTGCTTATGGTTTACAGCTGTTATTTCTGAGCATGTGTTGAAGCCTACGACAGATTCGTGGACTGACCAAAAACCAACCTGATGGTAAAATATAGTGTTTCTTGGTGACCGTGATGGTCAGGTGGGCTCTGAAAGCACTGAAAAGATATTTTTTCATATTGGTTATCCTCTACAGCACAGATTAAAACCTTAGTAAGAGTTTCTTTTTCCCATTTCCTTTTCCATGAATGTGGCGCCACAGGCTGAAAGGTACGGGTTTGCTATGCCCACAGTTCTGTCTCAGGCAGAACTGCATATGAATGAATGAATGAATGAATGAATAAATGTTTTTATTATTGTGTCTTGCATAAAAAAAAAAACAAACATGCCCAGCCCTTACATTGGTTTATAAGACACCAAAAATACACACCAAAAATCAAACACCAGACAACAGGCACAATAGATATGAACAAAACTAAATACTGACCTATTTAAATAAACATATCTGCCACTTTTTCCAGGCTTTACAAACAAATAATGGTAATTTATATACATTAGAACTATACAACCATTTCATCTTGTCATCATCAGTGCTCCAGAACATATCAGGATTTCGGATACACATATCATCAAACAAAGAGGCTCTGAGTTCATCATACAGAGGACAATACAAAAGAAAATGTGATTCATTTGCCACTTCTCCCAAATCACACAGTCCACAAAGTCTGTTTTCTTCTGGGGTTTAGGTAAATACGTTACGCATACACATACGCTGAATGGTGCAGCATTAAAAAACAGCAGAATGGCGTAGCTTTGTTTTCATCTTGTTCTGTGCTCATGTGTTGTATTACGGCTGGACGATGTGGGAAAAAAAAACATATCACGATAATTTTTTTCATATCAGACGATATCGATGTGGATCACGATATATAAATCAAATCACTATTTTTGTCAAGCTTAATTTTTCCGTTACTCATAAGTTAGTTGTGAAGACATCAGAAGGTTATTTTTTGATTTAAACATGATTTATTTTCTGTCAGAGGTTGAACGTGACAGATGTACTGAAGAACATTATACAAGTGTTTCAGATCAATAAAACAGGTGCATATTAAAACTAAACTAAAAGTCTGACCAGCAGGAAAAAAGCTTTCAAGTTTTAAAAGAGAACACATACAAAACAGACCATCTTCACGAAGCAGTGCCAGAGATGTTTACATGGGGGTGCGTTCCTTAACTGCCATAACTGGTGTAAACAGAAAATGAAACTTAACGTGCTTTGAATGTCCAACTCCCGGCTTCTGTGCCACACCCTACTTTTCGGTAACCCAAGTTCTCTTCTTCTTTTTTCCTGAGGGAACACTCATTTCCTCCCGCTTCAGCCCAAACATTAGTGTGTGTGCTGCGGCTGCTCTTACACCTGTGCTGTGTGCGTCAACCTAACTTGCCATGGCTCTAGTGGGATTGGTTCGGTGTGGCACTACTTAATTATGCATGGCTGTTCTTATGTCTGTCAAAAAATGGACGAATGAATTCTATCGAAACTGTATCAAGCATGTCTCCTATTTCTATCTGAGGAGAAGTTATTTTGTGATATGTATTGTTATCATTTTATCGCCCAACCCTGTGTTGTATGATGGTACAACTGGCTGAAGGTGTAAACTGACAGCTCAAAGGTCGACACTATTTTGCTGTTTCCTCTCACTGCACCGTTCACAGTGTGTGCAGTTCTGTCTGAGACAAAACTTTAGGCAAAGCAAACCCATACCTTTCAGCCTGTTGTTCCTCACACACGGAAAAGGAAACAGGCTGATAGGTATGGGTTTGCTTTGCCCAGAGTCTCGTCTCTCAGACAGAGCTGCAGCATTATGAGTGGTGCAGCATTAGGAAACAGTAGTACGGCGTTGCTTTATTTTTTATCTTGCTCCGCCCTCACATGTTGTATGATGCTGTGATTTGTTGGAGATATAAACTGACAGCTCAAAGGTCAACGCCCAGAAACAACAACAGAAAACAGAAAATCCAGGCAGAGGTCAGGGTCTTTACAGATATTATAGCATCAGTTTGCATCTGTTTGTTGGTTGCATCTATTATGTACACAAATTGCATTGATTTTCAAGAAATGTAGGTAATTACCCCCACCAAGGAGGTTATGTTTTCATCGGGGTTTGTCTGTCTGTCGGTCTGTCTGTCTGTTTATTTGTTTGTTTGTTTGTTGCCTCCGCCAAGGATGATATCTGTCTGTTAGCAAGATAGCTCAAACATTTATGGATGGATTTTGATAAAAATTTCAGGAAATGTTGATACCGGCACAAGGAACAAATGATTAACCCTTTCATGTATGAATTATAAGAGCCTTAGTCAAGATTTTTTTTTTTTTTTGCTGAGTATTTTTATTCCTCGAGGCATTAAAAAAAAAATGCGATTTTAATAGTTTTTATGAACCCATTTTTCATGGAGTTGCAAAAATGTCCACTCAGGTGCACACCATGCATTAAATTTTTGAAGCAAAGAAATGCATTTACTGATTAAACTGTGTGAAAACTATGAAATAAAAACATTTTTATTGCAGCTAATCTGATGATTTCTCCCATTTTAACATACACTAATACTAGTCATTACCCACTTCATGGAGAGAATATGCAAAAAAAACCAAACCAAACCAAAACACAAAACCTCTTAATTACAGTTTAATAACATTAACAAGCAATTGATTTCCACTCAAAGAAGTTAGTGCAGATCAGGTTTATCAAGAACAGTAAAGTTACAGTAACAGTATGAATTGCAGTGTATGGGGTGGTGCATGCACTGCAAAAATCTAAATCTTACCAAGTGTATTTTTCTCATTTCTAGTCAAAATATCTCATCACACTTAAAATAAGACATAATCACCTAAAGAGTTTTTTTTTTTTTCTTAATTCAAGCAAAAAAAATCTGCCAATGGAACAAGTGAAAATTATCTTGGTAAGATTTCTTGAAATCAGATTTTGCAGATCTTGTCTAAAAATCAGTTCTTATATCTCACCGAAAAGTTCCTCTTTGGGTGATTCTGTCTGATTTTAAGTGTGATGAGATATTTGGACTAGAAATGAGAAAAAGACATTGGGTCAGATTTAGATTTTTGCAGCGTGTGTGTCCACTGTGTTGGCTGATATGGAACTAAAACAACAAAATCCATGAATATACAAGAGAACAGCTGTCCACTGTGGTGACCACTGTGCATGAAAGGGTTAAATTTGTGATCTGCCTTAGTGGAGGTCTGTGCTGTCTAAGCGCTTTTCTAGTTTTCATTGTTTTCAGAGAAATTAGCTGCTTTTCTGGGTTCTAGTATTTTTCTGTAATTTTGTAGCAGACTTACACGTACATGTGGGGTGTTTAAGGTAAATAAATATATAATCTAAACTTGTATTATTATTATTATTATTATTATTATTATTATTATTTCCATGCACGCACAAAGGGTTGGACGAGTGCTAAATGATGTTCTTAAATGCAGAAAATAAAACATTCTACAGACGTTCACTGGGGACCTACTGAGTCCTGTAGATCTGGGAAAAATCAGTCAGTTAATTTTGATGCTCTCTAATTTGTTTAACATTAATTTGGTTGAAGTGGCTCCGAAAATAGCTCAGGTGATTCACCAGAGCAGACTAACAGTTGGGAATTAACTGATAATTACTGGATTATCTGAAGTTAATGAATGTCCCCTTATTGTAAAGTGTTACTGACAAGTGCAGGCTTTGTGTTTGAGCCATAAAGTAATTTAACTAGAGTTTATGCATATTTTTCCTCATTTAACCCTTTCATGCATAGTGGTCACTACAGTGGACAGCTATATATATATTCATGGATTTTGTTGTTTTAGTTGCATATCAGCCAACACAGTGGACATGTATGCATCATCCCATTCACTGCAGTTCATACCTTTACTGTAACTTTGCTGTTCTAGATAAACCTGATCTAGAGTAACATGTTTAAGAGTAAATCAGTTGTTGTTATTAGTCTGTAATTAACAGTTTTTGTAAAAAAAAATTTTTTTTTTGTTCTTTTTTTGCATATTATCTCCGTGAAGTGAGTAATGACTGGTATTAGAGTGTTAAAATGTGAGAAAACATCAGAGTAGGAGCATTAAAAATAAATGTCTGGTAAAGCTTCATACTGTCTTCCACATATAATTATTGTAGGTAATTCATTTATCAGACAAACTAGTAAAGAGAGTAAACAAACAACTACCCCTGTCTGATAAATTAATTACCTAAAATAAGCATTAAAAATGTTTTTATTTCATAGTTTTCACACAATATATCAGTAAATATATGTTTCTTTGCTTCAAAAATTAAACACATGGTTTCCAGCTGAGCGGACATTTTTGCAACTCCATGAAAAATAGGTTCATAAGAAAATTTTCTTTAGGCATGTTTTTTTTTTTTCATGCCTAAAGAGGAATAAAAACACTTAGGAAAAAAAATATCTTGATTAAGGGTCTCATAATTCATGCATGAAAGGGTTAAATATCGGTCTTTTGATTTTGTCTTTATGTTAGGATCGTAAGATAGTTTTACATGTAATCTTTTTCTAATATTAATCTAGTGTAGTGTTTGTAAATAATCAGCCAATCTGTGTTCTGTTAGTTTTGTCCTGCTACCATAAGTTGACCCTCTGCTGTAAAGCGCAGCTAAGTGTAGTAAAGTGATGGAAGGACACCTGCAAAGCACATGCTCTGAGGGGACAGACTTTTAATTAAGCAGGACAGGAAGCAACAGTATTTCTGACCATCGTTGTTGGGAATGGGAATCAATAAGAATTTAACGATTCCGATTCCATTATTGATCATGCTTATCGATGCGATTTCTTTTATCGATTCTCTTATTGATTGTCATTGGGTGAGGGAACAAAAGAGTAAAATACAAGAAGGAATAAAACAGTGATTCCTCTATGTCTCCTGCTGTTGTGCTCCTCATTTTCTTTGTCCCTACCTTCGGAAACTTTTATTTGAGGAGGCAGGATGTTTATTATCCCCCCCCCCCAGGAACCGCACCTGGATGACGCCCTGGTGTTTGCTCTGTCACTAGATTCCCAAGCGTCGCTAAGTAACGTATCAAACACGTGACATTCCTGCAAATGAATCACATGCTGTGTTAAAGTGGCCCTGGTGTCGTCTTTACACCTGAAATATAGCCGTACTTCGGAGCGTTTCTGCCTCGACGCCATGTTGGTTCTCAAAAAGAAGCTGTTCTCGACAAGGTTGTTATCGTTAACGAAAACTAATGAAATGACGAAAACTAGAATTGTAAAAACATTTTCGATAACTGAAATAAATAAATAATAATAATAATAATAATGGATTGGATTTATATAGCGCTTTTCTAGACACCCAAAGTGCTTTTCATTATTAACCCATTATTCATTCGCTCTCACATTCACACTCTGGTGGTGGTAAACTACATCTGTAGCTACAGCTGCCCTGGGACAGGCTGACAGAAGCGTGGCTGCCAATTTGCGACTGACCACCACCAAACATTCATACACCAGTGTGGGTGGCACTGGAGGCAAGGAGGGTGAAGTGTCTTGCCCAAGGACACAACGGACTGACTAGGACAGAGCGGGATTCGAACTGCCAAATCTTTCGGTTATTGAACGACCCACTCTACCACCAGAGCCACAGCCGCCCCAATAAAAAAAATAAAAACTATTAATTAAAAGAAAAAAAGGATAACTAGCTGAAACTGTATTGTGTGCTTACAAAACTAACTAAAACGTATAAAAATTTTGGATCAAATTCCCTTCGTTTTCGTCTTTGTCAATGTCGGATTGATACGAAATCGATTTATTTCGCTCAAGCAATTTTAGCTAGCGGCATCATATGATATTTAACGGTCCATCACTTGTGGTCACTTGTGGTTTCCAGTCATCTTTTCGTCCCCATTCTACCTGGAAACATGGAGACTAAAGTTGAGAGAAAGCAGCAGAGCCGTGTCTGGGATTTATGTGAATACGACAGCGAAGAAGAGAAAAGATATAAAGAAAACTACAACGAAACTAAAACTAAGCATTTAGAAAATAACAAAAACTAATAAAAACTAGCAAACCTGCTCTAAAAACAAATTAAAACTAACTGAATTTGAGAAAAAAAAGTCAAAATTAAATAAAACTAAACTATAATGAAAAATCCAAAACTATTATAACCTTGGTTCTTGAGTCCCATCCCTAGTCGTTGTCATCTTAGTATTTGCTGTTTAGGTAATATAGAAATTTAATTTGGATATAGAGGCAAAGAAAGCTTTAACTGTCAACTTTGTTTTTGTAACGTTTTTTGATTTTTCCTTTTTCTCGGAATAGAGACAGATTGCTTCATAATACACCTGCCTTATTTTGTTTTCCCTCTTTTGGATCATACTTGGAACACACGATTGAGAAAGCTTCACATCCTGCAAGAAGTGACTAAGAAGGTTTTGGCTTTTTGTTGCCACTATGCTTTGGTTTTAGAGAAAGTTGAAGGAAAGATGAGGCATTTCATACATTTTCCATCCACTGAGGAGGTTTCATAAGCCCTGCAGGTTTCCTTAACATGTTTCAGGATGACAAAAAAGGAACCAGATGAGGCGGTAACTGGGGTTTGAGTGCCAGAAAACTGACATAAGGACCTATTTTTACCACTGGTTTCATGTAAAAGTAAAAACCAGAGTCAGTGCAGTCACGTCATTGACTCAATCGCTGTACTCTGTTATTCATGAGGAGAATAAAGAGGAAGCAGGAGAGGCCAACGGAGATGATGTCAGGGAAATTGCCTCTTATAGCGACAAACACAGATACAATACATCGGAAGAATGGCTGCGGCAGATTCTCATAAGCACCGGCAGGACCCAGATGACTGTTCAGCACCGCAGAATAACAAGAAGGACACATTATTACAGCTGAGCACCGAGCTGCACCGCAAATTGGTGTTGTTGAGAGCATTGGGAGTGAGTTAAAGTTTGCAGTAGTGGCTGTTAAACTGTCACAAACACACACATGCAACATACGAAGGTTAATAAGTCAGTCTGACACTCGACCTCTGCACAGACACTTACTACAGCAGGTTTAAGACTGGAAATACGATCAGTTAAACCAGGAGAAGACTTCACACCAGGACAGAAGAAGTCAGATAGAAACAAGAACACTTTGTGTAGGGATGCACTATATGGACAAAAGTATGTGGACACGTTGAATTCTGGTGTTTGGGATAGGGTTTTTTTGCTTGAATTAAGCAAAAAAAAAAATCTGGAATTAAGCAAAATTTATGTCTTGAATTAAGCAAAAAAAAAAGTCAAATTAAGCTATATATATATATATATATATATATATATATATATCTTAATTATACTTATACTATACTATACTATAATTATACTTAATTATACTATATATATATATATATATATATATATATATATATATATATATATATATATATATATATATATATATCTTGAATTAAGCAAAAAAAAATCTTGAATTAAGCACAAAAAATTCTTGAATTAGGCAAAAAAAAATCTTGAATTAAGCAAAACATATATATCTTGAATTAAGCAAAAAAAATATTGAATTTAGCCAAAAAAAAGGCAAATTAAGCTATATATATATATATATATATATATATATATATATATATATATATATATATATATCTTGAATTAAGCAAAAAAAAAATCTTGAATTAAGCACAAAAAATTCTTGAATTAGGCAAAAAAACAATCTTGAATTAAGCAAAACATATATATCTTGAATTAATCTGAAAAAAAAATCTTGAATTAAGCAAAAAAAAAAAAATCTCAAATTAAGCAAAAAAAAAAATCTATCTTGAATTAAGCAAAAAAAATCTTGAATTAAGCAAAAAACAGTCTTGAATTAAGCAAAAAAAAATCTTGAATTAAGCAAAAAACAATCTTGAATTAAGCAAAAAAAAAAATCTTGAATAAAGCAAAAAAAAATTCTTGAATTAAGCAAAACATATATATCTTGAATTAAGCAAAAAAAAAATCTTGAATTAAGACAAAAAAATCTTGAATTAAGCAAAAAACAATCTTGAATTAAGCAAAAAAAAAATCTTGAATTAAGCAAAAAAAATCTATCTTGAATTAAGCAAAAAAAAAAAATCTTGAATTAAGCAAAAAAAAAAATCTTGAATTAAGCATAACATATATATCTTGAATTAAGCCAAAAAAATCTTGAATTAAGCAAAAAAAAAAAATCTTGAATTAAGCAAAAAAATCTTGAATTAAGCAGAAAAAAAAAATCTTGAATTAAGCAAAAAAAAAAAAACATTTTAATAAAGCAAAATATATATTTTGAATAAGCAAAACAAATCTTGAATTAAGCAAAAAAAAAAAATCTTGAACTAAGCAAAAAACAATCTTGAATTAAGCAAATATATATGTGTGTGTGTGTGTGTGTGTGTGTGTGTGTGTGTGTGTGTGTGTATCTTGAATTAAGCCAAAAAAAAAATCTTGAATTAAGACAAAAAATAAAATAAAAAAAAATCTTGAATTAAGTAAAAAAAATCTTGAATTAAGCAGAAATAATCTGCCAGTGGAACTAGTGAAAATTATCTTGGTAAGATTTTTTGAAATAAGATTTTCCAGATCTTTTCTAATAGGGGTCTGGGATACAAAATAATAATGAAAAATTCCATAATATAATTTTATATTGGATTAAATATCATTGCATTGATGACAAAAATATTGGGACACATCATGTCTGCAGCTGTAAGATGTCCAGTTCATGCTAATTTGCGATAAAAACATCAATATTTCCTTAAAGTTTAATGGTGGATTTTTCTTCTTAAGTAAGATGTGAAGAAAGTAAATGGTTAGTTGTGGTAAAAAGTTATTATTTGCAGTCAGAGCATGAAAACAATATTAGAAATTTTGAGGAAGAACATTTAAAACCAGAGTTATGAATTTAAAAAATAAATTAAATTAAATAAATGTTGAGAGAAATTAAGCAAAAAACATCTCTGAGGCATTTTGGAAACAAAGATAAGAATTTAAACCAAACTAACCAATGTAATGATATTAATCCCAATATAAAACTATATTATTATGATATTTGTTATTATTGTTTTGTATTCCAGACCCCTGTTAGAAAAGAAACACCTGAATTCAACGTGTCCACATACTTTTGTCCATATAGTGTAAATCTAGAGTTTAGAGCTGAATAGTATCATACTGTCCATAGTTGGTGTCCAACCTGTGGATGTGCATTGATATGGGCGGAGCTTCGATCTGATGTGACATGAACGTGATTTTCTGAACATGGAAACTTAGAAACAATGCTTCCACTTTTACATAACTGTGTAAAACAAAGTCACTTTAATCTATTCATATATTTTCTATCATATCTAATGGTTTTATTTGGACGAAGGAGGGAGAGCAAAGGTGAGTAATTATATTCTATATTCTGGCTGTTCTCACCCTTATTTCAGTTCTTGCTGCTTTAATTAAGCAGTGCTGCTCCATAAAATGACACTACAGCCTTATAACAGCAGCAAAAACTGGGGTAAAAGAACTGTTTTCAATTGAACATCCCATAGTTTCATTTAAATGCATTAAAACAACCCACCATGAATACTGATAATGAATTAGCACTGTTTTTTTTTTTTTTTTTTGCATAACTAACCTTGTCATGCTCCCTCCGGATTCGTCAGTCCAACGTCATCGTAATTTTAACAGTTAATCACGTAACAGGTGTGTCATCGTATCTAATGTCACAACATGGACGACGCATTATTCATGAGTCACACACAGCTGTGGGGTAAATCATCTGCAATAATCACATCAGATGACGAACTGAAGTAAAGACATCATCAAAACCACAGATACAGACAAATCTAACTCAATAAAAGATTCATTACTGTGTTTTCATTGTATAATATAAAGTTAAACCCACAGTTGATTGAGTCTTTTTTTATCTACAGTGGGAACAGGTGCCTCTTATTCCAACATGTTTCTACAGAATGAAGTCCCTCAAACTCATTTTTTCATTTTATCTCCTTAACCCTATAACGCCAAACGTATCATATTTGATACATGAGTTTTGAAGCCCTCTACATGATCAGTGTGATATTTAAAACTAGGGATGCACCGATACCACTTTTTTCCAGACCGAGTACAAGTATGAGTACTTATATTGAGTACTTGCTGATACCGAGTACCAGTGGCGGCTGCTCGTCTTTCAGACAGGGGAAGCTCATCGTCGGCTTACATAAAAAAATAAACAAAAAAAAAAAAAAGAATTAAGAAAATGCTCAGTGACCTCATCGTACCAAGTAGGCGTCTTTCCCAGGGACTGGACCAGTGTCCTCTCAATATCATCAGAGCTAGGCTGTTTAGATTGCTTTGGCCCATTGTGTTGTGGGTGTAAGACTTCAGCCTTTTTAAACAACAGATGCTCCTTTCACTCCGACCTAGCCGACAGTTTGATTGATTTAACTATCTACAAAACGATATCAAACTCGAACAAGAAATGATTAAATTATGTAACTGAAACAAGAAAACGCTGAAATTATGTTAAATTGAAACAAGGAAGTACAATGAGTGTGTTTTATTTACAGTGCAAGAAATGAACGAGTAATTTCGTAGTGGTTTCTCTCTTGATTTCACAGCAGAATGTGCGACGGTATTAAACTGAACTGTGTCAGTGAAGGAGCAGATCTGAAACTAGCTGTCAATCAAACGGGATTCAGCCTTTCGACCGATCCTCCAATCAGCACGTGGGATTCTGGCGTCCAGCCCGGCCGAGCTCCGCCCACAGCTCCATACACCCCCAGAGACACCTGGTGTCCGGGGGCGGGACAACATCGTGGCATTTATCCAGTTACCGTCCAGTTTTGATGCAATGAAAAAAACTGTTCCATTCAGTCCCATTGAAGCCCAGAGACGCCCGCAGTCTACGGACAAATGCACTGAGCAGAGATGGAGGAGAAAACAGCACAACGGGAATGGATGAGAAGTGAACAACATCGCGTCCGTTGGTTTGTGATAAAGCTGATTTGAACAAACTCATCTTTGAGATGAACGTGTTCTAACGCATTTGTGGTCAATAAAATGTCAACACAACCGAACATATTTAACCATTTAAATTTCGTAATTTTAGGGGAAGCCGGGCTTCCTTTGCAGTCTGTGAGAAATCGCCACTGCCGAGTACCGATACGAGTACGTAATAATCCCATTCCAGTTCTTAGTTCCTTTTGTAAATGTGCTTTATTGTCGTTGTCATTAGTCTGACTGGAACAAAGTGCTGCTACTGACATTTAATGTGTTGGAATGAGCGTTTGTCAATTAATCCACCAGGGGGCGCCGCTCTGAATTAACCATACTGGACAAATACCACGAAGAAGAGTCAAGTTTAATGAGAAGAAGAAGAAGAAAGTCAGTAATAACAAACATGGAGACGACAGAGGTAACACTAATGTAATACTAATATTGCAGTTTTTTTGTTGGTAAGGTTTAAAAGCTTAGCTTCAGCAGGTAGAGAAAAAAGAAATGAGCCATAAGTTTCATTTTCACTTCCGCTGGCGGCGGTCCGCACCGCTCTGTACCTCCATAGTATTATCAGTAGGATGGAAACCGGCCCAGTGTAACCCGTTCAATATATATGATTATATAATTACACAAAACTGGGTTAAATTGTCATTTCATTCATAGTTTATACATACCTGGTGTCGTCCTTATTGTACAGTCTGTTTGGGGTGTTAGTCCTCCAGCCACACCCACTTCTTCTTTGTGTGTCTCCCCGTAGTGTTCGTGTATAAAATCCTTGTGTGCCCGTAGCGCTCCCCTTTTTCATATTGTCTCTGGGGAAAGGTTAGTATCCATATCGTCACATTCCCTGTATTTGTACATTTATTTTCTAATATTTCTTATTATTTGTGGTATCCATGTTTGTTAAGTTGCGTTTACTTTGATGTTGAACTTGTTGGTTTTGTTGTCTGTCCTGCGCAGTGTTGACATGATATTTTCGTTGTTGTAGATCTGGGTACAGGGCACAATTTAGCATCCCAGCTAACTGTTTTATAATCCTGTTGTCCAGGGTAAATAAATGGAGACTGCTTCCACATGAAATCACTGTGCCTCAGGTTTATGCTCATCCAAACACAACACAGAGGGAATAGTCCGATCAGACCAACCCTGGGTATACTCATAAATCTGTCAGTAGTGTTTCTCTAACTCACACAATCATTCTTTGAACAGATCCTCTACGTCCACAGTTCCGCTGGTATTCTCCTTCTGGGTACACATCCGCCAGCATCTGGAAAACGGATGGAATGTACGCAGAGGACGGACAGAACGCTGCGTCCGTATCTGTCTGTGTTTGTAACGTCACTTGCAGTCAGCGTTACTTTTATCACCGTCATTTATTTTGAAAAATCTCCACACTCCCCACACATTATTCCACCTCCTCGTACCTGCTGCACTGAACTGTGAATGTCACACAGCCGTAAGTGGTATCAGCGCAGTTGTATCGGATTACTTTTACAAGTACAAGTACACACACTGAGTATCGGAGCCAATGCCCGATACTGGTATCGGATCGGTGCATCCCTATTTAAAACCTGATGTATACAATTAGATACATGCAATACACAGATAATCCACCAGGGGGGAGGAATTCATTCAGCAGAGGCCTTTTCCAGTGACACTACAAGACTGTCATTAATGAGGAAGGAGGAAGAACTTTGAACTTTTTTTTTTTTTTTTTTTGTGAAGCTCCTCTTCAGTTCTTTAATGCCTCTCTTCAGCTCCTCTACAGCAGCAGCAGTGACACTGTTGGTTTAGAAACAGTCGGTTAATAGTAATAGACCAACCCGCATCACGAAGAAAATCTTATTGGAATCTGTGGAAATAGTGACGATTCATTACTTATGTAAACATTTTTTTTTAAGTAGGAACGTTGTTACGTCTATAACTAGTTCTGTCACGACATTTGCACATATCAGGTCCAGACTTCAGACCAACATTTCTCCAGTATTTCTCCATGATTGTTTGTCAGCAGCAGCGGTTGTAGTCCATACTGAAAATATGTCCAAACTTGGAGCCCATTACCTAAAATGTTCAGTTGTTGGTTGAACGGGACAGAGCAGCACAGCCAATAACCTGGAGGGGGCGGGGCCTGAAGTGGCTCATGTGCATTTAAATGGCCAGCGCTCCAAACCACCTTTCTGGTGTCATTACTCAGAAATAGGATTGAAGATGGACCTGTGGAGTTGAATGAATGAAGAATTCAGACCCAAGCAGAGCATTTACAGTTTATGGAGACCACAGGGAAATGTGGGAAAAGGAAGAATTCCATTTAAAAAAGCTAAATATCACTCCTTTAATTCAATATCAGGACATTAAATTCAACCCCTTTCCTTCTGTTCTAAGTCAGTAATTGACAGAGATGTTTTATTTTCTTCAGTTTTTCTGCTGTTTCTTCCAGACACTCGGCCTACACATGGACACCTTGTAGGCTGGTTTCTGTTCCTCTTTGTTCAACAGCTGGTGAACAGTCTGTCTGATGTTCGCTGCTGCTGGACATGAAGTGTTCAGTGTTGAGTTAAAAAAAACAAAAAAAACCTGCTGCTTCTGGAAACAACAATGAACTTTTCAGGAAACATGAAGTAAAACAAGAGACTGAGAGAGTCTGCAGAAAAAACACCGCAAAAATCCAAATTTTACCAAGTGTATTTTTCTTATTTCTAGTCCAAATATCTCATCACACTTAAAATAAGACATAATCACCTAAAGAGTAACTTTTCAGTGAGATATAAGAACTGATTCTTAGACAATACATCTGAAAATCTTATTTCAAGAAATCGTAAAAATTAATAATTTTCACTTGTTCCATTGGCAGATTTTTTTTTTTTTTTTTGCTTGAATTAAGCAAAAACATCTTGAATTAAGCACACACACACACACACACACACACACACACACACAAATCTTGAATTAAGCAGAAAAAATGTTGAATTAAGCAAAAAAAAAAAAAAAAAAAATCTTGAATTAAGCAAAAAAAAAAATCTTGAATTAAGCAAAAAAAAAGAAAAAAATCTTGAATTAAGGAAAAAAAAATCTTGAATTAATCCAAAAAATATATATGTCTTGAATTCAGCAAAACAATCTTGAATTAAGCCAAAAAAAAACCCAAAAAATATTGGATTAAGCAAAAAAAAAAAAAAAAAACTTGAATTAAGCAAAAAAAAAAATCTTGAATTAAGCAAAAATAAATCTTGAATTAAGTAACAAAAAAATCTTGAATTAAGCACAAATAAATCTTGAATTAAACAAAAAATCTTGAATTAAGCAAAAAAAAATAAATCTTGAATTAAGAAAAAAAAAAACAAAAAAAACTGTCGTCTAAAAATACATTTTTATATCTCACTGAAAAGTTCCTCTTTAGGTGATTATGTCTTATTTTAATTGTGATGAGATATTTCGACTAGAAATGACAAAAATACACTTGGTAAGATTTAGTGTTTTTGCAGTGATACATTGCATACGATGAACATTAACAATAATTAATGAAGGTTTAAGTTTGATTATGATATATTTCCTATCTCAAAAACATTTTAGAAATCATTTTTAATGCTTTGTTTACATGGACTCGTAGCTTAATTGAACTTTTTTTCTTCTATTTACTCAAATGCTCAGTTCAGTCTTGTGTAAGTGGTGGTCACATGTTTTATTCGTCCTTTTAAAAGGGACAAATACGGTGATCTGTAAAAACGGACTGCTTGATGACTGTGGCAGGTCGATCACAGATACAGATACAAACTGCAGTGAGGCTGGAGTGTGTGTTGGTCATTTTTAGATTTCAGAATAGAAGGGGGTGGGGGGGGGTTGGTATCAGAGGAATGGGTCCAGTGAAGCAGATAATGGGAATCAGTGGCAGCTGCAGATTGTGCTGAGTGGAACAGGAAGCAAGTGATGAAATCTGAACAAAGTGACGAATCAAAGATGTGCATAAACACGTGGAAAAGATCAGAGAAACACAAAGGCCGTAATCTGCAAAAAGTGCTGAATAACAGAAGGAGGAAGCGGAGTATGGCTGGGTCTGCAGCATCTGTAACTTCATCAGGAGGATGAGTCAGTCAGAGGAAGGATCATAAAAAGCACATTAGATGTTTGATGAATTGCTTTGTGTCACTGAGGACATTAATCAGTGAATCTGCCGTCGGCTGTCGTCATGAGGGAGGAACACGGGGATGGTTTTCAGTAGGAAGGCAGAGTTCAGATGGTACTCATGAGTTTGGACAAATTTAGAAACTCACAGAAAACCACCAGATTATAATCCACACAATACACCAGGTTAGGGAATAAATGAAGGAGAAAAAGACAAAACGGCGCATAAGGCAAGAGAAGCTGTTCCACCTTTTATGTTTTGTTATTTGTATATTTGGATACGTATTTGGTATTAATTTATTCTTGCACTCATTGGACTGAAAACTAGCTAATGCAAGAGTAGCTGCTGATTATGCAGAACATTTGTAGCTAAATAATGTCAGAGCAATACCTTGTTTTAATAAACAATCTGCATGAACACCACATCCATGGGGTTGTCATTGCTATGTGACGTCAGAACTCAGAACTGGGAGAACATCGATCTAGTACGAGTTCACAGGTGGGAAGTCACAGGTTTGACTGACACTCCAGTGCATTTTCACTGGTAGAAAGTTGGAAAAACAGGAGTTACAGGGTGGACTGGAACGCAGCATAATACTGTGGATCTTTCACGAAATTTTTCACAAATTCTAACCTGTATCCACTGGACCCCCTCCACTGCTCTATGGGCCCCCCACAAATGCTGGGCCCCATGAATTTGTCATGTTTACCGCCCCTTATCGGCACCCCAGCATTCAATTTCTAGACATTCTCTAAATCAGGGGTGTCAAACTCATTTTAGTTCAGGGGCCACATACAGCCCAGTACTGATCTCAAGTGGGCTGGATTAGAAGAGTAATAGCAGTGAAAAAAAGTAAAATTACATTATGATAATGTTTACATCTACAACGTTTTCCTTAAAAATCTGAATAACAAGAACATCTTTAAATGTCTTAAGTTAAAAAAGTGAAATTTTAACAATATTCTGCCTCAGTTTATCATTTATGCATGTGCATTACAACTTACATTACAATTACAAATGCACAAAACATTTAGTAACAGGCAGAATATTGGTAAAATAGCATTTACTTCTCAATACATTTCGGGTTGTTCATATTTTTTCAGGTTATTCACATTTTTTTTAAGAGGATAGTTTGTTGATATAAACATTTTCATGTAATTGTACTTTTTGACACTAAAGCAAAGATAAAATCTGCAGTTTTCGTTATTTATAGATTATTATGATAATATTTTACCGGCCTGACCCAATTGAGATGTAATTGTTCTGTATGTGGAACCTGAATTAAAATGATTTTTACACTCTTGATTGTTAATATCTTCAATGTAATTTTTCCATTTCACAAATTCATCCTACGGGCCGGATTGGACCCTTTGGCAGGCCGGATTTGGCCCTCAGGCCTTATGTTTGACACCTGTGCTCTAAATTTATACTGAAGCTGAAAAACCTGGTAAAACAATTACATGACAATACTGAGGTAAAATCACAATTTGTGATCACACTCAACTTTTGTAAAATGTTCTAAACCAATAGGATTTTACTGAGGTTTCAGGGTATTTATGGTATGATTTCTTTCTTTCTTTCTTTCTTTCTTTCTTTCTTTCTTTCTTTCTTTTTATATGTTGTCAAAAATGTTAAAATCTCCACATTTTTGTTACTATTTCAATATTTGGACAATAGCAAGAACAGACAGGAAATAGACCTACTCTTCCAAGAAGTAAACACTATTACATTTTCCTGACTGTGGATCATCTGTTAAACAAACGTATAAATTCATGATGGCAACATCTGCAGCCACTGAGTTCCCAGAGCAGAGGTGATTTCCGTTAGTATTATTTCATTTTTCCGTAAGTCTTTCTAAGCTCATCATTTGTAACAACTGTCACTTTTGGTACATTTGTAACTTTTTCTCAGCTGTTCTGTTGAGACCCAAAGTTTTAGCAATGACACAAATTTTGTTTTGGCAAGCTTTACTGTTTCATTTTGTTTATTTATTTATTTTAAAGCCTTTTGAGATACACTATAAAAATTATAGGCATTTTATACATCTGAAAGAATATAAAACACCAATAATTGACTGGCAAATAAGTCATGTTTAAGAGTCAACATTTGGCCTCGACTGAAACAAAACTCCTGTAGGTTAAAGTGGATGAACTGAACATTTTCATTGATGACTAAAAAAATCACAAAAACAGACATAACTGCAGCCTAAAGTGAATGGTAGTTGGAAGGGACAGTTTGGAGAGCACAGGTATTTATATATTTTATATATTTATTTAATGACACAATCAGAAAAGTCCTAACATGAGGATCATCATATAAGGATGTTTTGCAAATTTTGTATTTTTAATGGAGATGGAGGTGGGTGGTAGATTTTCTGTTTGACAGTTGGTGTTTTTTCTTTGGTTTATTTGTTGATAAAATAATGAAGATGCAAATTAATGAGTTCCTTTCCAGAACAAAATAGAAAAACATGCATCATTTACTGATAAATGATGCAGAATAGAATGTAACAGTGAACAGGATTATTGGGTGTAAACCATCCGTTACTGTAGGTTTGGGACTTTATTCTCTGAAGACACCAACAGGGATTGGCTGTAAATATGAGCAGATGCTGAACACAGCAGGAGATGGAAGGACAGCTGGAGGTGTGCAGGAGTTTGGATTCAGACCTGGACACTTAGTTTATACTCCAAACTTTGAGTTCGTACAAGAGGAGGAAGTATTTACAGCATGTAGATGAAAACAGGAGGAATGTAAAAGAAAAGAGATGAGGAAGATGATGGTGGGGTAGAGAGAGAGAGAGAGATTTTATCACAGTTATATCTAACAAATGAAACTTACAATAAATACAGTGAAAATACAGTGATATTAATATATTATTATGTTATTGGCTCAGTTATTACATTTGCAAAGAATTTTTTTTTTTTTTTTACCAGGCCAATAACCTAATAAGTTATTGTTTCTTTTTTTAAAGCTTTTTTTCCCATGTGTTTCAAAGGTACACTAAAACAATTATAGGCATTTTATGCTTTTTTTTTTTTTTTTGTCAGTGAAAGTTAAGACATTGTGGAAAGAAAAACAACAACAAAAACACATAAACAAAGGGAAAATCAAACAAATAAACAAACCAAAAGCGACAACAATGACAGAGTAATGGCATTTTTACCTCCGCCAAGGAGGTTATGTTTTTGCCAGGGTTTGTTTGTTTGTCTGTCTGTTTGTTTGTTTGTCTGTCCGTTAGTGTGCAACATAACTCAAAAAGTTATGGACAGATTTGGATGAAATTTTCAGGGTTTGTTGGAAATGGGATAAGGAAGAAATGATTAAATTTTGGTGGTGATCGGGGGTGGGGGGGCCCACGGGGGGGGCCACTGATCAGCCTTGGCGGAGGTCTGCGCTCTCCGAGTGCTTCTAGTATACATCTGAAAGACTATAAAACACCTATTACTGACTGGCAAATAAGTCATGTTTAAGAGTCAACATTTGGCCTCGACTGACCTAATAAGTTATTAGGTTATTGGCCAAAAGTTATTAGTTTATTGGTTCAGGACTTTTATTATGTTATTGGCCTATTACGTTTTAAAAATGGCAAATTTATTACGTTATCAGTCATTATTACGCTATTGGCTTCTACAGACCCAATCGATCAAATATGATACAAAATTGAAACTACACATGGAAAATGATATTTGAAAAACATTTTTTTGTCAGGAAGGACTTAACTTTCAGCATCTGGCCATTAACCCTGTAAAGCCTGAACCATTAAATCACTGACAGAAAATTCCAGTTCTTTGAAACCGGAGCCTTTACTGGTCCTTCTGGCAAATTTAATACGTTATCAGTCGTTATTATGTTATTGGCTTCAAACAGACCCCATGGATCAAATATGATACAAATTAGAAACTAATACAAGGGAATTGATATTCGAAAATCATTTTTGGTTGTTCAGAAGGACCAATAAAGGCTCCAGTTTCAAAGAACTGGAATTTTCTGTCAATGATTTAATGGTTCAGGCTTTACAGGGTTAGTTGCCAGATAGTGAAAGTTAAGTTCTTCCTGACAAAAAAGGAGCAAAAGAATTCACTTTTATTATATTATGCACTTTTATTGCAAAAACTACAAAAAGAGATCTAGGTCTGTTCTAATGGTAGCCTAGAGATGTTTGAGGATAGAAAGAAAGACCAGAGGAAGGAGGGAATGGTCGGTCGGTTGGTTGTGATTTCCCTGTGAAGCTGTAACTCTGTGTTCTCATTAGAATACCATATCTTCAGGTAGACACATCTCATAAACTTTTATTTACTTTTTTTCATAACATGGGTGCTTCTATGAAACTGGGTTTATTATGGTATCTGGCACTTTTCCAGCTTTTTAGACCCAATGATAACAGGTAAATGTAGACATATTTCCCCCCAGGATGTACATAATGATGACCTCAGATAAATGCCAAAAAATTATACTCTTGCTCTGAGCCATCCCATTACTAATAAATTTTTAATAAAATATTGGGGCCAAAAATAGGACCCAAATATGGACATTAAGACTACCTAGGTGTCAGTGCATTAGATGTGAAAACATGTCTATAAATGGTCTTCTATCGACTATAAATAAAGACACTGTGTTCAATGTGTTGATCCTAGTGGTTTTTCTAATCCACACATGTGGGTTTTTCTTCAATCTCAGTCTCATTCCAGGTTCTGTGGAACCCATTGTGTCCACTAGCGTTACATACAGAACCTGAACATTTAAACATAAATAAATCACAAATGATTTTGCAACAGCGGTCATTTTTGTGAAACACTCTGCCTTGAATAATAAGTTCAATTCCCAAAATGTACCTGTGAGAGAATAAAGAGACATTTTTTTTTTTAAAAATAGTAGCACATTATTTTTGTGTCCTTTTGTCCATGTTACATGCAGATTTTTGTATTAAATATAATGTAAAATAATACAAACTAGAAAAGCACTCGGAGAGCGCAGACCTCCGCCAAGCGCAAAAATTCCCCACATAATCGGTGATAGAAATCCTACATTTGTTTTTAAAAATGAAATCCGCCTTCTGGATCAGATCCGGATCAGCCTTTGAAATGTGATAGAGGACCCCGCTGTCAATTCCTGAGTTAAATTTCATGAGTTTTGGTCAATAATTAAGCGAGATATTGGGAAATGAAAATTTTGGCCCCATTTACCACAATGTTAACGAAAATTTCAAAGTGATCCAGAATCCAGGATTTCTTCCGGATCACCCCCAAAAGTTAATCATTTCTTCCTTATCCCATTTCCAACAAACCTTGAAAATTTCATCAAAATCTGTCCATAACTTTTTGAGTTATGTTGCACACTAACGGACAGACAAACAAACAGACAGACAAACAAACCCTGGCAAAAACATAACCTCCTTGGCGGAGGTAAAAATATATTTTATGTGAAAAATAGTTTCTCTTTTATCTGAGAAAGTATTTATTTTTAAAACAGACCCAAAGTGCTTCCAAACTTGCTTCATAACATTCGTCTACATCTGGTTTGAATTTTTAGCCTCATGTCCTGTTTTTAGGACCAGTTTCATAGAAGAACCCACATATGATGAAAAAATTCAACTCAGTTATTTTGTTTTGTTTTGTTTTGGTTTTTTTTTAACTATAACACACTGTTTTAAGCATTTATTCCATACAATAATGATAATTAATGGCCAGATATTAAAAGTTAAGTTCTTCCTGATGAAAAAGGTGCAAAAGAATTTGCAAAAAATTAATTTTCTGACACTTTTATTGCAAAAACAACATAAAGAAATCTAGGTCTGTTCTAATGGTAGTCTTGAGATGTTTGAGGATAGAAAGAGAGACCAGAGGAAGGAGGGAATGGTTGTTCGGTTGGTTGTGATTTCCCTGTGAAGCTGTAACTCTGTGCTCTCATTAGGCCCCTGTATCTTCAGGTGGACACATACACACAAATACACACAAATACACTCAAATACACACAAATACACACAACAGATACGCAATCTATACAAACAGGTCTGTAACGTCCATGTGTAGGAGCTGGAAATGACTTCACTCCTGGGGACGATAAAACATCTGACACAATACGCCTTCTGCAGTAACAAGGCAACGCTGTGGCAGCAAATCCGGCTAAGTAATAAGTTACCCTCATGTTTCCCATCATGCACCGGGGTTTCCACCAGACTCATCCACTTAAAGACGGAGGAGGCGCTGATGTAAATGTGGTCTGAGATGATTAGAGAAGGTCCTGATTCTTGGACGGTTTTCAGAACTGATCAGTGCTGCAGAGTGGGCTGTGTGCGGAGTTAAAACAATGAGGATAAAAGCGTTGGACGTTGGTTGAAGCAAAATGTATGGACCCAAAAAGCAGGAACCATCATCTGAACATCTATGTGACACTTCATGACTGGTTTAATGTCTTATAAATGAGGCCTGTTGAGCATTAAATCTAAAAAGAAGTGTTCTATGTTGTGTAATGAGGAAAAACAGATGGGTGATAATTTATGTTTTATAAACCAGATGGAGTCAATTTTGACCTTTAAATGTAATAGATGAAAATAAATAAATAAATGAATAACCAAAACTGGTCTCAGTCTGTGATAATTTGACGACATATGGTTGTCTGATCTTCATTATAATCAAAACACACTTTCTCAAAGACATATCACTTTATCTGTTTATGTAAATTGAGTGTATTGACCTTCATTCATAAGAGTTTGGTACTTAAAAGGTTCAGTGTTGGTTAAATAACTGTCACATGATTAAATAGAAGAAGAATGGACTCTATTGTCAAAACGAAAATGAAAATTAAGTTTTCCTTAACCCTTAACTCCGTGTATCATTCGTTCTATTCGTATTCAATTGAGAATCCACGATCAGAAAATGAAAAAATGACTCGTTATTTTTAGGGCTGGGCAAGTTAACGCGTTATTACCGTGTTAACGCATTCATTAAATAACGCCAACAATTTTTTAAATCTCCCGTTAATGCTGTTCTGCCTTTCAAGCAAGTCTTAGTTTATTTATACATACGGACTCTTATTTTGAAACTCATGCTTTTATTTTGGCACTCCACATGCACTACAGAACCAAGCGCCGGTGTGTGAGAGGACAAAAGTGAACGAACTTTCCAAGTAATGCTGAATCAAACTGTGTGTAACTCCTGCAGAAGCAACACCTGTATGTATCAATCATTCTGTTGTTTGCTAAATAATTTCACATGCAAACGTGAGAAACATGTTTATGACGTTATTTTGGACGTGTTTATTACAGTGTGTTATTAACATGTTTAAGCTAATCTGTTTATGGTAGAAGTCGGAGATGGGTTGCTAATTCTTTACGCAGGCTCATGTTAAGTTTATGTAAATTCATTGGTTGTGTTTAGGTTTATGCCAGCCTTTGAACTAACCTTTACTTATTTACGATGTGATTAGCTCGATGCTAACTTGAATGGGAAAATCCATAGATACACTAACAATTAGCATTTACAGATTAATTTAAGATTTACAACGTCTTTATATCCAGCAACAAAGGTTCACATCAGAGATATTTTATACTATTCATTCTGACAACAACTGAACATAAAATGCTCACAGGCAAACGTTTTTGGGGCCATACAAACAGAGTGAAAGAAACGTGTCTGTTAGTTCGTTCTTATGTCTGAACTGACTATGGTAACACCGAAAGGACAAAACATACGTTAGTGCAATTTATTGCGACCACTAGAGCGCCCCCTTTGCTTGCTTTGAACAACTGAACATCACACATTATTGGGCTTATTAGTATTAATACTTATTAGTGGGCTTAAGACTCCTGTCAGTCACTCACAAGCGGAAATCAAGGTCAAGGTTACTTTATTTATACCCATAGGTAGATTTGTTTTGCAGTCTAGGTGATTGCCTTGGCATTACACCAACACATACATTGAACATGCAGGACAGGCACTTGATCATGCTTACAGACAGGACAAAGAGACAGGACAAAAAGTGCTCAGTGTTCCACCATTCATTGGTATAGCAGCATGGATAAGTAAAAGAACAAAATAAATAAGATCAAACAAATAAAAACAAGATGCAATAAAACACAATAAAAACCAGAAAAGATAAAAACAATCTGGGATAAAAACCAGGATAAGAACATAAAATTTTGAAAAAATTAAAAATTTGAAGTCACAATAATAATAAATAGAGCAAAGAAATGGAATAAATAACTAAATAAGTTAGTAAAGTGCAGTGTCACTATTTCTTATTCAGCTCAGTGACGGCGACAGGAACAAAGCTATTTTTATAACGCTGTGTCCTGCACCTTGGGACTAAGAACCTCCGTCCAGAGGAAAGGAGCTGAAATTCACCTCGTAAAGGATGGGAGTCATTGTTAAGAACTGATGAAGCCATCCTCTGGACCTGTTTAGTGTACAGGGAGGCGGGACAAGACTGGGACTCACCAATCAGGCGACTGGACCATCTCACTATTTGATTCAGTGAGTTTCTCTCTGTAACTGAGGTCTGACCGAACCACGCCACCAGACAAATAAATAAAACAGACTCAATAAAGGAACGATAAAATAAAGTTAAAATGGTTCGGTCAATGTGGAAGTGTGCAGAAATAAACTGGTGTGGACATAAACATGGAGAAAAGTACTGGTCTTTTCCATGGACATTTTCATTTTAAATGTCTTCAGATGGTGGAGTTGAGAAGGACTAAGTTTTTTGGAAGCACTGCAATGTGGAATTATTTTTATCACCGGAGTACTTCCAGTCTGAAATATCACTTAAAGGCAATACACGCTGTTGATGCCGGCAACCCCCCCCCCCAAAATATAACTATGCGATTAATCACGATTAATCGCAGAAATCCATGCGATTAATTGCAATAAAAAATTTTAATCGCTGCCCAGCACTAGTTATTTCATTATTCATGTACAAATCAAAACTCAAAACAGGAGTTGTTTTTCATTCTTTCGATTGTACGCACAAATTAAAAATTAGAAATAAGCAAATGGATCAAATGTGGAGTTTCATGTTGACATTTTTGATATCAGACTTGGTTTGACCTGGAAGTTACTGACTTCTTCGTGTGTTTTGTGGAGCGTCTTCTCCTTAGATCGTCTACCATGGACGCACTGTATTATGCCGCATTTCCACTACGTGGAACCGGCTCGACTCAACTCGACTCGACTCGACTCAGGTACCAGATACTATTCCTGCAGACCGTTTCCATTAGAGGATACCACCAACTTTACAGTACCTGGACGTCATAGCAATGCAGCACGTTACTTCTGTGTCGTCTGCTCCAAGAGTTGCTGATAAACTCATTCGTCGTATGTTGTCTCGTCAAGCTCATGCTGAATTTTTACATTGGCCATCAAAGACTGAATCTCCTGACTGAATGGTGTAGTTTTACAGGCTGTCATCATGTGGATTAACCTACCACTATATTTACTGTCAACTTCCGCATCTGTTTTTGTAAAATGGCGGGTCACAGAGACACCTCTCTGACCAATCAGTGGTCTGCAGTGTTTACATGTCACATTTTAGTGTCTGGTCCCCAGTCTTGGAACCTCGGCGGAGGTGACACCAAAAAACTACTACCAGGCACCAGATTCCAGGTCCTTTTTTGTAATGGAAACACATAAAGGCCGAGATGAGTCGAGTTGAGCATTAAACAAAACAACAATACCTGGAAGATCCGGACCATTTTTTCAGTTGTCATGTCATCCTCCTTCACAGTAACGCGTTTGCTGCCTCTGTATTACACCAAATTCTCCATTATCACAGAATGCATTAGGCAGAATACTGGCAAACCCACGACTGTCCAGAACAACATACCAAGAAGTCAGTAACTTTAATTTTAGAGGGCAGGACGTTTGTTTACACCCCCACCAAGAACCGGGCCCGAATTGGCCCAATCTCATGTCTAAATTCGATCCAATCTTCTAAAAAATGCCAGATCGGCAGCTGATACCAATTTTTAGATTGGATCAGGACATCCCTAGTTTGACCACTAGATGTCGCTAAATAACAGAACGTACTCATATTTGTTCAAACACAGTCGACAGATTCTATTCACGCTGCTTCAACCATTATCGTTTTCTGTTCTGGCTCTGGAGAAAATTCATTCTCTCTCTTTTTTTTTTGTTTTGCCAAAATGATGAGCTGATTAATTTTTTAATCCATTATTCATGCTCCGTTATAAGAAGGGATTTTAGTCTGGCCTTCTATTCACACTGCAATATGTTCTGGCCCAGCGAGCAGTTGGTCGGCAGCAGGAGGAGACGAGCCTCCACCACATACAGGAGATGGAAGTGGAGTATTTAATGAACGGGTTAAAGGACGGCCGTCAGAGGAAACCTGCAGCAGACTGTAGTGTACGATTATTGAACCCAAAGCTGTTTTTCATGACTAATTGAAGATGAAGCTTTCACATTTATAAAAGTATCTTCAGTGGTTTTTTAGCCAAGTCCATAATGTTAACAGCAGCTGTGGACTGGTACAGAAAATCCTCCGCTCTGGGATCTGATCTGGGTCTGAATCATTCTAGTGTGATGGTAATAGAGAAGAAGAAAAGGAAATATACAGTATGTGGAAAATAGATCACCTTTAGGATTTCATGTAGTGATGTAAAACCAATGATGTTCAAACTCTGACAGATTAACCCTTTGAAGACCAGTGTGTCCCCAGTGGAACAGTTTTACACACATCATCATTCAAATGACCCGAACGCAGTGGTTTCCAGCCTTTTTTGACTCGTGACCCCATTTTAACATCACAAATTTCTGGTGACCCCAGACATTTAAAACTGAGACTTTTTTTTTTTTGCTAAAATTAATTTGTTTTTGATCATGTAATAGTTTGCTATAATATGTTACAAATAAATGTTAATTTTACACAACATTTAGGCTATATAATGTAAATTTTTATCAGTAAGTTTTAATTTTTCAAAAATTTTTTATCAATTACTAGAAATTTCAGGCAATCCCATTTGAATTCCAGGCGAATCTACATGGGGTCACGACCCTAAGGTTAAAAACACTGCATGAACTGCTCCCAATCCCCTTTTTAAGTTATGTGGTACAGTCGGTTCTTTCTCAAACTGATAAAATCTTGCACCACAAACATCTGAAACCAGTGTTCAAGGGGTTAAACTGAAATGAGGAAGAAAGAGGGTCTTATTTAGAGGCCCACCTGGCGTGTAGATCCACCAGCAGCACCAAAGTTTGCACTGTAATAACGTCGATCCTTTTACAGGGAAACCTTGCCACTTTAGTAAGTTTTTTTTTTTTTTTGTCTTTTTTTTTAATCAATTACTAGAAATTTCAGGCAACCCCATTTGAATTCCAGGTGACCCCACGTGGGGTCCTGACCCCAAGGTTGAAAATACTGCCCTAACACCTGAAATAAGGTTCTTTCTAGGGATGAACCAATACCAGTATCAGGTATTGGTCCGATAGTGTAGTGTTTTCAACATAAGTGTTGTAACCAGGTCGAAACACTGAGCTAAACCATCACTGAAGAGCCTGGATGAGTTTTGCTGCTTTAATTCCCTCCACATATGATGGTGAAAACTGTGACACACAATACAAACACTTTCAATACATTGCGCCAGTTGACATAGAAAAACAAAGTGCAAACGATTTATACAAACAATATATTTTCGACGAAGTATAACTGATATCGTATCTTTGAACATAATTAGAGTTATATTAATTAATTTACAGCATTCCCTGCCTGATAATTGACCCTGGATGGCGACAGATTGCGGTACCATGCTTCGCATTGGCTGTGATGAACTCTGTTTACATTCCAATACTGGAAACCGGAAGTAAGCCATCCGAAACCGGAAGTGCAATTTAGCGATAATATTTTTTTTTTTAACAAAAACTTAATAAACCATGAATTATTTATCTATACAACTTACACTGACTTTTAACATTGTAGAAAACATTTCAGTATTATTATTTACACTCATAAACGTATTTATTAGACATATTGCCTTAAAGACAACACACTGAGTATGTGTAGTAACACTCGTACTCGTAAGAACTGTAATGGTATTAAGTACTCATATCGGTACTCAGTATCTGCAAGTAATCAAATGTAAGTACTTGTACTAGTACTCAGTCTGGAAAAAAGTGGTATTGGTGCATCCCTATTTGTGAGTAAAACCAGTTCACATACATGGTTTCTGAAGCATTTTTAATGTTAGCCTTTTAGCTTCCATGTAGAAATTAAAATTTTACATTTAAATTAAAGTTTTTGTTGCAGAAAAATTACTTTTGGAACCATGATTAACTTATTGACCTATAATAATTTATGTCCTTAAGCTTCTACATTAACACTTTTGGTATCGGTGCATCCCCAGTTCTTTCTATTGCTATGTAACACATTAGGGTAGAGGCCTGCATTGGCTGAGTGGGAGGGGTGAAAGTGGGCGGAGCAGAGCGCAGCAGAGTGCAGTCGGTGAGAGAGAGATGGAAGATTTTTATTACTTTTAGCAGCGTTTTAGCAAGGATTTAGCGATGAATTTGTATAAATAATTGGACATCTGCGGAAAACTTTACCAATATTTACTAAATGTCGAAAAAACAGAAGTGCGTAATGTCGATTTTTCCATTAAATCACAAATGCGATGAGTTTATTTATTATTGCGAGATGTTACAAGAAGTCATTCCATAAACATGGCAACAATGTAAAAATCATGTTGATGTACAGATATATTCATTATTATTATAAATCATCCTTCGATCTCGTACTAAATTACAAAGTGAATGGGTTTCTTGGTGTGTCCACACATACCGCACCATGTTTCTTTTAAAACTCTTCTTCTTTGTCAACATCCGTTTTTTTTTTTTTTTTACTCAGGTGACTCTAATTGCGGAAAAAGATTTTTCCATTGCAGTTTTGCATGATATACCATTTGCGCAACGCCCAAAAAACCACCTGTTTCCAGCGCAAAAACTTTTAATCGAAAAACAAGAGTTTTGCCGAAATTGTCGTTGTCGCAAGTTATATTCGTGCAATTTGAGGGTCAATGGAAAAGCAACTACTGATAGTGCTGTTGTGGAGTCTTCTACTAGTGTGTTTTGTTGTGTTTTGTTTTGTTGTTGTTTTTTTTGGGGGGGGGGGCTTTTTTCTGTATTTTAGCTCTAAATATTATATAAATATATAAAGAGATATTGAAGTATTTATTTTATATATATATATATATATATATATATATATATATATATATATATACATATATATATATATATGTGTATATATATATATATATATATATATATATATATATAAAATAAATACTTCAATATCTCTGTATATATTTATATAATATTTAGAGCTAAAATACAGAAAAAAGCCCCCCCCCAAAAAATATGTATATATATATATATATATATATATATATATATATATATATATATATATATAAGTTCTTCCTGAAAAAAGGTGCAAAAGAATGGGCAAAAAGACATTTTCTGACCCTTTTTTTTTGTTTTACACTTTTTTTCTTTTTTTTTTTTTTTTTGCAGATTTTATTAGTTATTGCTCATTTTGTCATACAGAACATAAGAACAACAAACAACAATCGGCAATAGATAATAGTCACAATCTAATAGCAAAGATAATTTAGGTTACAGTTATAACATAGCAATCAAGTTACACAATTAAATATTTAGAGCTGCAGTTTATGTAACATTTCACAGGACTATGAGACAAACTGCACATTAATTGATTTAAAGGAAACTAATCAATTTGCCCCATCTAATTATGTAAAGTTCAGTTTGCAGCCTCAGCATACATGTTAATCTCTCCATTTTGTGAATTTCATCAACAATTTTCAGCCAGTCCTTTAGCACCGGTGGATCAAGGTGAGGTCATTTACAAGTGATTGTTTTTTTTTGTTGCAACACCAAAGATTTTTAGAAGGTGTTTGTCATTTATTATCAAATCATCAGGAAGATCTCCTAACAGAAGTGGTTTAAGAAGGTTGCTGTAATTTAAAACCCAAAATCTGTTCTATTTTTATTTACAACATTTTTCCAAAAAGGTGTAATTTTCATACAGGACCAAAAAAGACATTTTCAGACACTTTTATTGCAAAAACAACATATAGAAATCTAAGCGGCCTGTTATAATGGTAGTCTTAACCACTGGAGTTTTGTAAAATACTAGGCCTGTAACGGTACACAAAAATTTCAGTTCAGTACGTTTTTGGTTTTGAAAGCCACGGTTCATTTTTTTTTTGGGTTCAGTACGGGAAGAAAGAAAACCCCTCAAAATGTCTTTAATACATTTATGAATTTTTTTTAACATTTTCTCCCCCAATTTTTGGCCACATTAGAATATAGAAAAACAGGAATAATATAATTCTGCTGCCATAAATCAAATAGAAAATAAAATAAATTATTATTATTACTAAATGTATTTTAAACATTAGTATTGCACTTTTCTCTGAAAGGTAGTTTTGAACAAACAACAAAAATCAAATAACAGTTCTGTCAATTCACATTCTGCATAAAAATAACAACAACAAAAAATCCACATGAAGTGCAACATTAACAAGAGGACAAACTGGTATTCTCTTTAAATAAACTGAAGAGCAACTTTGACAATAAAAAATTAACCAAATTATTTATTTTACGACAGATAACTAACTCTTTAGGCCACTTTGTGTACGTGCGAGTGCACGTGCAGGGTGCGATTTGTCTTTTTTTTGGCCGGGGTGGGGGTGGGGGGTCCATAAGTAACGTAACTAACGCTGTCGTGAAATGAAAGTGAAACTTTATATACTTTCAATGTCCAGCTCTTGGGTTCAATTCCTCTTCTAGAGAGAGAGAGAGAAAGCTAGTATAAGTGTTTTAGAACTACCGTAGTTCCTAGGGGCCAAACAACGTTCGTCTTATCACCGTCTCTTTCCCCGTTGTTGTCTTTCACCGGGACCTGAACTGATCCCAAACAGGACTGTAATGATGGTGGAGGGTCTTCAGTCTCTTCCTTCCAGGTTCACATCAAATTTGTAGTTTTTTGTTTTTCCTTATATCAGCTGCTATTTCGTATTTCAGGTCAATGTGCTGGTCCTTCAATATGTCCGTGTGGAACTTGCGTGGATTTAAAGTTCCACATCAAACAACGTCTTTCATTCCTTTTTCTTTTTCTCAACATACTGTGCCGTTCCGGTACAGCTGTGTACCGAATCGAACAGGTGTGTACCAAAACAGTTCAGTTCGGTACGTGTACCGTTACAGGCCTATAAAATACACATGGTATTAACTACAGATACTGACATAAATTATTGAATTCAAATGCTGTGCACAACCCAAAAAGTGTAAGTATAGAACAGATGATTAAATTATTTTCCAGCATTCGATTTGCATATTAATACTGAAGAATTACCCCCCAGCCCTTATGATCTGGAGCTCATATAAACAGATCCCATGTGCTGAAAGGGCCCAAAACAATCTGTAATTAATACATTAGTTATCCTAATTAATGGGCCCATTAGCATACGTGGGTAAGATTTATGTCCCACTGATCATATTTGGACATTAGCCTGATCAGGGTCCTCTTGTACAGAATAAAACGGTCTTCATTAAACTTCTTTATTACTTTTTCTGCCGTGGACATGTGTAGCAGAACTCGTTAATCACCTATTTATGTCAGAAAATTGAAAAACAATAAGGTTTTTAGGCCTAATTTCTCACCATAGTTTGCATTTATCTACAGCCGAGCAGCATTTCTCCTAAATCTGCTGGTAGGAGTGCTTGAAAATGCTAATAGTAGTACTTCTAATGCAGGGATTCACTTAATACTGATGGTGCAGGTGGAGGTGGATATCAGTGTCACAGCAGCTGTGGAAACTGTCTCCACCCACTCAGTTTTGAGGATAATGGCCTGACAGGGGCTACAGCAGCATCAGCACGCCAGCTGGAAGTAAAAGGCTGAAATGCCTCTTAGTGGATGGTCGTGTGGCGAGCTGCAGAGCCAGATAAAGCAATAGCAGGTACACACTCGCCCACAGGCAATTTCTTTTTCTGCTGATGGGGATGTGTTCAGTTTACAGCAGCGTCGTGTTTGTCGGGATATTAAAAAGTGTCAAGCAGAGTTCATTTAAAACAAATCTACTCTTTGAAACAACCGACAATAAGAAGATAAAGAGAGTAGATGGATGTTTAATCGACGATGAAAATGCTGGGATGTCACCTGCTGCCTTTTTCGGTTCGTTTCGCAGTGAGTGAGAGATCCCATCGGACGTCACGTGGTTTGTGCGGTAATCCAATGGGAGTAGAGCAGGGCATGATGGGATAGCAGGGGAAAAAACAAACCTCTGTGGATGAACAAGAGCTTTGTGTTGCGTTTAATGACCAAGATCATCTTAGAAATATAGCGTTAATTTTAAATAAACTCTAAAGGGAATATTTTAACCCTTTCATGCGTAGTGGTCACTCCAGTGGACAGCTGTTCAAAGCTGTTCTCTTATATGTAGATTGATGGGTTTTTGTTGTTTTAGTTCCGTATCAGCCAGCACAGTGGACGCTTACAGTGGGGCAAAAAAGTATTTAGTCAGCCACTAATTCTGCAAGTTCTCCCACTTAAAAAGATGAGAGAGGTCTGTAATTTTCATCAGAGGTACACTTCAACTATGAGACAAAATGAGAAAAAAAATCCAGGAAATCACATTGTAGGATTTTTAAAGAATGTATTTATAGTAATAATAATAATAATAATAATAATAATAATAATAATAATGGATTGGATTTTATATAGTGCTTTTCTAGACACCCAAAGCACTTTACATTATTGATCTATTACACTGGGTTACAAAAAAATATTTTTTGCAAGTTGTCTAGGTTTTTTCAACTGAATTAGGACCATTTTGGACTGCTGAATCCAAAAATGACATCTGTTTTTTTCAATCAGGTCAGGTTTTTTTGCTAATTTGATTTTGAAAAATTTGATCTTCTCACAAAATTGATTACATTTTTGTGACTTTATCAGTTGATTTTTTTTATAGTTCTCACCCAAAATAGGTTTTAAGAGAAAAAAAATCATTTTCTAACAGGATTCCTGTTAGGTACAATGGTGTATTCACCGCAGATGTAGCAGAATACGTCAGGCTTATTTTTGCAAGATCTTCTAGTCGAAGCCATTTCATTCACCTGTAATATTAAAGGTCCCGTATTATGCAAATCTGACTTTGTGACAGTTTTCTTATAGTAGTGTGTGTTGCAGTAGCCACATTATGAGGTTAGAATTGAAAATTGTCTGTTTCCTCCCTGCCTTGCTACACCACAGTTTGTGAAAATGCCTGCTCAAACAGCCGAGTTTGAGTTGGCTCCGTTTATGACGACATAAGCGGATTTAACTCCTCCCCCTGACTGTGCCCCCACCCTCGCAAAGCGAGCCCCGCCCTGGCAAAGTACCTCTTGGACAACAAACATGGCGAAGGCGAGACACGCAAGTTGTGGTGTTGTTGGCTGCACACACCAACACGATAGTTTATTTTTGCTCCCCACTTCCGAGCCTCTCCGTAAAAAGTGTCTGGATTCTGTCTGTGATGGTCATGGACCAAACAACATTCCCAAACGCTTGTATGTGTGTGCCCGGCATTTCACGGACGAGTGTTTTTTAACATGGGCCCATACAGCTCCGGCTTAGCACAAAGACTCCGAATCCAGAAGGACGCAGTACCAAAGCTTCGTGACCCAAGTACAAGTGTGGGAGATGTAAGTTCTTATCATTTTTTTGTATCTTTACTGCATAACCCTACATTACGGATAAGCTGGTGGGTGTTAATGTGTACGTCTAACGTTAGCATGGCAGCTAACATAGCTCGGTTACTGCTGCTAACGTTTGCGTCCCCGTTAACATGCAAGAGCTGATAATATCAAGAGACATTCAACAGAACTACTTTGAACACGGGCCTTTTGTGGTTGGCATCAGTATAGTCAGCATCAAGCTTGTTAGTAGCTGCCTGCATTAGTGGTGGCAGGCGTCTTTCCGTGTCAGGTCCACGAACCCAACACAACAGCGCCGTTTTCCGTCGGGGCTCAATCACGCCTCAGGGCAAAGAAAGCCAGTGTTTGGAAAGACGTTCTGTCTGAGACGTGTATTGTAGACGAGAGAGCCATGGCTTCACAGTCAACATTAGCGCGTAGTACCGCTAGCGGAAGCCGCGTCCTCTCCCAGAGAGGGGAGGGGGAGTGGGCGTGGACAGATTCGTTCATTTGCGTACCCGGAAGCAGGCCCAGAAACGGCCTGTTCTTAGGAGGGCTGGTGAGAGAGACTTTTTCGACCGCTGAAACTCCGAAAAAAGGATGATTTTGGGGCGAACAAACTTAAATACTATGTTTTTGGGCTTCTGAGACCTATATGACGTGACTGAAAAATAGCATAATACGGGACCTTTAAAAAAACCATTAATCATAAATTGGCAAAAGTAAAATCTTCAGAATTCATTTATTGCAAGAAATATGAAAGAATTTTGTATCATATGACGTGAAAATGCCCATAAATGTAAGCAAAAATGTTAAAAAGCCAATATGTAGCATAGTTCAGAAAGTTGACCTGACTGAACAAAATTAAGGGGATCTTTGGATTCAGCACACCAAAATTATCCTAAATCAGCTCAAAAAACTTAAACAATAAATTTGTTGTTGACCAGTGTTATTCATTCGCTCTCACATTCTCCCTCTGGTGGTGGTAAACTACATTTGTATCCACAGTTGCCCTGGGGCAGACTGACAGAAGCGTGGCTGCCAATTTGCGCCTACGGCCCCTCTGACCACCACCAAACATTCATACACCAGTGTGAGTGGCACTGGAGGCAAGGAGGGTAAAGTGTCTTGCCCAAGGACACAACAGCACATGGACAGAGCGAGATTCGAACTGCCAACCCTTCAGTTATTGGACGACCCGCTCTACCACCTAAGCCATGGCCGCCCCCTATTTGTAAATTATGGTGGAAAATAAGTATTTGGTCAATAACAAAAGTTCAACTCAGTACTTTGTAACATAACCTTTGTTGGCAATGACAGAGGTCAGACGTTTCCTGTAAGTCCTCACCAGGTTTGCACACACTGTAGCTGGTATTTGGGCCCATTGCTCCATGCAGACCTCCTCTAGAGCAGTGATGTTTTGGGGCTATCGCTGGGCAACATGGACTTTCCACTCCCTCCACAAATTTTCTATGGGGTTGAGGTCTGGAGACTGACTGGCTAGGCCACTCCAGGACCTTGAAACGCTTTTTATGGAGCCACTCCTTCATTACCCGAGCGGCGTGTTTGGGATCATCGTCATGCTGGAAGACCCAGCCACGTTCCATCTTCAATGCTCTCACTGATGGAAGGAGGTTTTGGCTTAAAATCTCACAATACATGGCCTCATTCATTCTTCCCTTAACACGGATCAGTCGTCCTGTCCCCTTTGCAGAAAAACAGCCCCAAAGCATGAGGTTTCCACCCCCATGCTTCACAGTAGGTATGGTGTTCTTGAGATGCAACTCAGCATTCTTCTTCCTCCAAACACGACGAGTTGAGTTTTTACCAGAAAGTTCTATTTTGGTTCCATCTGACCACATGATATTCTCCCAATCCTCTTCTGGATCATCCATATGCTTTGTGTCAAACTTCAGACGGGCTTAAGCAGGGGGACACGCCTGGCGCTGCAGGATTTGAGTCCCTCTTGGCATAGTGTGTTACTGATGGTAGCCTTTGTTACTTTGGTCCCAGCTCTCTGCAGGTCATTCATCAGGTCCCTCTGTGTAGTTCTGGGATTTTAGCTCACCGTTCTCATGATCATTTTGGCCCCACAGGGGGGTGGGGCCCCAGATCAAGGGAGGTTATCAATGGTCTTGTATGTCTTCTATTTTCTTACAGTTGCTCCCACAGTTGATTTATTCACACCAACCTGCTTGCCTATTGTAGATTCACTCTTCCCAGCCTGGTGCAGGTCTACAGTTTTCTTCCTGGTGTCCTTGGACAGCTGTTTGGTCTTGGCCATGGTTGAGTTTGGAGTCTGACTGTTTGAGGCTGTGGACAGGTGTCTTTTATACAGATAACCAGTTCAAACAGGTGCCATTAATACAGGTATCGAATGGAGGACAGAAGAGCTTGTTAAAGAAGAAGTTACAGGTCTGTGATAGCCAGAAATCTTGCTTGTTTGTGGGTGACCAAATACTTATTTTCCACCATAATTTACAAATAAAGTCTTTAAAAATCCTACAATGTGATTTCCTGGATTTTTTTTTCTCATTTTGTCTCTCATAGTTGTAGTGTACCTCTGATGGAAATTACAGACCTCTCTCATCTTTCTAAGTAGGAGAACTTGCAAAATCAGTGGCTGACTAAATACTTTTTTGCCCCACTGTATACATCATCCCATACGCCGCAATTCATACCATTACTGTATTTTTGCTGTTCTTGATAAACCTCATCTGCACTAACATGTTTGAGTGTAAATGAATTGCTTGCTATTATTATTACACTGTAACTAACTTTTTCGTTTAAACAAAAAGTTTGTTTGTTTTTTTGCTTATTATCTCCATGAAGTGAGTAGTGACTAGTACTGGAATATGCTAAAATGTGAGAAAACATCAGATTAGCTGCATGGAAAATGTTGTTATTTCATGGTTTTCACACAATATATCAGTAAATACATGTTTTGTTGCTTCAAAGATTAAATGCATGGTGTCCAGCTGAGTAGACATTTTTGGAACTCCATGAAAAATAGGTTCATAGGAAAATGTTTTATTGCATTGTTTTGTTTTGTTTTGTTTTGTTTTTCATGCTTAAAGACAAATAAATACACTCACACACACAAAAAAATCTTGATTAAGGTTCTCATAATTTATGCATGAAAGGGTTAAAGGTGCTCAGTGTAAGATGTGCACATGCTCAGATGGAGGGAAGATTCAGAATATATGCATTTGTTGATAAAAACAGGATTTTTGTCAATTTTACCCAATATTCAGACTTTTTGGAAAGTAAAAAAAAAACAAAACAAAAAAAACCTTGATATGTGGAAACAAATCCTTTTTTTCAGTCTTAGTTAACTGTTTGGGAAATATAACATGACACTCACTAAACTGATGTACTTCTATAATAAAATACATTTTGAGTTCACGATTTGCTGTGTTTTTACCAGCTGAGTATTTATGTAGATGTAAATGATGGTTCATGAAGTATTCTTCTAAGTTTATTTTTCACATGAAATGTATCTACTGGAGCTTGAGTTGGTAAGATTTTGTAACTACTGTTTTAAAAAAAAATTAATGATATTTTCAACATAAACTGAATTAAACATAAAAATAAGGATCTCAGCTCCAAAATGAAGCCAATACAGAAGTATGTTTAAGTTGTAATACCACAGCTGGCCACTAGATGCTGCTATAAAATAACACCAAGCTTCGCTCTAAAAACACACAGTCAATAACTTTTCCTCTAATAACTTTATGATCTTTAAGTATTTAGTTAGTTCATCTGATCTTGGTTTGAACAGATACTCGAATGTCGGCCATGTTGGGCTTTGATTGACAGGTGTGATTGACAGCTCAATTACCCCTGAAGTTGGAGTTTCAGTGTTTCTTTTTGTATTTATTATTATATGTAATTATTATATGTAAAAAAAAAAACAAAACAAAACAAAACATTTTTTTCCAGATAGACAGCTCAAAGATTGTTGTTATTACCAGCTTCTGCTATGCTAACATTTGAAGCTCACATCTTTACCATGTCAGTAAGCTAACATTAGCATTAGCTCACCCATAACCCCATGTGTTCACACGGCTCTGCCCCTTTTGTCACTTTGGAAATCACAACTCACAAACTACCTGCTTTATTGTGACAATTCAGAAACTAATGGGTAATATCGCGGTTGTTCTGTCCACGATACAGTCTATGAAAGCGATTGATAAAAATTCGGAATTCAAAAATGTTTAAAATTTGTTCAAAATTTCCTGGAGAAGAACCCCAGATCTACCACTAAATAACCCCTTCGATATACAAATAAAACCAACACCCATGCATGGAGTGTATTTTAGAGTATCTCGTTAAAATCAGCTCACATTAGCTTTACTAAAAACTCAGTTTCCTTCTGTGGTGGAAAAATTTACTTTTATATTTCATACTGTTAGTACATGCTGAGTCATTGTTATGTGTGATGTTTACCACTCTGTAACACCCCCAACCCAGGAACGGAGTTCTTGCCTTGAGTTAAAACCCAAACACCTAAATGTCTGAATGTGTAGATAGAGGATGGCGCCTGTACTCCAGATAGGATCCAAGCAAGGTTAGAGTGAAGAGGTCATCATGACCTCTTCACGGAGCAGAGAAGGAGTAGTATGGAGTGGTACGATGTACGTAAGGGATGACATCATGGTTTGAGGGGGTTGGATTTGGTTCTATATAATCTTTAGTTTTTCTCCTGTTTAAGGAGACTTCACTTACAGAGTTTCTCTGTGATTGACTTCTCAATAAATGCATTTATTTATTTTAACTCTAACTTTCTCTCCTCCTCTTTGTGTGTGGGTTATAAGTTGAACATTTCCATAACACCTTCTCAGGGTCATATTTTTTTCATGAAGCTCCTCTTCAGTTCTTTAATGCGTGTCTTCAGCTCCTCTACAGCAGCTGCAGTGATACTGTGGGTTTAGAAATGGAGTCAGTTAATACCAACAGACCAACCCAAATCTTACTGGCATCTGTGGAAATAGTGATAATTCATTACTTCTGTGAACATTTTTTTAACCTTAAAATTAGTTCTGGAGTAAAAGTACAATAATCTGTTATTCAGCTGACAAACAATCAACTCTTTTTGCTGAAAAACACTGATATTTATTGCAACAGTGTGTTATTGTCTCTGTTTCTCAGAATTTGAGTTGTGTAGAAATCAGTGATGGGAGTTTGTCACCATTGTGTGGTATTTTACAGACATTTCCCATAACTTGAACCTATCCTTACCTTAAACCATCCACTCACCTCTGCTCTGCCCAACCATGATCTAAACTTAACTCCATCCCCAAAACCAAGCAGAGACGGAGCTGGAACAGGGGATCATTTCCTCTAATCAGCATCATTTTAGCATGATCGAAAATGGTTTTACCTCCACGAAGACACCCGTGTGAGTCATGTTGAGGACTGGATTTGGTGAAATTTGAGGTTATCCAGGTAGTTGATTCTCTACGAAGGAAAAACTGAGTGTGTGGAAACATTTCTGTTATTAACCCTTTAAACCCTGAGCCTAAAATGATCCACCTGGACTTTTTTTTTCTCATTTTGACTATAAAAGTTAGAAAATATGTTGTGAGTGAGTCTGTTTGCCTGTTTTTTGAAGAGCACTTTTTTTTTTTTTCCAGATCTTTCAAAATCTAGTAATCATTTACAATTCACTGCATGTTATAATACTGCAAGACCAGCTTCTTCACCAGCTTCTACTGCAGGTATGAATGAAATTACCGTAATGACCTTAAAAAAAACTAGGTAGTCGTATGAAACTGTTGGAATTTTTCTACTTGCACAAACAGTGAAAGAGTTCCAGCCATCCAAACCGCATATATGCACAGGGTGTGTCAGCAATGACACATCAGGTTTTAAAGAGTTAATGGTTTCAGGATGACTGATTTTCTGATGATTGTTTTTTTTACCATCTTTAATTTTTCATAGATAGTCTTTAGTTTTTTTAATAGATGGTATACTTTAATAGTAGAATATTTCATATACTTTTATTAGGTGTCAGGGTTTGGTCTACAGCTGGCTGTTGTAGCTCTGGCAAGTGGCTAATGTCTTTTGTTGTTTTAAGTTATTGCGTCCTTTTATTTTAAGGTTCTAAATTGACCACTAACTTCTCAATTAACCAATTTTAGCTACACCTGGTGAAATATTTGTATTTATTTATTTATTTATTTATTTTTATTTAGCAGGGACAGTACACATTAATGAACATTTCTGTAAATGTGACAGTTTTAGCAAAAAAGCTATTTTTCTACTGTTGTCCCTTGGTAAGAAGTAAAGTACCAGCATTCATAAAATTAGAAACATTTTAAAAATAAAGGCTCCACCCACACATTCCATAGTATTAGTACACATATACAGTATCCTCAGTTAACCTTTAAGTATTAGTAAAACACCTGCAGTGACATTGGTACATGGACAGGTGGTCATGCAGCGCAAAACAGAGAAAACTTGAATATGAAGCGTTTACCTGGTTGCAAACAGCTCTTGTTAGTGAGGTGGAGTAGTGCAGATTATCCATATTATGCAATATGCAAAATTCATCTAGTAATAACTTGTAAAAATATATCAAACATATATCACAACACCCAAAAAGCATGTGTTCTCATATTTGCTTCTGCATGTTCCCAGTTTCTCTGGTTCTGAAGATCTATCTGAGCAACAATGGAATAAATCAAATCAGCAGAAAACAGAAATAAAAAAGGCCTGGGGATGAAACAGGATGCAGTGGGACATGTTGTCATGAAAGCTGTGAGTCGCAGGTTGTTTGTTTGTTGTTCTGTAATCTGCTCAGAGCCAGATCTAATCATATTTCCCTTTCTGTAACTTTACCTTCTGTAACTGTGATGGATTGTGTGTTTTATCTGGGGTTAAGACCTCTGGAAACCACTGAGGATCAGACAAACAGGGCGAAACCTAAAAGAAATCCAATACTTGATATTATCAAACTTTTCAAGCCGGACTTAGTTTCAAAAATCCAAATTAACGCACATTATCAGTTTGGAAACTCTAGATTCAGACATGTCTGAAATGATTGGATTTATATCTGACTTTTAAAATAACAAACATTAGCACTGCTGTTGTGAGTTTTAGGCCCAATCCCAACTCACCCCTTAGCCCGTCCCCCTTAGCCCTACCCCTCCATTTTGCACGTTCACGTGAAGGAGTAGAGGTGTCCCAATTCTCAATGAGTCGAAAGGAAGGGCTAAGGGGGGGGGGGCTGTGTGACCCTCGAAACGGAGATTTTTCAGGACCACACTACAAACAGAGGAGTATGAGAAATCCCCCATAATTCTGTTCAAATCATCGGCAAAACAGGGGTCAACACAGTTAAAAAGTCCAGCAGTGTGATGAAACAAACACACAAATGTACGTATTTTCTGCGTCAACAACTAAATCATTTGATCGACCATTTTAATGTGTTATAGACCACATTTCTGTGATTTCCAGTTGATAGTCACAAAAAGATGCCCAAACTCCATGGAACAGAGACGGTTACAGCACCACGAAAATCTAAATCTTACCAAGTGTGTTTTTCTCATTTCTAGTCCAAATATCTCATCACACTTAAAATAAGACATAATCACCTAAAGAGGAACTTTTTAGTGAGATGTAGGAACTGATTTTTAGACAACAGATCTGGAAAATCTTATTTCAAGTAATCTTACCGAGATTATTTTCATTTGTTCCATTGGCAGATTTTTTTGCTTGAATTAAGCAAAAAAAAAAAAAATCTTGAATTAAGCAAAAAAATCTTGAATTGAGCCAAAAAAAATGATAATCTTGAATTAATAAAAAAGTCTTGAATTTAGCAAAAAAAAAAAATCCTGAATTAAGCAAAAAATCTTGAATCAAGCACAGAAAAATCTTGAATTAAGCAAAAAAAAAAAAAAATCTTGAATTAAGCACAAAAAATTGAGTTGAGCAAAAAACAATAATAGAAAGGTTTGACACCTCAGTCGTCCATGTGATACCGATATCTTTATTCAGTCAAAACTATTAAAAATCCATGATCTTGTAAAATATTATACAGCAATAATCTTATTTAAAGCATTCAACAAATTACTACCAAGTAATATATAAAAAAACTTCACAATTTGGGAGAGTACTTCGTATTCGTTCGTATTCGTAGAGATTTCGTATTACCCAAATTTCGAACCACTCATAAACGTTTTTGTTTGTCTGTATGTGAAGTAAAACTTTGGAACAGTCTGCACATTCAACACAAGCAACGGCAAAATATCCACTGATATAAACTGTTCTATAAACATATGGTCTGGTTCCAGTATAAAGATGGAGGGTCTTAAAACTGATGCTACATCAATATTCTGTCTTAAATGTTCATGTGTGCTTGTGTTCCTCATCTAGTTGGTATGTGCTGCCCTTTACCATTAGTGCTCTTGTAGTTTTTTGGGGTTTTTTCTTACCATTGTTGGTATGTAATTATTGCTGTTCTTTACCACTTGTGGTTTTGCAGTTTTTTTGTTTTTTACCATTGTTGGTATTAGAGCCCGACTGATATGGGATTTTTGGGGCCAATACCGATTTTGGGGGCTAAAAAAAGCCGATATCCAATATATCGGCCGATATCTGATATTGGCCGATAACAGATATATTGGCGGATATATGAAATAAGAACACTGATCTACACAGGATATAATAATCTTATATTAGATAATTGTGGACAGGTGGATAAACAGTTGCATAAATCTTTGTTTATCTGACAAAGATAATTTACACAACTTTCAAATGGAAACAATGGAATCACAAAAATAATTAGAGCAAAAAATATGACTTTGCACACAATTATGTTTTCTGGATGTGTCTGCCTCATGGCACGACAACTTCCCATGTGGACTAAGGACTAAACTGAGCATGTGCAGAGTGAATTAGGTGAGTCCGAAGTTGTTCCTGATTGGAGCAACAGCAAGAGTTACAACTGACCTGTGTTACAACTGTCCCCAGTCTCCCCTACACTATTAACACTCAGGCCTGCTGGCAGAATGAAACTGTGAGGTAGAAAGGAAGTGCATGGACATGGGTGTGTGGGGGGGTGAATACTTCATAAGACAGGGGGTCCGGGATTTTCGGGGGGTGGTGGTCAGCGGTCCATCCACGTCAGAGTGTGCGGTAGCGGTCCGTGATTTTTGCCGGGGGGGGGGGGGTAGGAGTGAAAGTGAAACTAACTCACTTTACTGTTCGTCTGACTCTCCGTGTCACACACAGCAGCAGCGAGCAACAGAATCTCTATACAGCAAAAAAGTTAATATATCAGCCACATCGGCTACATATTGGCCGATATTGATTAATCGGTGAAACACTATAATCGGCCCGATTAATCGGTCGGGCTCTAGTTGGTATGTAATTATTATCATGTAAGGTGACGGTTAACTGTTATCTGTGGTAACACCACCAGGAATGTACTTTGTTTCTGTTTTTTACACACATTTTGGTTATACAGTGTAAATGCTGTTAAATGAGTTCATTCTAATTTGGTGTAGGCCTATTTTGTTTTATTTTGTTCATTGTTCTGGCATGAAGTCAAAGGACAAGAGTGAGTATTTAAAATATTATTATGTTAAGCTATTTGATGATGAGAATGGGGGTGGGATTAAATAATTTTTTCTTCTTCCCACTCCTTTTCGAGTTTAAATGAATGATTTTTTTTTTTGTAATTTTGAATTTGCATGTATTCTGTAAATGCTCGAAATCAACAAACAAATGAAAATGAAAAATGAAATGACAGAACAGGAGGTGGACGACCTTCTGAACCCAACGTCTTCAACTTTATCCCGTGAGCACTCCACCACGAAAATATGAGTGACGGTTGTGAGTAATAAGCAGCGTTACATCTCCGCCGATAGAGGTCACGACCCCTGAGGCGTCCGTCCAATCGTAGCATCTTGCTGTGGAGGTGTCGCGCTCTTCGCCTCCTCGGTGTGTGCGACCACGTCCACATCCACAGCTAATTGGAAGGAGCTGCAGTTTCTCAGGGGAGCTCATTGTTGCCTGAGCCTCCGTTGGATGTTGGGAGGGAAAGGGGCCCTCGGGGGGCTGGAGGACGGATTGTGGAGATGAGATCCACTCACTCACACACTGGCGGTGACACACACACTCTGTCGGCGTTTTGTGGCGGCGTGTTGGGAGCGTTAGACGTCTATTACTCGGCCTGTTTTGACAGCTTGTAGACAGTGCGGACAGCTCTTCATCACATCGGAACGGGGTCAGCTGTCAGAAAAATGCTGAGCTGATGCTTGTGGCAGGTTTGACACAGATTTGAGTCCTGATTAGCTCAGGCTCTACTTTTTATAAATGCCTATTATAGCAGCAGTGCACCTCTGTCTGTGCTGGTGGAAACAGGACTCGTTTGTACGTCACTTTGCAGGGTTAACGTTGTGTGTTTTGCTGCGCTAAACAAACTTATGCAATATCAAAGCAGACTACTTTACAGCTGTGGAAAAAACGAAGACCACTGCAATTTACTTTCACAGCTGTTTCTAAATTCAGAGGTGGTCTTTTTTTTGGGGGGGAGGGGGTTCTGGGGATTTATGTTCAAGGGAGGAGACCCACACAGTTAGGGGTGTTAGAAAATATTGGTTCTGCAAAATATTGCGATATTTGATTTCACAATACTGTATTGATATTAAAAAGTACTGTATCAATATTTTTAGGTATTTATTCAAATTCAGATATTGTGAAGGTTTATTTTTGATTTTTGTTTTTCTTTATTGTTTATATCTTATTTATTATTATTTAACACTGTTTTATTAAATAATGGTTATTTGAATCATCCTAAAAGCAGTTTTTACTGTCTGAGAGGCAGATGTTAGTTCCTTTGTTGGGGCAAAAATACAGTTCTGATGTTAGTTCTGAACTAACAGAATATGAACATTTGAACAGGATCTTAAACTGTAATGTCTGTAAAACATCATTTAAGTTTGAACACAGGACCATTTTGTGATATAGCATTAGATCCTGTTGTGGTCAAATAAAAATGTGTGTAGTATTTGTGCAGATTTGTGGTGTAATTCAATTCTTTAAGGAAATAATCTCTAAAAATAAAAAAAAAATAAAAAAAATTGCCTTTTTAACAGTATCATGATATATCATGATATATTGTGATATATCGTGATCAGAATAGTAGAATCAGAATAGCCTTTATTGTCATTTGACAGCACAGTACAATGTACAGTACATCAAATGAAATTATATTATTATTAATTATTATTATTAATTATTATTATCGTTATATATCGTATTGTGACCCTAGTATTGTGATTTGTATTGTATCGCCAGATTCTTGCCAATACACAGCCCTACACACAATATTATTAACTCATGTCAGAAAATATATGTAATGTGTTAAAACCTTAATAAAGATATTTGTTCAAAAAAGAGAGAGAGAGAGAGAGAGAGACCACTGCAATTTCCTCTGAAATCAGCATGTTTTTTTTTTTTCATTGTTTTTATTGTAATTTTTTGTTTTCCATTCAACAAAACAGTGTGTTCTAAAGACTAGACACAAAACAAAACATATACGACAGCTCTTACATAAGAAATAAAACACAAAAACACAGTTTAATACAGAAGGTGGAAGGTCGGACTGTGTCTGTTGAATTCCAACACAAGCACAGCTTATTCTACTGCATAAACACCTGACCCATGTCTTATTTAAGAAGGAGAAGTACAGGGTGTCCCAAAAAAACTGACATCATTTGAGACGTCCATATCGAAGTGACTACATGGTCAGGAGAAATGATACTTAACAGGATTTATTTTGGTCAAAAAAATGTTTTATTCTACAAATTTCAAATCAAAAATTCTGGGGGATGGTAATTTTATAATGGTCCAAAGTTATTACAAATGTTTAATGTGTGCACCTCTTGTGACATGGCACACATCAAAACGATAGTGGAGTCCTTTTGTCTGACTAGGGATGTAACGATTACCGGTATAACGATAAACCACGATAAAATTCCAAATGGTTAGTATTACCGTTTAAATTCTAATTATCATGATAACCATATTTGATTACCGCACATTGAAAGCTAGGGGTACTGCTTATTTCATATCTATCTATCTATCTATCTATCTATCTATCTATCTATCTATCTATCTATCTATCTATCTATCTATCTATCTATCTATCTATCTATCCATCCATCCATCCATCCATCCATCCATCCATCCATCCATCCATCCATCCATCCATCCATCCATCCATCCATCCATGAAAAAGAAACTAAAACAACTCAAACTTCATATGGAAAATGGTCAAACAATGCCCATAAGGTGTCATCTTCAATGCACATCTGTATGTGTGATGTTTACATGTTAACCCTTTCATACATAGGTCACTCCAGTGGACAGTTTTTCTCCAGCTGTTCTCTTGTATATTCATGGGTTTTGTTGTTTTAGTTCCATATCAGCCCACACAGTGAACACTTACGCACCATCCCATACACTGACATTCAGATCATTACTGTAACTTTGCTGTTCTTGATAAACCTGATCTGCACTAACATGTTTAAGTGTAAATCAATTGGTATTTGTTAGACAAGAAGGTTTTTTTTTTTGCATATTATCTCCATGAAGTGAGTAATTACTAGCGTTAGAATATGTTAAAATGTGAGAAGACATCAGATTAGCAGCATTAAAAATGTTTTTATTTCATTGTTTTCATATCACTTTCTGATTTTGGGTTTTAAACATGTTTCTTTGTTTCAAAAATTAAATGCATGGATATTTTTGTAACTCCATAGAAAAAAAAAAAAAACTCAATCGTATTGTTTTTTTCATGCCTAAGGAGGAATAAAAACACTGAAGAAAAAAATCATGACTAAGGTTCTCACAATTCATGCATGAAAGGGTTAATATTTGAATGTTTTTGGTACAGAAAGTACATTGTGCCTATTATTTTATTTCATTTATTTTTTTTATTTTTTCAAAATACAACTTGGTTAAATTATTTTAGTTTGTGTATAAGGACTTTTTGAACATTTTGAGCACAATTTCAACAATACCGTGATAATAATGATAACCATGATAATTCTGGTCACAATAACCATGATATGAAATTTTCTTATCGTTACATCCCTCTTTCCGACGCAGTCTTCCTCTTGAAACTTCTTATGCCGTGTCCAAATCTGCTCTCCTGTTGGCGCTTGTTCATGAAATGTTCTAACCTCCACAAACAGCTGAACAGTCTGACAGTTTCACTCTCTGTTCCGCACTCGTCTCCTTTTTCATTCCATTTCTGTCCATCGCTGACTTGGAATCAGTGGAATCACAGCTCCAGGTTCTCCCACAGATGTAGTAGAAGAGCTCGCAGACAGAAAAACGACCTGACTCAGCATCTGTATCAGCTGTCAATCAGCACTCGGTGACTTAGTTCTACTCGTCTGATTCTGGATCCGATGAGTCTCAGCTCTGATAGACGTTCGCCGAGAAACATCCAGGAAAGTTTAAAATCCAGTTGAAATGTTTTCCACTCCCGATGGAGCATCTCCTCCCGTCTAAGCCTTGATTTATTCTGTAATCACACAGAGGACAGATGTTCCTGCAGGACTTTCACATTCGTTTCCCTCCATAATGGACTGGATCACCACTGACTCTCATCCATACAGTATTAAAGGTTCTGCCACTAAAGTAAAGCCATGGGTTTCATCAATGCATTTGTATTATCAAGGACTGATGAAGCTGTTCCAATTAACCATCAATTACAATTAAGCAGGTTCATCTGTGCCTTATGAGGCTGATATTTTTGGAATACGTACTTCTAAACTACTGTACTGAGGACTGTTATTGTATGAATCTGTAGGTTTTTCTTCAGGAAAATGTCAAATACTTCATCTTTGAATATAAACTTGTGCAAAAATATGGTCACTGATTTCACAACAGGGTGGAAAAATCCCAGAGAAACCACATTATTAGGAAAAAGAGAAATCTGCAAAGTTTAGACACACCAGTTTGACTTCCTTCCAAACTCCACCTGGTTCAGTCCATCTTCTCACTTGTACACAACCAAAGGATCTGACCTGTGACCTCTGACCTCTGGGTCTTAGGGTAATCAGTACAGGTTGTAACTATGAGGCCGCTCAAATAATACACTGCAAAAATCTAAGTCTAACCAAGTGTAGTTTTCTCATTTCTAGTCCAAATATCGCATCACACTTAAAATAAGACAAAAGAGTAACTTTTCAGTGAGATATAAGAACTGATTTTTAGACAATAGATCTGGAAAATCTGATTTCAAGAAATCTTACCAAGATCATTTTCACTTGTTCCATCAGCAGATTTTTTTTGTGCTTAATTCAAGATTTTTTTTGCTTAATTCATTTTTTTTTTTTTTTTTTTTTTTTTTTTTGCTTAATTCAACATTTTTTTTGCTAAATTCAAGATTTTTTTTTTTTTTTTAATTCAAGATTTTTTTTTTTTTTTGTTAATTCAAGATTTTTTTTGCTTAATTCAAGCAAAACAATCTGCCAATGGAACAAGTAAAAATTATCTTGGTAAGAATTCTTGAAATAAGATTTTCCAGATCTATTGTCTGAAAATCAGTTCTTATATCTCACTGAAAAGTTCCTCTTTAGGTGATTTTGTTGTATTTTAAGTGTGATGAGCTATTTGGACTAGAAATGAGAAAAATACAGTTGGTAAGATTTAGATTCTTTGTCTTTGGAGGTGGAGTTTCTGGTCCTGAAATATCTCTGATTGGTCAGTTCTTGCAGCATTTTATTCCAGCCCCCTAGTGGACGGGAGTGGAACAGCACACTGGAAAAAATCAAAATCTTACAGAGTGTATTTTTCTCATTTCTAGTCCAAATATCTCATCACACTTAAAATAAGACATAATCACCTAAAGAGTAACTTTCCAGTGAAATATAAGAACTGATTTTTAGACAATAGATCTGGAAAATCTTATTTGAAGAAATCTTACCAAGATATTTTTAACATTTTTTTGCTTAGTTAAAGATTTTTTTTTTTGTTTTTTGCTTAATTCAAGCAAAAAATCTGCCGATGGAACAAGTAAAAATGATCTCAGTGAGATTTCTTGAAATAAGATTTTCCAGATCTATTGTCTAAAAACCAGTTCTTATATCTCACTGAAAAGTTCCTCTTTAGGTGATTATGTCTGATTTTAAGTGTGATGAGACATTTGGACTAGAAATGAGAAAAATACACTTGGTAAGACTTTGATTTTTTCCAGGGAATAGAAGGACTTTCATTTTTCAGTCTCTACTCTGGGGAGTGTTAACTGTTGTCTGACAGTGCAGAGTCTTTGGAGGTGGAGTTTCCAGTCATGAATATCTCTGATTGGTCAGTTCTTGCAGCATTTTATTCCAGCCCCCTAGTGGACGGGAGTGGAACAGCACTCTGGAAAAAATCTAAATCTACCAAGTGTATTTTTCTCATTTCTAGTACAAATATCTCATATAGGGATGTAACGAATACCAGTATAATGATAAACCACGGTAAAATTCCCGGTGGTCAGTATTACTGTTTAAATTCTAATTATCATGATAACTGTGTTTGATTACCGCACTTTGAAAACTAATGATACTGCTCATTTCCTGGAGATGCAGCTGCCCTCCAGGGCTATCTATCTATCTATCTATCTATCTATCTATCTATCTATCTATCTATCTATCTATCTATCTATGAAAAAGAAACTAAAACAACTCAAACTTGATGTGGAAAATGGTCAGACAGTGACCATAAGGTGCCATCTTTAATGCACGTTTGTATGTTTGATTGTTTACATGTTAATATTTTAATGTTTCTGAAATAGAAAGTACTTTGTGGCTATTATTTAATTCTATTTATTTATTTGTTTATAAAAAATACAACTTGGTTAAACTATTTCAGTGTATGTATAAGTACTTTTTGAACATTTGAGCACAATTTCAACAATATCGCGATAATAATGATAATCTAATCTAATCTAATTTTTCTAATCTCATCACGCTTAAAATAAGACATAATCACCCAAAGAGTAACTTTTAAGTGAAATATAAGAATTTATTTTTAGACAATAGATCTGGAAAATCTTATTTGAAGAAATCTTACCAAGATATTTTTTTTTAACATTTTTTTGCTTAATTAAAGATTTTTTTTTTTTTTTTTGCTTAATTCAAGCAAAAAAAAAAAAATCTTGAATTAAGCAAAAAATCAGCCTTTGTACTTAATTCAAGCAAAAAAATCTGGAATTAAGCAAAAAACAATCTGCTGATGGAACAACTGAAAATTATCTTGGTAAGATTTCTTGAAATCAGATTTTCCAGATCTATTGTCTAAAAATCAGCTCTTATATCTCACTGAAAAGTTCCTCTTTAGGTGATTCTGTCTTATTTTAAGTGTGATGAGATATTTGGTCTAGAAATGAGAAAAATCCTCTTGGTCAGATTTTGATTTTTGCAGTGTGTTGACACTTTGACCTCCTCTCAGCCTCTTCCTGACTTTGCTTTCAGAGTCGTTGAGTGGAGTTTGGATCTGACTGGTGGTAAATTCACACTGTAACGATAAGAGATCAGATAAAGGATTAATAACTGAGACTTGAATCAGCTTTTATTTGATACCTCAGCTCTTTTTTCCACCTTCTCTGTTATGTATTGATTGATAAGTCCGCTTGGAAAGAGTTTGAAGTAGGAAAGTTCCACTTGTGAAGCTCCCCTCCTGCTGCTGCTGCAGTCTTAATGTTCTTCTGAAACAATGAAAACTTTTAGATAAGTTTATTATATCAGCAATTTTACCTTTCCTTTGGAGCTTTTCTAGCGTGGACCTGTGCAGGGAACTGTAAAATACCCCCAGAACATTTAGATTTAATTTCAGAAAATGTGCAGAACATGTGCCAAACCTCCAGTAGCTAAATAAGACTGAATTACTGCAGTCGCTGCTCTCACAGAAGAAGAATCTACATATTAATGCAGTTTAGTTGTTCATTTTCCAGCTCGTCTCGGCCTTTTTCTCACTTTTCCAACATTACCTGAACACTCCAGTTTTTAATCTCATCACAGTCGCTTCGTCTGTAATTATCACAATATTTCCCCCTTTTCCTTCTCTTCCTCTTCCTCCCCATCGTTTCATACTCGGTAAAAATCAGCAGCTCCGGTTGCTAAGGACGTGTCCAGGTAAAATTGTTGCTAAGGAAAGAAAAAGTGCAGATGCAAGAAGAGGAAATGTGTGTTTTAACCCATAAAGACCCAGAGCTACTTTTGTGTCAGTTTCCAAAGGAATTTTTCTCTATATTTAACCTTTATTAAGTGATTTATCACCATTTATTATAATATTATCCTTTGTATTTTTGCATTTTTTCAGTGTGAATCATGAATTTCGCTGTATTTAATTCACTGATCATCTAAATGTTCATTAAAGCTCAGATTATAGTTGAGGGTTTTTGTATCAAAAACAGAGAAAACTGAAGAAAAAGTACCTTTTTCCAGCAAATCTATCATTAACTGAACATAAACCCAGTAGTAGTAGTAGTAGTAGTAAGGTGTCCCATAAGTCTCCATACATATGAGACATAATACATTCCATACATATATGGTTCTAATATGTATTTCTTTATATTTACCTCCGCCAAGGAGGTAGTGTTTTTGCCAGGGTTTGTTTGTTTGTTTGTCTGTCTGTCTGTTTGTCTGTCCGTTAGTGTGCAACATAACTCAAAAAGTTATGGACAGATTTGGATGAAATTTTCAGGGTTTGTTGGAAGTGGGATAAGGAAGAAATGATTAAATTTTGGTGGTGATCGGGGGTGGGGGGGCCCACGGGGGGGCCCATTTCCAACAAACCCTGAAAATTTCATCAAAATCTGTCCATAACTTTTTGAGTTATGTTGCACTTCACTTATGAAGCATTTTTAATACTAGTTCCCACATAGAAATTTGAACTTTACATTTAGATTAAAGTTTTTCTCGCCAAAAAGTTACTTTTGGAGCCATGGTTAACTTACCTTTAATACTTTGTGTCCTTAAGCTTCTACATTAACATTTTTATCATTGTATGGTAATACATTTATATAAATATTTAAATAAATACCAGGGTTTTTTTCTTTATATTTAATTTTTTACTCATTTTTTTTTGTTTTTCTACTTGTCTTTCTCTGCACCTGATTGTTGTGTGTTGACGCTGTTAACTGGGAAATTTCTCCACGTTGGGATAAAAAACAATCTTATCTTAACTTAAACCTATAAAAAAACACAAAAAACAGATGGTAAAATGGTTATAGTTTGGTTATAACTAGGGATGTAATAATTATCGGTATAATGATTAACCTCGGTAAATTTGCAGATGGTTAGTATTATCCTTTAAATTCTAATTATCATGATAACCGTGTTTGATTACGGCTCTTTTCCAGAGAAAACACTTATTAAAGATCTGCTTTTATGTCAAATATTTGAGCATAGTTTTAATTTATTACAATTTTAATTTTATATACCTAATATCTGGAACCAATATTCACTTTTAAAGTCTTTGAAAAGGTTCGTTAAGTATCTTTGTGTTATTTATGCAATAAGGTATATACATTTTTCAAATCGGATTTTATGTATTTTTTTGTGTTTTCTGGCCTTTTGTGTTGATATAGTAGGTTAAAGTGAAAAAAAATAATAGACAGATGATATAGATGAAGTTGTGCTGAAAAACAAGATCCCAAACATGGGTATAGTAAACATTTGTTTATATAGTATATAAAGGCAAAATCAAAAGGACTGAAAAACGGCCAAAATAGACTCAGACCACTAAGGGTTAATACTTAAATGTTTCTGCAACAGAAAGTGCATTGTGCCAATTATTTTATTTGTTTTTGTTGTTGTTTTTTGTCTTTTGTTTTTTTCAAAATACAACTTGGTTAAATTATTTCAGTGTGTGTATTAATACTTTGTGAACATTTTGAGCACAATTTCAATAATACCGTGATAATAATAATAACTGTGATAATTTTGGTCACAGTAACCGTGATATGAAATTTTCATGTCGTTACATCCCTAGTTATAACTCGCCTTTATTAAATAATGTGAAAAAAACCATCATCATATGACCCACCTACATCAAATAGACTCCACCCTCTTTCTTTGGCCCCGCCCACCCCTCATACGCCCATCTCATGTGTTTTCCAGGTAAAGGTGATGTGTTCGGTGACGTCTTCTGGAAGGAAACCACCCTGGCTCACGCCTGCGCTAACGTCCGAGCGCTAACGTACTGCGACCTTCACGTCATCAAAAGAGAAGCTCTGCTCAAGGTGTTGGAGTTTTACACCGCCTTTGCCAACTCCTTCTCCCGAAACCTCATCCTCACCTGCAACCTCCGCAAACGGGTGAGTGATTCAGCTCAGAGACATGCCGTCGATCTGGGGTTTTTCATTAGCTCTTGGTTTTTCAGTTCAGTTTTTAGGTAATCTTTTAAAAAGCGGTTTAAGTTGAATAGCCTTTTAACTGTGTTTCATTTAGAAGTAGTGGCAGCTCCAGCAACCTCAGGATTTTGGTGTCATTTTTATAAAACATTGCGGGGTCCATCTTTATATACACTCCACAGATACAACATGATATGAGGTGAAGTTGGTAGTTGTTTGGAGCTGGTTAATGGTTATCAAGGCTTTCTGCACAGTAAAAAAAACAGAGTCCCTTAGAGAGTTGAATTTAACTCTGTTTCATATAACATTTGGTCCCACGCAAAATTTGAGTAAAATTAACTCTATGGCCAGTGTCAAATTTTACTCAATTCAGTGTCAAAATTAACAACGTAATGTGTAGGAATATTGAACATTGTGGTGTTTTCACACTGTTAGAGTAATATGATTACACTTTTAGGAGCTATTTTTACTCTGAATTTAGTTAAAAAATGACTCTATATTGTGTTCACATTTCTTTGTCTGCAGTGTTATTTTCTTCATCAGTTTGCGGTCTACACTAATATTGTAACAACGTAGAATTGCAGGGGTCCCTAAGGTGGGGGTCGTGAGGGGCATAAGTTTACTCTGTGGGTTTTAATGACCTTGGGACATGCTTTTACTTTGAAAGAGCAAAGTCCTCCCCACTCGCATTACACATGACAGTCAGGTTGGGCATTGTTCTGCCGACAGGTTTGACCAATGGTGTCACATTAGGGCGGAGTCAAGGGAAGATTAACATCTGGTCCAAAAAATTAAATTCCAATAATCTACACCAAACTTATATTTTTGGGTCGGTAATTACTTGTATTTTCAGGAAAATGTATTTTGAAATGAGAAAAAATATGTGAAAAAAAATGTGAGGAGTTTTATGACCGAGAATGTTTGTAAAGTAACCCAGTTTAGTGCCGTCATTCTGGGTTCATTTTATAAACTCAGAAATAAACTACATTTATTCCAAATATAGTGATATTTGACTATTATATTATTTATGTCAAATTCTAAACACACAGTGTTTAGAATTAATAAATGCATATATCTACACAAAATACATTTGATTACAATGTTAATTTTATTTGTATGTTGTAAATGTTATAAAAAAAAAATGTATACGATATTGATAATTGAAATAAAAAATGTTTAATTTGATATTTACTTTTGTTGTCCATCCCTGATGCTGCCATTTGTCAAAACTCTTTCTATTTAGGCTTGATCAAATGTTTTTTTCCTCTAACCAATTATTCAGTTGTAAAACAGAGGGTTTAAGGTATACACTGAATATATTTGAGGATGAAAATGTCAGAGGAACGTCCCTTTGGAATTCTTGCAAAAAAATAGACGTTAATTTTTTTGTCCATCTGTGACGCAGTAGTTTTTGATATTTTTCATTTAAAAATATTTGAAATTAAATTTTGCCCTTTGAGTATGTTTCAGATGGCATTTAGACCTTTATAATAATGTGTCACATTTGTCTTAAACTTGTCTGGTTCAAAAGTTATGAATCAAAAAGTAGTGGACGGTCCATTTGTGACGCCCTTGACCTCACCCATGAATAAAAAAAATAAAGATAAAGAGACCAAATAAATTAAACGAAGTAAAACACATTAAACTAAATAAACATTAACATAACCCCACCCCTTGAACTCCTGCACATAAAATAGAACACAAGGAGTAAAATGTCCAGTACCCACAGTGCAATGTGGCAGCCTGGCACTAGGGATGTAACGATTACTGGAATAACGATAAACCGCGGTAAAACTGCAGACAGTTAGTATTACCGGGGTGACACGGTGGTGCAGTGGTTAGCACTCGTGCCTCACAGCAAGAAGGTCCTAGGTTCGATTCCAACACCAGTCTACGGGGGTTGGGACCTTTCTGTGTGGAGTTTGCATGTTCTCCCCGTGTCTGCGTGGGTTCTCTCCGGGTACTCCGGCTTCCTCCCACCATCCAAAGACATGCACTAATAGGTTAATTGGTTAATCTAAATTGCCCATAGGTGTGAATGTGACAGTGATTGTTTGTCTCTATATGTTCAGCCCTGCGATGAACTGGCGACTTGTCCAGGGTGTACCCCGCCTTCGCCCCTATGTAGCTGGGATAGGCTCCAAGCGACCCCCGTGACCCTAGTGAGGATAAAGCGGGTTCAGAAAATGAATGAATGACTAGTATTACCGTTTAAATTCTAATTATCATGATAACCGTGTTTGATTACCGCACTTTTCTGGAGAAAATGCCTATGTAAAGATATGCTTTTATGTCAAATATTTGAGTATAGTTTTAATTTATTGCAATTTTAATTTTCTATATCGAATATTTGGAACCAATATTCACTTTTAAAGTCTTTGAAAAGGTTCGTCTTTGTGTTATTTATGCAATAAATTATATACATTTTTTAAATCAGATTTTATATATTTTTTTGTGTTTTTTGTCCTTTTATGTTGATATAGTAGGTTAAAGCAAAAAAAATAATAGACGGATGATACAGATGAAGTTGTGCTGAAAAAAAAGATCCCAAACATGGGTATAGTAAACATTTGTTTATATAGTATATGAAGGCAAAATCAAAAGTACTGAAAAACAGACAAAATAGACTCAGACCACTAAGGGTTAATACTTGAATGTTTCTGCAACAGAAAGTGCATTGTGTCAGTTATTTTCTTTTTTTTTTTTTTTTTTTTTCAAAATACAACTTAAATTATTTCAGTCAGTGTATCAGTACTTTTTGAACATTTTGAGCACAATTATAACAATACAGTGATAATAATGATAACTGAGATAATTTTGGTCACAATAACCATGATATGAAATTTTCATATCGTTACATCCCTGCCTGGCACTAATCATCACTGTGTAGAGTTGAATTTTAACTCTACTGTTAGAGCTGGTTTACTCTCCACAGAGCTCTAAATACTCTATCCAGGTTAAATAACTTGACTCTGAAATGTTGACTCTGCGTTTGTTTACTGTGTGGTCACGGCTGTTCATTGTGTCGTAGCTGAGGTCGGTTTCAGTTGAGTTTCTCTCCTCCGGAAAGTACAGATATCACTCCAGAATATGATTGTACACAGTTTCTTCAGTCTGAGTTTAGTATTTTCTTCATTTTCTCCCTCATTAAATCCCCTGTTTCTCCTTTTCTTTTCATCTTCCTCTTCTGTCTCGTCCGTCAGTTTGTGTTTGTTTTAACAAAGCTTTGAATCTGTTTTCTCATGTACTTTACCTGCATTCATTTTCATTCTCATTGAGTTTTTAATTAGTTTTTGTGTTTCTGTTTTCATCTTTTTTAGCTTCTCCATTAACTCTAATAACCCTCAGATAGATTCATCGCCTCTGTCCCCTTCTTTTTAGTTTCTTTTTTTTTTGCATTTCAGACTAAAGTTAAGTAGAAACGCAGAGTCAGAGCGTCCGATCCTCTGACCTCCTTCCTTCACACATCCATTCCTCCACATGTCTCCCATAACAAGGCTGTTTATTTGTCCTCGCGTTGTTGTTTTTTTCCCTCTCTCGGCTCAATAGGTCTTTTCTCAGCGTGCCTGGAACACAATAAATTATACATCATCTGTGGTAGCCTCATTACATCCTTCTGCCACTTCCTGCTGTCGTCTCTGTTTGTGTCTCTGCAGCTCATAGTTTATTAATTATTGTTTATTGATGACCACATACTGTATGTGTTAATACAACCTGTGAACATGTGCACGATGGAAATCATCTTACATTTAAGGCTTTTGCTCTTTCCTTTTACGTCTCGCTTTAATGTTTGGAGCTCATTATTGCCCGTACGTTGTGTTTTTGAGTAAAACAGAGGCTTGTTAATTAATTTTCCAGCATAATATAACAAGTATATTAACCAGGAAGTAAAGTTTTTGCACTAAGTAGCTAGTAGGGATGTGTATTGGCAAGAATCTGACGATACGATACAAATCACAATACTAGGATCACGACATGATATATCACGATATATCATGATACTGTAAAAAAGGCAATTTTTTGTTTCTTTTCTAAAAATGATTATTTCCCGGAAGAATTGAATTACACCAGAAATCTGCACAAATACTAAACACATTTTTATTTGATCACAACAGGATCTAATGCTATATCACAATATTTTCCTGTATTAAAACTTAAATGATGTTTTACAGACATTACAGTTTCAGATCCTGTTCAAATGTTCATATTCTGTTAGTTCAGAACTAACGTCAGAACATTATTTTTGTGCAGTCCCAACAAAGGAACTAACATCTGCCTCTCAGACAGTAAAAAGTGCTTTTAGGGTGATTCAAATAACCATTATTTAATAAAACTGATAAATAATAATACATAAAATATGAACAATGAAGAAAATCAAAAATCAAAAATAAACCTCCACAATATCTGCATTTGAATAAATACCTAAAAATATTGATAGAGTACTTTTTAGTATCGATACAGTACGTTGTGTTTTTGAGTAAAACAGAGGTTTATTAATTAATTTTCCAGCATAATATAACAAGTATATTAACCAGGAAGTAAAGTTTTTGCACTAAGTAGCTAGTAGTGATGTGTATTGGCAAGAATTTGACGATATGATACAAATCACAATACTAGGATCACGACATGATATATCATGATACTGTAAAAAAGGCAATTTTTTGTTTCTTTTCTAAAAATGATTATTTCCCGGAAGAATTGAATTACACCAGAAATCTGCACAAATACTAAACACATTTTTATTTGATCACAACAGGATCTAATGCTATATCACAATATTTTCCTGTATTAAAACTTAAATGATGTTTTACAGACATTACAGTTTCAGATCCTGTTCAAATGTTCATATTCTGTTAGTTCAGAACTAACGTCAGAACATTATTTTTGTGCAGTCCCAACAAAGGAACTAACATCTGCCTCTCAGACAGTAAAAAGTGCTTTTAGGGTGATTCAAATAACCATTATTTAATAAAACTGTTAAATAATAATACATAAAATATGAACAATGAAGAAAATCAAAAATAAACCTCCACAATATCTGCATTTGAATAAATACCTAAAAATATTGATAGAGTACTTTTTAGTATCGATACAGTACGTTGTGTTTTTGAGTAAAACAGAGGTTTATTAAGTAATTTTCCAGCATAATATAACAAGTATATTAACCAGGGAGTAAAGTTTTTGCACCAAGTAGCTAGTAGGGGTGTGTATTGGTAAGAATCTGACAATACGATACAAATCGCAATACTAGGATCACGACATGATATATCACGATATATCATGATACTGTAAAAAAGGCAATTTTTTGTTTGTTTCTTTTTTAAAATGATCATTAAATACCTAAAAATATTGATACAGTACTTTTTAGTATCGATACAGTATTGTGAAATCAGATATCGCGATATATTGCAGAACCAATATTTTCTAACACCCCTAATTGTGTGGGTCTCCTCCCTTGAACATAAATTCCCAGAACCCCCTCCACCGATCACCTCTGAATTTAGAAACAGCTGAGAAAGTAAATTGCAGTGGTCTTAATTTTTTCCACAGGTGTAGAGTAGTCTGCTTTAATATTGCATAAGTTTTAGTGCTGCAAAACACGGAGCATAACATTATTTTTGTGCAATCCCAACAAAGGGACTAACGTTATTTAATAAAAGAGTGTTAAATAATAATAAATAAAATATAAACAAAAAAAAAAACAATATCGATACAATATAATATTTAATATTGATACAGTATTGTGAAATGAAATATCGTGATATATTGCAAAACCGATATTTTCTTACACCCCTATCAAGTAGTGGTGAAAACTGTTAAATCTATGTACATGAACTGGTCATAATTGCAAAAAAGCACTGTGTTTTGGATCATTTTGAAGAAAATGAGTGGTACTGGCTTAAGTCAAGGCAGTAAAAAAGCAGAATGCAAAGATTTATTATTTAACATTTGTTCCTATCCATGAATTTTTAACTGAACTGATCAAATATGTAAATGAAATATCATTTTTCCAGCTTCATCTAAGTGTTGGTATGTGTAAAAATCCACTGTCGTGTCATTTTTAATTATTTATGCTTCATGTTATTGTGTATTTGCTTGATTTCAACATATGTTTGTCCAGATTTACCCATAAATAATAGAAATCTGTGTGTGTATCTACACTCTTCTTCTGAATCACATCAACCGCTCCAGTCTTGGCTCCACTTCTTCACAAATAGCTGATATGTGGTGAAATTAAACGCGCGTATGCATTGATCACTGGTGTTTATTGGAAATGATCTAAATGCAGCTGCAGACGTCTGTTCATGTCTCACACAGCTGATTACTAATGGTTTACGCCGCTGTCTGCACTTTATTCAGTCTAGACGTTCTAAAGAGCCAATGGGGATCAGTGTTGGTCATGTTTTATACATGATGCAGCAGATTATTAGATGATCTGAGTGAAATATGACAGTTTGAACTGGAGGATTTGGTGCAAAAGTAGGTGAAATAAGTCCATAAAAAGACTGTGAATGAGGGTTTTTTTTTAGTATTGTTTAGTCAGTGGTTGATCTTCCAAATAACCACAGGGACCACTTGTTTCATGTGCTCTGGCTGAGTTAACACTACAGTGTAAAAAAAAAAAAAAAAACCTGTAAAAAAAGGGTATTAGTCCGGCAGCAGGGGTGCCGAAAAAATACTGTTACATAACAGGAAATAACTATCTCATAAAAATATGGTAATTTTCCATTATTAACAGTTTTTTGCCCTAACTTTACAAGAGATTTTGCATATTTTTTTGACTTTTTAACATTTGATAAAGAATATTTTCATGTATTAAAACAATCAAATTACCTATGAATATATCTATAAATAATTTTCAATGAGACTAAGTTGTACGATCCACTGATAAAAACTGTATTTGGACAGTTTATCAGTGCTTATACATGTTATACATTCACAAAAATACATTTATTCAACATTTTTGTAGTGAAACTTCCCGTAATTACACAAGATATCTGTCAATAGAGAACAAATACTTCTTTTACGGTTAATTGTCAGTAATTTTATCTTGTTTTATTTTTTTATTTATTTTTTTACAGTATTAAACTTTTAATTAACAGTTTAATCTCATAAATAGAAAAGAAATATTTTTCAAATTATGATACATTTGCAAATGTATTTTAACTGTATTTTTCTGTGAAAAAAGAAAAACATTCTTTTAAAAAATTTAAATTTTTTGGTTATTCACAGTTACAGTTTTTTCATGTTATTTTACATTTGACATGTAAAATCACAATCTTTTTTTGTCATTTCATTGATATTTTCCTGTATCTTGAAAATACAGGAAAAATCTGTAAAATAAACAGTGAAAATTCTGTTAAATTACAGATTTCTTTTTTTACAGTGTACACAGACCAATCACATCCACTTATGTATCAGGTGGTACCATTATGATCCTATGAGCCACACTTTTAACCCTCAAAGACCCAAACATCCACCTGCAAACAAAACCATCTATTGATCTAAACTGTTTAATACCAGTTGATCCACTAATCATATCACTACATGTAAATAATTGGTGTAAAATACAGTTCTTCATCTTTTCATGGTCATCAGATATGACCCAACTGGACATTCAGAGGCTCAGTAGTTACCGTGGAAACACCGTCATCTTCTACAACATTGATTCACCAGTAAAACCCATGGAGTTGGATCAATGACAGTGGATGGACACACTGGGTTTATGTTCAATTAATGAGAGATTTTGGTGAAAAAATGACTTTTTCTTCAGTTTTGTCTGTTTCTGATACAATAACCCTTAAATTAATCTTAGTTTTTATGGACATTTACATGATCAGTGAATTAAATATAGGGAAATAGGTAATATTCCCTTAAAAATGCAAAATATAGAGCATAGTATTACAATAAATAGTAATAAATCACTTAAGAAAGGTTAAATATGGAGGAAAAATCATTTGGGAAACAGCCATAAAAGAAAAGTAGCACTGGGCGTTGATGGGTTAAACTGAAGGTTATAGTTTATAATATGTATAAACAGACATTTGTCTGTCGTCATGCCACAGTCTATTGATGAAGAGGAAACACCGTCATCTTCTACAACATTGATTCACCAGTAAAACCCATGGAGTTGGATCAATGACAGTGGATGGACACACTGGGTTTATGTTCAATTAATGAGAGATTTTGGTGAAAAAATGACTTTTTCTTCAGTTTTGTCTGTTTCTGATACAATAACCCTTAAATTAATCTTAGTTTTTATCGACATTTACATGATCAGTGAATTAAATATAGGGAAATAGGTAATATTCCCTTAAAAATGCAAAATATAGAGCATAGTATTACAATAAATAGTAATAAATCACTTAAGAAAGGTTAAATATGGAGGAAAAATCATTTGGGAAACAGCCATAAAAGAAAAGTAGCACTGGGTGTTGATGGGTTAAACTGAAGGTTATAGTTTATAATATGTATAAACAGACATTCGTCTGTCGTCATGCCACAGTCTATTGATGAAGAGGAAACACCGTCATCTTCTACAACATTGATTCACCAGTAAAACCCATGGAGTTGGATCAATGACAGTGGATGGAGACACTGGGTTTATGTTCAATTAATGAGCGATTTTGGTGAAAAATTTACTTTTTCTTCAACTTAGTGAATGTTGATTAATCACTTTGGAAAGGTTCAATGTAAAGGGAACCCCAACCCAATATAAAGCAAAGGCAGATGAGCAAATAAACGTATTAAACTCATAAATTTTGTTTAAGAAATCGGATGGATGCACTCGTTTTATGTTCAGTTAATGATAGATTTTGCTGAAAAATGTATTTTTTCTTCCGTTTAGTAAATGTTGATAAAGGTTCAATGTAAAGGTAACCCCAACCCAATGAAAAGCAAAGGTAAATGAGTAAATAAACGTACTAAATTCAATATTATTTTTAGAGCTGCAACTGATTAATCGATTAGTGCTTGAAGCGAATGCAAAAATTCACGATTCGATTAATTGACTCAAATTGATTGAAGGGAAATATTCTATTGCAGTTTTCCTGAATTGAAGCTTCTTTGTGCGTCACAATAAGCATTCGTGTGAAACACAACAGTGGAACAAATGTTTAACAGCAGAGAAATGAAGGAAACAAAGCTTTGATTCAGGAGAATTGTGGTTGAATGATATTTTTTTAATCACTTTGAGTCGATTAATCAGTTGCAGCTCTAATTATTTCATAAGAAATAGGCCAAAGATTGAGTTTAAAAGGTAGAAAATAAATCTAAGTTTTCTTGTGGACACTTGTCATTGTATTAACCCTTTCATGCACAGTGGTCACTACAGTGGACAGCTATTTTACAGCTGTTCTATTCATGGATTTTGTTATTTTAATTCCATATCTGCCAACACAGTGGACACTCATGCATCGTCCCATACGTTGCAGTTCATATAATTACTGTAACTTCATAAACTTGATCTGCACTTTCATGTTTGAGTGTAAATCAGTTGCTTGTTGTTGTTATTAGACTGTAATTAAGTTTTTTAAAAAAACAAAATGATGACAAAAGTAGCACTGGGTTTTTATGGCTTAAACAAAAGCTTTCTTTTTTTTGCACATTATCTCCATGGAGTGAGTAATGACCAGTATTAGAGTATGTTAAAATGTGAGAAAACATCAGATTAGCTGCATTAAAAATGTTTTTATTTCATAGTTTTCACACAGTATATCAGTAAAGACGTTTCTTTTCTTCAAAAATTAAATGCATGGTGTCCAGCTGAGGGGACATTTTTGCAACTCCATGAAAAAAGGTTAAAAAAAAAAAAAAGTCAATCGCATTGTTTTTTAATGCCTAGAGGAATAAAAACACTCAGGAAAAAAAAAATCTTCATTAAGGCTCTCATAATTCATGCATGAAAGGGTTAATCAGCCATAAAACTGTTCAGATGGAGAGAAGTTTGCTTATTTTTCTGGTTTATTTTCTTCTTTTTATGGGATAATAAATAGAAATCGTGGATAAACACTGTGAGGCTGAAGTTCCTGCAGTTCCTCCTCAGTCTGTCGACCAGAAAACACTTTAGAAAGAGACGTACTGTAACTAAACGCCGCTGCTCAGGTGTAGAGCAGCCGCAGAGAGGGAGAAGGCAGACAGTGGGGAGATAAAATTAGAGTCAGAGAGGACAGAGGGAAGGAGAATGAGGAGGCGTGAGGTGGAATAGTGCTTAGGGAAGCAGATCGCTATCAGCCCTTATTGCCTGAGTGACAGGGTGAGTTAGGGCCGACACACATTCAGCTCCGGGTCCCACAGGCCCGTCACCGCTCCCACTACAGGTTGTTTATCTTCATCATGGCGGCGCTCGAGCAGCTGTCACGCATCCTACGAATAAAAGCGCTAACGGAGCGCCGCTGCCCACCACACCGAGCTCCGTCCACGAGAGGGAACGGCTGAGTCGAGCAGAAAAACATCCACACAGTTCCCTCTGCTTTCAGGGAGCGAGTGTTGAAGATCCAAGCAGCTGGGAAAACCAACCCAACATAAAGACAGATTTAGTTTAACTGGTTTAACCCTCCGGTATCCCATCCAGCTAGGCCCTTACTAAGCACCAAATGTGCCTTTTCCGCACACTTGTGGAATAATGTCAAAAAAATTTACATTCAGTTTGTTTTTAATTCTTTTACACTTTTTTCTATTTCATCAACTTGAGCCATAAATAAAAATACCAAATACTCAATAACTGTCACATTTTTTAACCCTTTAAATGCTTGTAATGTAAACAAACTATTTTTTTGGATGCAAAAAACACAAAAAAATGTTTTTTTTCAATATACTACATAAAAAGTGGATCACATATTATTTGATTTTTGCAGCCTGGCATATGTCAGTGATTAACACCAACACTGGTTAATTTGCATGATTATTTTTGGCGCTAGGTCAAATGCTCAAAAATACTAGCATCTGTCACCAAGTGTGTATAATATGCACATCTATAAATCATACTATTAAATATTCATTCATTCATTCATTTTCTGAACCCGCTTTATCCTCACCAGGGTCACGGGGGTCGCTTGGAGCCTATCCCAGCTACATAGGGGCGAAGGCGGGGTACACCCTGGACAAGTCGCCAGTTCATCGCAGGGCTGACATATAGAGACAAACAATCACTCACATTCACACCTACGGGCAATTTAGATTAACCAATTAACCTATTAATGAATGTCTTTTGGATGGTGGGAGGAAGCCGGAGTACCTGGAGAGAACCCACGCATGCGGGGAGAACATGCAAACTCCACACAGAAAGGTCCCACCCCCCGTCGACTGGTGTTGGAATCGAACCCAGGACCTTCTTGCTGTGAGGCACGAGTACTAACCACTGCACCACCGTGTCGCCCCATTAAATATTATATATTGATTTATTTTTCTGCTCTAATTTGATTTTATTTTAGTAAATCAAGGTCAGCCCTAATCATACATATCAAATGGAAGAAATAGTGCGTTTTAGGCACACTTGGCAGGCAGATGCTAGTCTTGTAATTTTCTTTTGTTTACAATGTGCACATTTTCGTTGGTGACCAGAATTTTAAAGATCATGCAAAAATAAACAACTTTTGAATTCTAACCTTATTTAAATTGGGAAAAATAATATGAAGTTTTTTAAAATGAAGTGCAAAGTGGGCCTAAAAGGCGCACCCAGATACCAGAGGGTTAAACTCATAAAGGCCCTGTTACGCCCCGGCCTAGGGGTTCACCAGGGCGAACATAATAGGCTCAACTTTTGTCCCCTCCCAGCTCCCAAGCACACACGTCAGTCAAAAACTAAGATTCACAATATTTATTATCAGTATTTTTGTTTTAACAACTAAGGAAGGGTTAGGGGAGGGAGCGGCTAAAACAACAAACAAAATATCTTCTTTTACAATTTACTAACTTTCCTAATCCAAATAAATGCAAGAAATAAAATACAGAAAACTTACCTAACTATCTAACCAAAAACAGGAGAAAATGGGAAAACAAAAGAGCCGACCTCCCCTACCAGAAAAAGGTTCGATTTAACAAAAACTATTTACAAATACAAACAATCGGAGTTTTCCACGAGCACGAAGACTGACGGTCACACACACGAACACAGGGTTGGGAGCTGACAGGAGGCAAGAGCGAGCAAGGATGGGAGCTCCAGGGCCATTTTTAAAGGGCCGGGCAATCATGCTCCACCAATCAGAAACCTGCAACAAACGGAAACAAAAAGGGCACAGCACACCTACAGGACGGGGGAGAACACACACACTAAACAGAAAACACATACATATACATATAAATAGATAAATTATGACCCAGGGTCATAACACCCCCCCACCTAAGTTTAAACATTTCCGCCCCTCAGGAAATGTTTAAAACTTAAAACCCAAAACAGAAAAGGGCTTCCATGGGCTCAAATAAGTCCTAACAAACAGGGAAGTAGTCAAAGTAAAGGGAGGAGCTGACTAAGTTGGCCAAAAGGTACAGCTGTTGAAGTCTATGACCGATTGCACTTTCGCCACCAGGCGGCGCACCTGCCGCAGCCGCACCCGGCTCCTCAGATAGGTGGCAACGGCTTTTCCTTGGATACCTTTGGCTGGGTGGAAAAGTAATGCAGCCCCCTCTAACCTATGAGAAACTCCACTTTGTGTTTTTGAGTTTTTCAACTGGGCACACGGAACTGAAACACACTGTCCACTCAAACAGTCCTCCTCAGGACTGTAAGACGGGGTGGACACCCTCTGAACAGGGGTGACGCAGGACAACGGGGCCATGGCTGTCCTACCTGCGCCATCTGCAACATAAGACCTCAACATATTCACCTGGAAAACACACTTTTTCCTGATATCTGGTTTTTCAATAACATAATTGGTGTCACTCACTTTACACTCCTCATAAGGACCAGAAAACCTTGTGTAAAAACTTAAACAATAAATAAAACAAGAAACAGATCACCTGGCTGAAACAGGCGCTTACGCGCACTCTTACAATGCTGTTTCAACATAGGTTTGGCAGCAGAGAGAGACTGATGGGCCGTCTCACAAGCAGTGGGTAACCGCTGTCTGAATGAACTGACATGGCCCAGCTCAACTGGTTTAGTAGTATCTGGGACCGGATATAAAGGAGCTGGGGGAATGGCCTGGTTATGCTTCTCACACACTTGACCCACGGAACAAGAACGACAGAATTGGACATTTACATGCAAGTTATCTACCTCTGGTTTTATATCAGTACACACAGTTTTATTCAACTCAGAATGAGGGCTGTTCGATTCACGCGGCGCGCACAAAAAGGAGTCGGACAGATCCGGCAGATCACCCAGCCGGCGAGCCTGGGCACGCGTTACGGCGCACACCGGAAAAACGGTTGGATCGCAGACGGCAATGGAATTACCCTCCCCAGCAACGGGGCAGTCGGTTACCTCGGGTACGGCAGGAAAAACTTTCTGACCGGCCAAATCATTCCCGAGGATCAGATCAACCCCTGCCACGGGCAGCTGATCACGCACACCAACGCGCACGGTGCCAGAGACCAGCGGACAGGTGAGTACAGCAGAGTGCAGCGGCATGCGTAACACACTCAGTTTTATTCCCCACACCAACAAATCAGAACCACAGTAGGATTTATCTGAGAACGGCACCACGCCGCGACGGACCACAGAATACTTCGCACCGGTATCTCTTAAAATGGTGATGGGAACCTGGTCCCCCTCACCCAACGACAAAAAACCATGTGAAATAAAAGGGCGAAACTCATCATCCACATCAGGCTTTTCACATTTTACCGGTTCTGAAGGAGACGCAGATTTGCACTGTATTAAACCTACAGCCGAGGGATTTCTGGTTTTTGTTTGCTCTTTTTTCTTTAAAACCGGACAAACCGCAATGAGGTGGCCCGGCTGCCGACAGTAAAAACACTCCCGGCTCTCACCACCTTCAGACACAAACGTACGCCGGGCGTTCTTAGGAGAACGCACCCGTTCACCATCAGAAGCCTCACGGCGCACCGGAGTCACAAAGACACTTTTATGGGTCAAAGCAAACTCATCTGCGAGAACAGCAGCTTCAGAAAGTGACCCAACCTTCTGCTCATTCAGATACACAACTATGCGCTCCGGCAAACGCTGTTTAAATTCCTCTAAAAGGACGAGTTCTCGCAGCTGCGCAAAATCATGTACTTTACTGGAGTGACACCATTTGTCAAACAAAACACCTTTTTCCCGCGCAAACTCCACATATGTCTGGTCAGGGGTTTTTACACACTTTCTAAATTTTTGCCGGTAAGCCTCCGGCACCAACTCATAAGCACGGAGAACAGTGGCTTTAACAACCTCATAATCCAAACTCTGTTCAACCGTTAGTGAGGAACACACCTCTTGCGCCTTACCGGTCAACTTACACTGGAGCAGCAGAGACCATACTTCCCGTGGCCAGCTCAGGGTGCCTGCTATGCGCTCAAAAGCACTGAAATAACAATCCACCTCCGCTTCTCTGAACGGAGGCACCAGTGCTATATGCCGGCTCACATCGAAGCTGTCACGGGGAGAGTGTGTGGATGTGTGTTGGACAGGTGAGTGGGGAGTAACAGGCTGACGTTCCAGCTCCAGGGCTTTCACCCTCAGGAGCATGGCCTCCACCTCCAGCTCTTTGTGTCTCACCTCTATCTCCTTCATGCGCAGAGTCAGTCGGAGTTCTTCCGCCGACATCCTCTGCACAACCGGAGGTTCCGCTGATGCGGTGGGTGAAGACGGCTGAGGCTGACGGAGCTCCTCCTCCACGTCACCAGCTCCTGCTGTTAACACACCCCTCTCCCCAAGCTTCTCAATGAGGAGCTGCCTCAGCTCCTCCTTCCTAACATTAGTAGGAAGCGGCACACCAAAACGAGTGGAAATGAGCATTAAATCCACCTTCCTACAAGCGTCTAATCGCTCCAGTGTAGGACACGCAGCAAACGCTTCCAAATCAAAATCCATTACACCCAGAAAAACCACAGACCAGAAATATGTACAAAAATACTCACCAAAACTTACCCGGAAAAATCACACACTCACAAAAACACGCGGGAAAAATCGGACGAGCCCCCAAATTATGTTACGCCCCGGCCTAGGGGTTCACCAGGGCGAACATAATAGGCTCAACTTTTGTCCCCTCCCAGCTCCCAAGCACACACGTCAGTCAAAAACTAAGATTCACAATATTTATTATCAGTATTTTTGTTTTAACAACTAAGGAAGGGTTAGGGGAGGGAGCGGCTAAAACAACAAACAAAATATCTTCTTTTACAATTTACTAACTTTCCTAATCCAAAATAAATGCAAGAAATAAAATACAGAAAACTTACCTAACTATCTAACCAAAAACAGGAGAAAATGGGAAAACAAAAGAGCCGACCTCCCCTACCAGAAAAAGGTTCGATTTAACAAAAACTATTTACAAATACAAACAATCGGAGTTTTCCACGAGCACGAAGACTGACGGTCACACACACGAACACAGGGTTGGGAGCTGACAGGAGGCAAGAGCGAGCAAGGATGGGAGCTCCAGGGCCATTTTTAAAGGGCCGGGCAATCATGCTCCACCAATCAGAAACCTGCAACAAACGGAAACAAAAAGGGCACAGCACACCTACAGGACGGGGGAGAACACACACACTAAACAGAAAACACATACATATACATATAAATAGATAAATTATGACCCAGGGTCATAACAGCCCAAACAGTCACCGTCAACCAAAACCATCAACTGGTTTAAAGGAGTGATATTTAGCTTTTTTTTTTTTTTTTTAAATGGAATTATGCATTTTCAAACCTTTCCCTGTGGTCTACATAAACTGTAAATGCTCTGTTTGGTCTGAAACTGAGACTTAAAAAGAGAACCAGACCAATTTAAAGAAGCTTTTCTGTGAAGTTTGTGACTAAAACAAGTTCACATACATGTTTTCAGGAGTATTTTTAATATTAGCCTTTTAGCTTCCATGTATAAATTACATTTTTACATTTAAATTAAAGCTTTTGTTGCAGAAAAATTACTTTTGGAGCCATGATTAACTTATGGACCTTTAATACTGTATGTCCTTAAACTTCTACATCACGGGTGTCAAACTCATTTGAGTTCAGGGGCCACATTCAGCTAAATTTGATCTGAATTGGGCCGAACCAGTAAAATAATAATATAATAATATATAAATAATGTCAACTCCAAACTTTTCTCTATGTTTTAGAGGGGAAAAAGTAAATTTACATTATGAAAAGGTTTACATCTACAAACTATCCTTTCAAAAGATGTGAATAACATGAACAAACTGAAAAAATAAGTGTAATTTTAACAATATTATTCCTCAGTTTATCATTTACACATGTACATTATAATTTACAGATCACAGTGGATTTACAAACACACAAAACATTTAGAAACAGGTGGAATATTGTTAAAATTGTACTTACTTCTGTTAAGAAATGTCAGGTTTTTCATATTTGTTCAGTTTATTCACATTGTTGGCGAAATTATAGTTTGTTTTAGTGTAAATACATGAAAATATTGACATTTACAAAGAGAAAATTTTGGAGTTGTCATTATTTATATGTTATTATGATCATATTTTACTAAATCCTGCCCACTTGAGATTGAATTGGTCTGAATGTGGAACCTGAACTAAAAGGACTGTTAATATCTAAGTGAAATTTTTGCATTTTTGCACAAATTCATCCCAAGGGCCGGACTGGATCCTTTGGTGGGCCGGATTTGGCCCCCGGACCGCATCTTTGACACCTGTGTTCTACATTAACATTTTTGTCATTATCTGCTAATATATTTCTATAAATACTTACATAAATACCAGTGGATGGACACACTGGGTTTATGTTGAGTTAACGATGTATTTTGAAAAAAAAAATCATCCTTTTCTTCAGTTTTCTCTGTTTTGATAGAATAACAGTCAACTTTACTCTGAGCTTTAATGAACGTCTCCATAATCAGTATAGTAAATATAGGAAATTACCTGATCTTCACTTATAAATGCAAAAAAAAGAGCATAATATTCAAGTAAATGGTGATAAATCACTTATGAAACATTTTTAATATTGGATTCCACGTAGAAATTCACTCTTTACATTAAATTAAAGTTTTTCTCGCCAAAAAGTTACTTTTGGAGCCATGGTTAACTTATGGACCTTTAATACTTTATGTCCATAAGCTTCTACATTAACATTTTTGTCAATATCTGCTAATATATTTATTTAAGTATTTATATAAATACCAGATTTTTTTTAAAAAAATTTTTATTTTATATATTTCATTTTTTACTCGTTTGTTGTTTTTCTACTGGTCTTTCTCTGCACATGATTGTTGTATGTTGATGCTGTTAACTGGGAAATTTCTCTATGGTGGGATAAGTAAAGTCTGTCTTATCTTATCTTATCTTATCTTCCATCCATTCTCTTCCGCTTATCCGGGGCCGGGTCGCGGGGGTAACAGTCTAAGCAGGGATGCCCAGACTTCTCTCTCCCCAGACTCCTCCTCCAGCTCTTCCGGGGGGATCCCGAGGCGTTCCCTGGCCAGCCGAGAGACGTAGTCTCTCCAGCGTGTCCTGGGTCTTCCCCGAGGTCTCCTCCCGGTGGGACATGCCCGGAACACCTCCCCAGGGAGGCGTCCAGGAGGCATCCGAAACAGATGCCCGAGCCACCTCAGCTGGCCCCTCTCGACGCGGAGGAGCAGCGGCTCTACTCCGAGTTCCTCCCTGGTGACTGAGCTCCTCACCCTATCCCTAAGGGTGCGCCCGCCACCCGACGGAGGAAACTCATTTCGACCGCTTGTATCCGGGATCTTGTCCTTTCGGTCCTGACCCAAAGCTCATGACCATAGGTGAGGGTAGGAACGTAGATTGACCGGTAAATCGAGAGCTTCGCCTCTCGGCTCAGCTCCTTCTTCACCACAACCGACCGGTACAGCGACTGCATCACTGCAGACGCTGCACCGATCCGTCTGTCAATCTCACACTCCATCCTTCCCTCACTCGTGAACAAGACCCCGAGATACTTAAACTCTTCCACTTGGGGCAAAGACTCCCCACTGACCCGGAGAGGGCAGACCACCTTTTTCCGGTCAAGAACCATGGCCTCAGATTTGGAGGTGCTGATCCTCATCCCGCTCACTTCACACTTGGCTGCAAACCGCCCCAGTGAGCGCTGAAGGTCCAGGTTCGATGAGGCCAACAGGACAACATCATCTGCAAAAAGCAGAGATAAAATCCTGTGGTCCCCAAACCGGACCCCCTCCGGCCCTTTTCTGCGCCTAGAAATTCTGTCCATAAAAATTATGAACAGAACCGGTGACAAAGGGCAGCCCTGCCGGGGTCCAACATGCACCTGGAACAGGTCTGACTTACTGCCGGCAATGCGAACCAGGCTCCTGCTTCGGTCATACAAGGACCGGACTGCCCTTAGCAAAGGGCCCCGGACCCCATACTCCCAAAGCACCCCCCACAAGATACCACGAGGGACACGGTTGAACGCCTTCTCCAGATCCACAAAACACATGTGGACTGTTGGGCAAACTCCCATGAACCCTCGAGCACCCGATGGAGAGTATAGAGCTGGTCCAGCGTTCCACGACCAGGACGAAAACTGCATTCTTATCTTATCTTATCTTATCTTATCTTATCTTATCTTATCTTATCTTATCTTATCTTTTCAGAGTGATACTTTGCAGCACCTGGAGGTTCAAATTCAAACTGTATGAACTATAAGGGTCCAAATACACAAATACATGAACCAGGGACTAATAAAAGTGGGTTTAGCAAAATATGACTCCTTTAAAATGTTTAATAACTTCTGATCCACTAATCCTATCAATACATGTAAATAATTGGTGTAAAATGCAGTTTGTCATCAATCAGTTTTTCATGATCATTTTATTTGTTACAGTTAATTTTCTTTTTCTTCAATTTTATTCAGTTTGTGGCTTATTTTGTTAATGTTACTTATTATTTTGATTCATTTATTGTTTGTTACTTTGGTGGTTTTTGTTCATTTTGTTGCTTATTTTATTCTTTTTTACTTTATTTTAGTTCATTTCTTTCTTCTGTTTTGACATTTTTCATTATTTTGTAGGTTTTTTATTCATTTTTGTTCATTTTATTCATAACTTTGATGGTTTTGGCTCATTTTATTGCTTATTTTATTCTTTCTTACTTTATTTTAGAACTTTTTCTTATTTTTTGATGTTTTTTTTATTTTGTAGGGGTTTTTTTTTTATTCATTTTTGTTTGTTTTTTTTTTTGTTCAAAGTGTTTTTTATTACATATCAAGTCACAGAAAAAATATAATACAGTCATTGTTCTTTTTTTTGTTTTGTTTTTAAACCCAATCCCATGAACATTCCCACCCTGTTGCACCAAAAAAAAAAAAAAAAAAAAACAAGGATAATTAACAATAAAAATAATAAATAAATAAGGAATACAGATATTAGTCACAGACTTAATTAGACTATTGTGGAATAAGTGAGGGATCTACCTTTTTTATGTGATTCAGAACAGGTTGCCAGGTTCTGAAAAACTTATTGGCACATCCTCTTATAGAATATCTGATTTTTTCCAATGTTAAATGATGTAAAAGATCAAGAAACCAAGATTTGAATGTTGGAGGTTGTTTATCTTTCCATTTTAGTAGTATTAGTCTACGAGCTAGAAGAGTGGTGAAGGCAATTAGACATTTTTGTTCATTTTATTCATAACTTTGGTGGTTTTGGTTCATTTTATTGCTTATTTTGTTCTTTTTTACTTTGTTTTAGTTCATATCTTTCTTATGTTTTGACATTTTTTTATTATTTTGTAGGTTTTTTATTCATTTTTGTTCATTTTATTCATAACTTTGGTGGTTTTGGCTCATTTTATTGCTTATTTTATTCTTTCTTACTTTATTTTAGAACTTTTTCTTATTTTTTGATGTTTTTTTATTTTGTAGGGGGTTTTTTTATTCATTTTTGTTTGGTTTTTTTGTTCAAAGTGTTTTTTATTACATATCAAGTCACAGAAAAAATATAATACAGTCATTGTTCTTTTTTTTGTTTTGTTTTTAAACCCAATCCCATGAACATTCCCACCCTGTTGCACCAAAAAAAACCAAAAAAACAAGGATAATTAACAATAAAAATAATAAATAAATAAGGAATACAGATATTAGTCACAGACTTAATTAGACTATTGTGGAATAAGTGAGGGATCTACCTTTTTTATGTGATTCAGAACAGGTTGCCAGGTTCTGAAAAACTTATTGGCACATCCTCTTATAGAATATCTGATTTTTTCCAATGTTAAATGATGTAAAAGATCAAGAAACCAAGATTTGAATGTTGGAGGTTTTTTATCTTTCCATTTTAGTAGTATTAGTCTACGAGCTAGAAGAGTGGTGAAGGCAATTAGACATTTTTGTTCATTTTATTCATAACTTTGGTGGTTTTGGTTCATTTTATTGCTTATTTTGTTCTTTTTTACTTTGTTTTAGTTCATATCTTTCTTATGTTTTGACATTTTTTTATTATTTTGTAGGTTTTTTATTCATTTTTGTTCATTTTTTTCATAACTTTGGTGGTTTTTGTTCATTTTATTGCTTATTTTATTCTTTTTTTACTTTATTTTAGTTCATTTCTTTCTTATTTTTTGACATATTTTATTATTTAGTAGGTTTTTTATTCATTTTTGTTCATAACTTTGGTGGTTTTTGTTCATTTTGTTGCTTATGTTATTCTTTTTTACTTTATTTTAGTTCATTTCTTTCTTATTTTTTGACATTTTTTATTATTTTGTAGTTTTTTTTATTCATTTTTGTTCATTTTATTCATAACTTTGGTGGTTTTTGTTCATTTTGTTGCTTATGTTATTCTTTATTACTTTATTTTAGTACTTTTTTTTCTTATTTTTTGACATTTTTTATTATTTTTGAGTTTTTTGTTTTTTTTTTTTTAATTCATTTTTGTTCATTTTATCCACTGTCATTTACCAAATTCAATAGGTTTTACTGGTGAATCAATATTGTAGAAGATGACAGTGTTTCCACGGTAACTACAGAGCCTCTGAACGTCCACATGGCTCATATCTGATGACCATGAACAGATTACAAACAGCATTTTACACCAATTATTTACATATATTAATAAGATTAGTGGATCACCAGGTATTAAACAGTTTAGATCAGTAGATGGTTTTGGTTGCCAGTGGCTGTTTGGGTCTTTACGGATTAATTCATCTGTACAGGTTTCTCACACAAAAAGATACAGCTACACATCTTTATTTATTTATTTATTTATTTAAATCACAATCAGAATAGCCTTTATTGTCATTGATATGGTATGGATGTAGCCAAAACCATCAATAATTAAAAAAAACAAACATATTTAGATATTAGATAACATAAATCCTGGTGATTCACATGCACAGAACAATATTAAAACAACTGTTTATAATTATTTTTCCATTCACATGCATTTCATTACTTCCATTCTAAATGCTAAATTACAATAACTTCCATTAAAACAAAAAACAAAAAAAAACAACATTGAGGCTACTTTTCTGAAATGATAAATGTTCATTGTGATGTTGGTCGCCAGTGGATTTTTAGGTCTTTGAGGGTTAATGTGACTGGACATATTAGTAATTCTTCAATTAATATGAATAAAATACATTAAAATATACATGGCTTTTGCATCCTCTAGTATTAGCATCAATTCAAACAAACAGACATTGTTTTCTTTGTAGAATTCCGTCACAATTCTACAAAAATGCAAACTTTTTATACATAGTGACGCAGCCACGTTCTGTATTTATATAATTTTTGTATTGTCGATAGTGAACTAGAGGCTTGTTGAAGTATTGATTGTGTTAAATCGATCCACCAGTGGAACAGTGGGATCACAAACAGTAAAACCAGTTCCCTTTTGTCTGCATTTTTAAGTGAATATATTAATAAAAGGGCAAACATTTTTCACACTGACATTCACGCTGCACAAAGTTTTAAAGTACACAGAAACTTGTGCGTGTATTGTGTTTTTGTACCAGCTCAGCTTTTCTCCACATCAGAGCACAAAGTGAAAAATGACCAAAGCTGCTTTTCACTTATTGAATATGCACATGTTGATTAGTGGCTTCTATTGTTTGCGTGTATTGTCTTGGCTTCTCGTGCAGAATAAAAACACTGGAAGCTGCAGCAGACCAACACAATTAGCATCAGTAGAAAAGTGTGCGTGTGTTGGTGTCACTGCGTAGAAGATACCGACCACAGAAACACTGATGTGAAGGTTCATCCTGGAGCTCAATTTGCAGCTTCTGAGGTGAACCTTTAAAGCAACTGAACCAGGAAATGAGATGAATCTGTTTAGAACATGTAGACGATGATGTACAGTGGATTAAAAGGTGAGTTCAGGGATGTACGAGGTGTGTATCTGTAGGTAGTGTGTATCTGTAGGTAGTGTGTTACTGAAGACTGACAGAAGGATGGAATTAGGAAAACAGTCACATATAAAAAACTAAATAATATAAAAAATATACATACCGTTGGTAGCTGGGGTGGATGGATGGATGGATGGATGGATGGATGGATGGACAAATAAATGGACGGACAGAATGATGGATGGACGGACGGATGGATGAACGGACGGATGGAAGGAGGGATGGATGGATGGACAGACGGACGGATGGATGGATAGATGGATGGATGGATGGATGGATGGATGGATGGATGGATGGATAGATGAATGGATGGACGATGAATGAATAAATGGATGGATGGATGGATGGATGGATGGATGGATGGATGGATGGACAAATAAATGGATGGACAGAATGATGGATGGAGGGATGACGGATGGATGGACGGACAGATGGATGGATGGATGGACGGACGGACGGACGGACGGAGGGATGGATGGATGGACGAACGGATGGATGAATAACTGGATGTATGGACGGACGGATGAATGATGGATGAATAAATGGATGGAAGGATGGATGTATGGACAAATACATGGATGAACAGAATGATGGATGGATGGACGGACAGACAGATGGATGGATGGACGGATGGATGAATGATGGATGGATGAACAGACGGACGGACGGATGGATGAATAACTGGATGGATGGACGGACGGATGAATGATGGATGAATAAATGGATGGAAGGATGGATGTATGGACAAATAAATGGATGAACAGAATAATGGACGGATGGACGGACAGACGGACAGATGGATGGATGGATAACTGGATGGAAGGATGGATGGATGAATAAATGGATGGACGGATGGATGGACAGATGGATGGACGAATAGTGTTAAGTACTAATACCATACAGTTCCCAAAGTTATAACTGCTGTAATAACAAAATTCTTGGAAACACAAATGATAATTATCATATTCTGAAGCTGAAGTGAATCTTCCATATGCTTCAAACGTGCCCTTTGTGTCGTGTTTCTTTTAAAACTCTTCTTTATCATTGTTGTAACGCCCATCAACATCCTTTTTTTTTTTATTCATGTGACTGTAGTTGCGAAAAAAGGTCTTTCCATGGCACTTTTGTGTGATATACTATTTGCACTACACCCAAAAAACCACCTCTTGCCAAAAACTTTTAATCAAAAAACAAGTTTTGGCAAAATTGTCGTTTTTACATTAGGTGCATTTTTATGCACAAGTTATATTGCCGGTATGAAGGTCAATGGAAAAGCGACTATTATGAAATGTTTTCACTCCCTCAGCTTCTCTAACTTCTCCATTAAGACTTAATTTACTGAAATTACACTAAACTGTATGAATCTGGACTATTTTATTTATTTAGTTACATTCAAATCGCATCTCAGTCTACTCCACTTAAACATTTTAAATACAGATTCAGAACATTTCTGATTTAACAAATTTAAATATTCCTCGTACACACACTCTCAGTATCTGTTTCTTTTATTCATGTGACTCTAGTTGCGAAAAAAGGTCTTTCCATTGCACTTTTGCGTGAAATACCATTTGCGCTACACCTGAAAAACCACCTCTTGCCAAAAACTTTTAATCGAAAAATGAGAGTTTTGGCCAAATTGTCGTTTTTCCATTTGGTAAATTTTTAAACGCAAGTTAGAATCGCGCAATTTGAGGGTCAATGGAAAAGCGACGACTGTCAGACACTTTTCCAACAGGTAACTGAAGCCTGGAAAAACCAAAACAACAGTGAATGGTTTTAATGTTTAATATTTAACGTTTAGTGCAGAAACCGGATGATGTTTTTACGACTGCAGTCAACAGATGCTGCAGAATTCAGATTAAAATTAAATGTATGGAACCAAACCAGAAAAACATCTGCAAAAATATAAGGAAGCATTAATACGTATTTTAATCCACTGTCGGTTTTACTCCGATAAATCTGATGATTTAAGTCGTTTGTTCGTATAAGCAGAGCCACGTACGCCTGTATATGTTCAGTCCTGTGCATTTCATCTGAAGCTGCTGCTGGTTGGATCATTGTGTGGTGGTTCTGGTTGGTTTGTGGGTTTATCCTATTAAAGCTCTTTTTATCTGGATCGTCATAGTGTCATGGAGACTAGTAGGACAAACCAGCGCACATTCCCACGCAAAAACCACCTCCAGACATGGTGGATTCACTCAGCTAAAATCAAAAACAACCAATCCATCTGAGGAAACACTTAAATCTTTATTACACCTCGTTGGAATGGAGCGTTCAACCTTTAGTCCACATGTAGAAGACTTAATAGGTGCTCTAAGAGGTCACATAAAAAGACTGCAGCCATAAACAGGAACAATACTGGTAATGGGGTGGTTACTGGTTGTACTGGGCTGGAGTTTTGGTCCAATAGCTGCTTGTTCTTCAGAACGGTGTCAGGGTTTGTGCACAGTGGTAAAATATTTAAGTATTCAGATTCCCATTTGGACGTCAGTTACCATGGCGAAGAACTTGACCTTCAAGTCCTAGAGTCCATCCCAAATCCCATTTTATCTACAACATACACAATATATATGCAAATAGATGCTTTACATAACCCATACAAAGTACAGAAAAAATTAAATTCTATACCTACAGGAACATTCTTTTGTGTAAAACATAACCTTGGTAACCGGCCAATCCCCTTTACCGACCAGTACTACAGACTATCCTGTCATCTATCATTGTCTGTTGTTGTCATGACTGCATTGCATTATGGGATATTAACCCAGAGCCTGCATATAGTATTATTGTTATGCTTTGGTCATACTCAAAAACCTTTAAGGCTGTGTATCAGCAAGAATCTGGCGATACGATACAAATCACAACACTAGGATCACGATACGTTATATCACGATATATCACGATACTGTGTAAAAGGCAATTTTTTATTGGTTTTGTTTCTTTTATAAAAGATTTTTAATAAAATAATAATAATAATAATAATAATAATAATAATAATAATAATACATCAGTTTTATATAATGCTTTAGATGCTTTACAATAGACAGCCAAGAGACAAACACACATCAAACGGGTAAACAGAAACGGAGTTAATACTAAATGGCAATCAAAGAACGAATACAGAGACAAATACGGACCAAAAAAAAAAAAAAAATCACACAAGAGAAGGTAGATGAGAGTGGATGAGGTGGAACAGGCAGTCAATTTTCAAATGATGATCTGAAGAGGTGGGATTTGAGTTGGCTTTTGAATGAGGTGAGTGTGTCGCATTTTTTCCTTGAAGAACTGAATTACACCAGAAATATTCACAAATACTAAACACATTTTTATTTGATCACAACAGGATCTAATGTTATGTCACAAAATGTTCCTGTGTTCCAACTGAAATTCTGTTTTACTGACATTACCTTTTCAAATGTTCATATTCTATTAGTTCAGAGCTAACATCAGAACATTATTTTTGTGCAATCCCAACAAAGGAACTAACATTATTTAATAAAAGAGTGTTCAAGGATAATAAATAAAATAGAAACAAAAAAGAAAAGAAAAAAAATGAACTACAATATCTGCATTTGAACAAATACCTACAAATAACGATACAGTACTTTTTAATATCGATACAGTATTGTGAAATGAAATATTGCGATATATTGCAGAACCGATATTTTCTTACACCCCTAAAAACCATGCCACCAATCACAATCATTCTTAATCCGAAGCAGACCACGTGGAGTGAGTCGCTGGTAACAACGTTGAAAAATGAGCAACGAACAAGAGAAAATCACCAAAAAACAAAGACTTGGTACCAAAAACAAAAGCAACGTCAGTTATCTGGAATTATTTCAGCTACAAAAAAGATGATACTGAAACATGTTTTGTGTTGACAGTGTCTTCCACCTGTCGCCACAACGAGAGGAAACACAAGTAAATTGTTTGACGGTTTGCGCCTCCTGACTAGTTTTTCATATCGCAATATAAATTGCAGGGTTAAAAAAATCGCAATGTCAGTTTTTCTAATATTTTGCAGCCCTGATTAAAATCCAGCTTTACTTCAACAAAAGAGAAGTGGGAAAACATCTGTACAGGGCTGCACGATATTGGAAAAAACTGACATTGCGATTTTTTTAACCCTGCGATATATATTGTGATATGAAAAACTAATCAGTAGGATATAATAGCTGTGTGGTGCGGACGTAAATGGACAAACAAATTAGTTGCGTTTCCTCTCGTTATGGCAACAATTGCAAGGCACTATCGACACAGAACACGTGCTTCAGTTTCATCGTTCTTGAAGCCGAACGGACATTGACCGACTGAAATCTTTATTTCAAACATGTAGACAGTGAAATCAAAACAAAAATCAACCAACAAAATGTCAGTACTGGTACATAAAAGGGTGGTAAGTAAACAAACAAACAAACAAATAAATAAATAATCCTACTATATAATGCACGCTTTATGTCTGTCCGTCCGATCGATGTTGCAGCACAGGAGGGCATTTGTACGGGTTTTCCTTAGCCTTCACAGGCCCGATCGCCGCCAAACTCGCCAAATGAATAGAAACATTACCTGACTATCTACTAGCACAATTTTATGTCTGTATTCAAATGTTGTCAGGTATGCTGGGCGATTTTAACCTCTCATGTTATCATACAATGGCACCACGGGTACAATGCCACTAGTAATAATAATAATAATAATAATAATAATAATAATAATAATGTTTATGTTTATGCATTTGGCAGACGCTTTTTTCCAAAGCGACTTACAGGGGAAAACCAATCAATTCACTCAATCAATCAAATTTTATTTATATAGTGCCAGATCACAAAAAAGTCATCTCACGACACTTTATATATAGAGTTGGTCAAAACCAGACTCTAAGCCAATTCACAGAAACCCAACAGAATCCTCCAAATAATAATAATAATAATAATAATAATAATAATAATAATAATAATAATAATAATAATAATAATAAAAATAATAATAATAATAATAAATGAAATGAAATTGCTTGAAAAGGAGTAGGAAGAAGTAAAAACTTATATACTCCTACCCCCATTGCTTTTGTTTTTGGCACCAATTCTTCATTTTCGATGATTTTCTCTTGTTCGTTGCTCATGTTTCAATATTGTTACCAGTGACTCACTCCAAACTGATTAAGAACAATTGTGATCGGTGGATCGTTGCGCGCAGTGTATGTCAGGTACCCTTTAAATTCGTTGAGAACATGTTGAGTTCATTTGCCTCCTACTTCACAGGACCTGCGATGTGACTATTGCGCACATGTACATCGCGATAACGAGGCTCAAACGATATATTGTGCAGCTCTACATTTGTATCAGAGCTTTTTTCCATCCACTCTTGAGAAGCTTCATATTACCTTTTGTGACAGATACAGTGGTGAAACAGCAGAAGGTGATGGACAGATCCCCCCCACCCCCCATCACCACTGCTCTCATTAGGTAAGGAGCCTTTAAGTGTGGCTCTTTCTTGTACGACTTCACCATGGCTCTTAAACACCTCTTCACCTGTCTAAAAAGACATATATTAGCTTCAGAAAAAAGTGCACATCTGCTGTTTCTGGGCTCAAAGGCGTCAGCAGACCTTGTTAGCATCCGTCCACCTCTGCACCCCCCCTCCGTGTCAGGATGAATTTACTTCTCCATGCCCACGAGATACTAATGACTATTCATCTTGGTCATTATCGCTTCATCCTCCCACTTCAGTGAAGACATCGTCCAGGGGATTAATGAGAATGTTGGGTTTCACAGCAGCGACGTGGTTTACAGACTGTAGACGTTCATGTACACATACCAGACCTCAGAACGGAGACGAAAGCCCATGGAAACATGACTTTAACCCTTTCATACATAGTGGTCACTCCAGTGGACAGATATTCCACAGCTGTTCTCTTGTATATTCATGGGTTTTGTAGTTTTAGTTCCATATCAGCCAACACAGTGGACACTTATGCATCATCCCAAACACTGCAGTTCATACAATTATTGTAACTTTGCTGCTCATGATAAACCTGATCTGCACTAACATGTTTTAGTGTAAATCAGTTGCTAATTGTTATTAGACTGTAATTAACAGTTTTCTGAAACTTTTTTTTTTTTTTTTTGCATATCCTCCTGAGACCCAGCAATACATTTTGTCCTCTGTAGGGGACAAAGGTTTGACAGTTTATTTTTAAAAAATGCTGTGTATTACAAAGGACATTCCATTAAAAAATCAGTCAATAAATACAAATTATTTTAACCCTTTCATGCATGAATTATGACAACCTTAGTTGAGTTGTTTTTTGTTTTTTTTTGACTGTTTTTATTCCTCCTTAGACATGAATAAAACAATGAGATTGAGGTTTTTGTTTTGTTTTGTTTTTTTGTTTTTTACATAGATGTACAAAAATGTCCACTCAGCTACACCATGAATTTTATTCTTGGAGCAAAGAAACATGTATTTAAAACCCAATATCATAAATTGATAAGAAAACAGTGAAATGACACCATGTTTAATGCAGCTAATCTGATGTTTTCTCACATTTTAACATATTCTAATACTAATTATTTCTCACTTCATGGAGATAATATGCAAAAAAATAACAATAAACAATCGATTTCCATTCAGGAACCAATCAAGAACAGCAAAGTTACAGTAATGGTATGAATTGCAGTTTATGAGATGATGCATAAGCGTCCACTGTGTTGGCTGATATGGAACTAAAACAACTAAACCCATGAATATACAAGAGAACAGCTGCAGAATAACTGTCCACTGTAGTGACCACTATGCATGAAAGGGTTAAAAATGTTTCTGAAAAAACTGTTGCATTATGCAGTTTCCAGTCAAAACCATTTTTTTAATGTAAAAAAGCTAAAACCGTCAAATTCCTGGGTCTCAGGAGGATTTTATCTCCATGAAATGAGTAATAACTAATAATAGAGTATGACAAAATGTGAGAAAATATTAGCGATTTAGCAATTAGCGGCATGAAAAATGTTTTTATTCATAGTTTTTACACAGTATATCACTTTCTGATGGTGAGTTTTAAATACATGTTTCTTTGCTTCAAAAATTAAATGTATGGTGTCCAGCTGAGTGGATATTTTTGTGACTCTACGAAAAATAGGTTCATAAAAAAAAAAAAAATCATTTGCATTGTTTTGTTTCATGCTTAAAGAGGAATAAAAACACTCAGGAAAAAAATATTGACTAAGGTTCTCATAATTCATGCATGAAAGGGTTCATTAAAGTGTTGATTTAGACAGAAAAAGCAACTTCATTCGTGTTTTTTTAGTTCACCGGCTGATAGGACATGAGCTATTGTGAAGGTGTTGTGTCGGTCATCATGGTCTTCGTTAGCAATTTCTCCAAACATTTTCTTCTCTTATACTACTGGTCGGACTCATTTCAGATTTTATATGTAGTTCCAACTTGATATCATGAATTGCGTACAGATAACATGCCACTTTTAATTGGCGTGTTGTCTGTACTCATTATAAGTTTTTAGCGTGTATATTTACACTGCATAAAATAACAGCATTAACACAATTATCGGTTAGGGTTAGCAGTTAGCAATTAGCACAATTAGCGGCTAGTGCATTGACATGCCATCAAATGGCGTTAAATAACACACGAAAGGACGAAAATGTGTATGAATAGCATGCTAAATGCAATAAACTGGAATCACATACAACGCGATTTCATGAGCTCAGTCTGGTAGTTTTGGTCACAGTGCTCGATGAACTTTACTGAACATGTTTAGTCAGATGGCTAGCATTAGCTCACCTCTGACTCATCAGGCTCCCATAGCTCCACCCCCTTTTATCCAAATATGGTACCTTCTGACAAAAAGCCAACATGGCGATTGCAAAATCGCTTTGACTTCAAACAGCTCAGTCTATAAACTCAAACTAAATGTCATAGTGTTATGTGGCAATAAGTATCACTGTGCTACTTATTTTTGTAAAGGTTTTTCAGGTTTAATTTTATTTACATTGTCATCCATGCTTACAAAATGCTTCAGAGTTTGTTTTTAATTATTTCTGTTATACAATGGTTTTCTACCTTGATATTTCTGAAATATTTGTCCCATTCTGACCATAAATAATCATTTTGAACCACAAATAGCTATGTGATTTTCTTTAAGTTTGAAATATACAAGAAATATTTGACATTTATGTGGATAATTATTAACAACGATTGACATGAGCATTTTTATCATCGTCACATCTCCTGCTGGAGGTTTTACACTGGGGTGCCCTAAAGGGGGGGCGGTAAACGTGTCTAATTCATGGGGCCCAGCATTTCTGGGGGGCCCATAGAGTAGTGGAGGGGGTCCAGTGGATACAGGTTAGAAGTTGTGAAAATTTTCTGTAAGGGCCACTGAATGATAGAGGAATAGAACCCGGGAGTCAGATGTTGAAAGCATGTTAAGTTTCACTTTCACTTTACCCCACGTACATACCCCCCCCAATGCGATCCACCAAATCAACAATATACTTAATTTTATGAAGGGCCCACAGTTGCTAGTGGCACAGCAGGTGTTACATGACAATATCTGCACATATAAATTATATAAGTTGCTGTTGACTTTTGATTGACTTTGTTGCTTTTATTGTTTTTCTGATTTTATTTTAGATGATTTATTTTACAGTTATGTTTTTAAGAGTGATATACAGCGCTTTGTTTCAACGGTGGTTGTTCTTAAAGTGCTTTATAAAGTTGAGTTTAATAGAAATCACCAATGACATATTACATGTGTTTTGAAAAAATATCATCATCTGACAGCAAAACAAACTTATGGAGGGGTAAAAATAAAATAACCTGAACAGAACTGAACTGTAACTGGTAACCCAGTGAAAACAGCTCAGTTTGGGAAATGAAGGGTTTATCTGATGGAAATAAAACAGACCTTTTCAGCCAAAATTGCTAAGAACACTTGCTATAACACGTCACCTTAAACACGTCAACAAAATATTTCCATAAGAGTAATGCTGTTTTTGTTTTTGTTTTTTTTGCTTCTTTACATGTTGCAAACATGAGCAAGAACTTCCTACTTTGATCAAACTAGAGAGGGATGATTGGTTTAAATCAGATTAGAATGATTATTATCTGACCATCGTCCTGTTGAAGACTTTACACCAACTGGATGCAGGTCACTAGAGGTCACTAATTGGAGAGTTATTGACTTTATCGGTGGAATAATTTAGAGCTAATCTGTCGGTGTTCATTAATGCCAAATATTTACAGCTTTACGAGGTAAACGATGGGTACTAATGAAAAATCAAAGGTTCATAACACACCTAATTCTCAAGGTGCATTTCAGAAACTCCTAATTACACGTCTTATTAACCAGGGTTGGGGATTGGGATGTTTTTATTGATGCTGATGCCGTTTTCAGTTCTGCTCATTGGTCCTGTTCTGTGTTCTTTTCTGGTATTGAATCCACATCGATCGTGTGGATGAAATGAGCTGGTATTTGTACAGTTTTCCTTTAAGTTTTCTGCCTGGTCTTCATGAATACAGGTCTTCACTGAATTTAAGCCTTGTTCGGCACATACATGGCTCTGAAACCATTATTTTCCAGATGTTCCGTTGAGCATCGGGGTCATGTTTCTGTATGACATGAATCCGCTTTGAACCGTTTTATTGACCGGTTCCGGCAGAAAACGGTCGGTCCATGTGAAATCACCAGAGGTCTCCTCATTGACCAACTCTGATTCAATTCATACTTAAAAAAAAAAAAAATACTCTTATTAGTCCTAGAAACAGCAGATAAATGTCAGCCTTCTATGGTCATTATTCTATGAAATATTGGAGGGAAATATATGGATTTATTTTCAACAACAGAAGGAGGTTCAGGAAACATTTATTAAATTAAAGAATTGACACCTGAGTAAATATACAGGGTGTCCCATAAGTCTCCATACATAGGAGACATAATACATTCCATACATATGGTTCTAACATGTATTTCTTTATATTTCTTCTTTATAGTTCTTCAGCAGTGGAGGACACGCATTGAAATGTGTTCCCGACAAAATGGCAGTCATATAGAGCATACTGTATAAATAAAAATGGTTTATGTCAAGAAACGTTTATTTTTCCTATGTATGGAGACTTATGGGACACCCTGTAGTTTAATTAGAGATACCACTTCCATATTATGTGCATGTATTAATGAAAACATGCTCTGTCATTAGTTGCTTTTCCATTGACCCTCAAATTGTGCAAATATAACTTGCGCGTGAAAATGTACCTAATGGAAAAACGACAATTTTGCCAAAACTCTTGTTTTTCAATTAAAAGTTTTTGGCAAGAGGTGGTTTTTCAATGGAAAGACCTTTTTCCACAACTAGAGCCATGTGAATAAAAAAAAAAACAACAAAAAAACGGATGTTGACGGATGTTACAACAAGTGAAGAAGAAGAGTTTTAAAGAAACATGTCGTGGTATGTGTGGACACACCAGGAAACTCATTCATTTTAGAATTTAGTACCTGATAGAGGGGTAATATATAATAATAATGAATATATCTGTAAATCAACACCATATTTACATTCGTTGCCATGTTTATGGAATGACTTCTCGTGTCATTTTGTGATAATAAATAAACAAATTATTACATTTGTGATTTAATGGAAAAACCGACATTACACACTTCTGTTTTTCGACATTTAGTAAATATCGGTAAAGTTTTGTGCAGATGTCCAATGGAAAAGCAACTATTGATATAATTGTTTTTATTGTGGACATTGTCATACATGAACAGTAGGTGGGACATGATTTTAGTATTTTTATGTTTAATGCTTCATTCAGGCACTTTTGTAAAAATACTTATATACCACAATAGTCCTACAATATGATAAATAAAATACCAACTTTTGACAGGTCCGATGCGTCAATGTGAAGATACAACAGGATAAACAAACAAAACAATCACAGTTTTCAGGGAGTTGTAATTAGTCAAATATTAGTCTGTGAATCTTCTTTTACAGCAGGTAAAGACATCGTGTACCTTTTGACAACTCCTGAAAATTTCATGTATCAGTCATGAATATTTAAAACATAATGACTCCTTGAACTTAGCTTCTTTTTTTTTTTTTTTTTAACAGTAAAATCAGCTTCAAATTCAAGCTCAGTATAAGGCTGACATTTTATTTGATGTTCACCAGGATTAATTGCATTATTTTCCAAAAGTACAAAGTCAATTACAGATGGTCAATTGAATGAATTTCAGTGCCATCCCATTTCTAGTCTATGGGGTTCAATCTGACGTGGGTCCACCCTTTGCAGCTATAACAGCTTCAGCTCTTCTGGGAAGGCTGTCCACAGGGTTTAGGAGTGTGTTCATGGGAATTTTGGACCATTCTTCCAGAAGCGCATTTGTGAGGTCACACACTGATGTTGGACAGAAGGCCTGGCTCTCAGTCTCCGCTCTAATTCATCCCAAAGGTGTTCTATGGGGTTGAGGTCAGGACTGTGTGCAGGCCAGTCCAGTTCATCCACACCAGACTCTGTCATCCATGTCTTTATGGACCTTGCTTTGTGCACTGGTGCACAGTCATGTTGGAAGAGGAAGGGGCCAGCTCCAAACTGTTCCCACAAAGTTGGGAGCATGGAATTGTCCAAAATGTCTTGGTATGCTGAAGCATTCCCAGTTCCTTTCACTGGAACTAAGGGGCCGAGCCCAGCTCCTGAAAAACAACCCCACACCATAATCCCCCCTCCACCAAACTTTACACTTGGCACAATGCGGTCTGACAAGTATCGTTCTCCTGGCGACCGCCAAACCCAGACCCGTCCATCAGATTGCCAGATGGAGAAGTGCGACTGGTCACTCCAGAGAACACACCTCCACTGCTCTAGAGTCCAGTGGCGGCGTGCTTTACACCACTGCATCCGGCGCTTTGCATTGCACTTGGTGATGTATGGCTTGGATGCAGCTGCTCGGCCACGGAAACCCATTCCATGAAGCTCTCTGCGCACTGTTCTGGAGCTAATCTGAAGGCCACATGAAGTTTGGAGGTCTGTAGTGACTGACTCTGCAGAAAGTTGGCGACCTCTTCACACTATGCGCCTCAGCATCCGCTGACCCCACTCCGTCAGTTTACGTGGCCTACCACTTCGTGGCTGAGTTGCTGTCGTTCCCAAACACTTCCACTTTCTTATAATACAGCTGACAGTTGACTGTGGAATATTTAGGAGCGAGGAAATTTCACCACTGGATTTGTTGCACAGGTGGCATCCTATCACAGTTCCACGCTGGAATTCACTGAGCTCCTGAGAGCGACCCATTCTGTCACAAATGTTTGTAAAGCAGTCTGCATGCATAGGGGCTGGATTTTCTACACCTGTGGCCATGGAAGGGATTGGAACACCTGATTCTGATTATTTGGATGGGTGAGTGAATACTTTTGGAAATATAGTATAGTTCCTATTGATCACTGATAGAAGTCATATATGGACTTTGACTGAATTAGCTGAGTTCTCCTCCAGTGAAAGTCCCACCCACTTCTATAGTTAGATTGATCTGCATCCAGACCACAGGACTGGAACATAGAGACAGAACCTGAAAACCTCACACATTCAACTGGTTATTGATTATTGATAGAACCTGACGCTAACAGGGACACTGGTTCTATTTTGCATATTTGTATTATTTATTCACTATTTTCATTCAGATTCAGCTCTTGTTGAAACATCTAAGCGCTGTTGTTGTTGTTTTTTTTCTCCATGGTAACAGATGCTGATGCTGTATGGCTCTGTATCAGTATCCATGGAGCATCATTTATTCAGTGTCTAAGTACCTCTGAGTCTCATTAGTCATTAGTTCCTTCTGTTTCTCTGTGACCCGGTTAAACCCTGATCTGTTTTCTACTCGGCCCGTTAACTCGTCCTGACTCCGTGACGACGCTAAACGCCGCTGAGCGCCGCTAACGTCGATGCCGAGCGGCTGCAGACAAACCTATCTGAATCCACATGAACACACAGGACTTAGCTGAAGACGACCGGTCCAGAACTGGGATAACTGGTAACCAGGGGAACGGAGGAGGGGGAGGGGCCTTCTGCTGGGAGGTTTCCCATGATGCTTTGGGTTTTTCAGGACAGTTTGTAACTTCAGGGTGAACGCCTGCAGACTGGGAGGCTTTTACCAGCACGAGCATGGATTATTTATGTGTCCAACAGGAAAGGAAGTGTGTGTCTGTGTGTGTTCAGGTTCCTGTTGTGTGTCAGTGTGTGTTCAGGTTCCTGTTGTGTGTCTGTGTGTGTTCAGGTTCCTGTTGTGTGTCTGTGTGTGTTCAGGTTCCTGTTGTGTGTCTGTGTGTGTTCAGGTTCCTGTTGTGTGTCTGTGTGTGTTCAGGTTCCTGTTGTGTGTCTGTGTGTGTTCAGGTTCCTGTTGTGTGTCTGTGTGTGTTCAGGTTCCTGTTGTGTGTCTGTGTGTGTTCAGGTTCCTGTTGTGTGTCTGTGTGTGTGCAGGTTCCTGTTGTGTGTCAGTGTGTGTTCAGGTTCCTGTTGTGTGTCTGTGTGTGTTCAGGTTCCTGTTGTGTGTCTGTGTGTGTTCAGGTTCCTGTTGTGTGTCAGTGTGTGTTCAGGTTCCTGTTGTGTGTCTGTGTGTGTTCAGGTTCCTGTTGTGTGTCTGTGTGTGTTCAGGTTCCTGTTGTGTGTCTGTGTGTGTTCAGGTTCCTGTTGTGTGTCTGTGTGTGTTCAGGTTCCTGTTGTGTGTCTGTGTGTGTTCAGGTTCCTGTTGTGTGTCTGTGTGTGTTCAGGTTCCTGTTGTGTGTCTGTGTGTGTGCAGGTTCCTGTTGTGTGTCAGTGTGTGTTCAGGTTCCTGTTGTGTGTCTGTGTGTGTTCAGGTTCCTGTTGTGTGTCTGTGTGTGTTCAGGTTCCTGTTGTGTGTCAGTGTGTGTTCAGGTTCCTGTTGTGTGTCTGTGTGTGTTCAGGTTCCTGTTGTGTGTCTGTGTGTGTTCAGGTTCCTGTTGTGTGTCTGTGTGTGTTCAGGTTCCTGTTGTGTGTCTGTGTGTGTTCAGGTTCCTGTTGTGTGTCTGTGTGTGTTCAGGTTCCTGTTGTGTGTCTGTTAACAGGAGGTTGTGTTTGGGTTTAGAGGGTGAGGACTATGGTATAGAAATACAGTCAGATGGTGGCTTTTCTTTTCTTTTCTTTTCTTTATTTCTTTTCTTTTCCCTTACCTTCTTATCTTTGTTCTTTTCACGTCTTTACTTTTCTGTTTTATCTTTTCCCTTCTTTTTTCTTTTTTTTCTGTTTTTTTCTTTTCTTTTTTCTTTTCTCCCTTCTTTTCTTTTCTGTTCCCTTCTTTTTTTCTTTTCCCTTTCTGTTTTTTTCTTTTCTTCCTTTTTCTTTTCCCTTCTTTTTCTTTTCTGTTTTCTGTTTTTTCTTTTCCCTTCTTTTTTCTTTTCTTTTTTCTTTTCTCCCTTCTTTTCTTTTCCCTTCTTTTCTTTTTTCTTTTCCCTTTCTGTTTTTTCTTTTCTGCCTTTTTCTTTTCCCTTCTTTTCTTTTTCTTTTCTTTTCCGTTTCTTTTCTTTTTTGTTTTTTCTTTTCTCTCTTTTCTTTCCCTCTTCTTCTGTTCTTTTTCTTTTCTTTTCCCTTCTTTTCTTTTCTTTCCCTTTTTTCTTGTCTTCTTTCCCTTTTTTCTTTTTTCTTCTTTTCTTTTCTTTAAAATCAGAAGTACAAACTTGGGTTTTATTCCCAAGATAAAAATGAGGCTAAAAAACTTGAACTTAAACTGAAATTTTTTTTTCATGGTTGGAACTCCTGTCACACAACAGAACATTTCGGAAACCTAGACATACAACGTGAAAAACTATTCAAAATAATTGAATTAAACATTACATTTATAATACAGTGCTAAAATTAATCACTATACTTACTTCTAGTGGAAAGTAATTGGTTTAAAACTGAGCTATTAACACAAAATTAAGTCCTTTATTTCCATGGTAACAATCAGTAACCTTCTAACTTGTGACACCAACAAAAAGCAGGAAAATATGGGTCAGAATTTGTTAGTTGTTGGTAATAATTTGCAGAAATGAATAATGAAAGTGTATTTTCAGCTGGAAAATGGTCCTGATCTTCCTTTTCACTCATTCAGAGGTTGTGTTTTTAGGTCGTTTTCATTTAAATAACCTCCACTTGTTAAATCCAAAGGTTTTCTGCCAGTAGTTTCATAGAAAACAGACAGATGTAGAAATCGAAGTTGGTCTGGTCATTAGTCAGACCTTATCGCGTGTCTTTGGGAAGGTGAGCCCAGATTTATGTCTGTAAGGCTTTAACAGAGGTAATACTGGTCTTATTGATCAAATCCAATCGTTTTTCCTGCGATCAATGTGGGCGCCGGATCGTTTTTTTCACTGCTTTGAGCGAACAGTCAGACGTACAGTACATAGTCTGGTGTTTCTGAAGGTCAGAGGTCACCATGGGAGCGGTGGTTGGATACAGCAGCAGCGTCTGCGTCGGACATTTTTGGTAACGTCCAGTAATTATCGACAACCTGCCGCTCTGCTGTGAAAGTGTTTTCTGTGGCCACTGTTGACTCAGCGTGTTCCTGCAACACAAAGACACGGAGGTTTAGAGGATTTCAGGGTCTTTGTTGTGTTCTTTTAAGATGTGAACAAAGGAGGAGGAGATAATCTGAGGTCTGGAGGTCATCTGAGCTGCAGATGTCTGCACAAAAAACATCTGCATCATGGACTTTGTGTTTGTCTGTGTGTTCGATGACTTTACACCATGATGCACAGAACATCTGCTCCTTCTTCTGCCTTTAACCTTGTTCACATTCTAACCCTACATCCACTTTAACATGTGGTTGTAGGTTGTGTTAGCGCACGGGTATCAAACATAAGGCCCGGGGGCCAAATCCAGCCCGCCAAAGGGTCCAGTCCGGCCCTTTAGATGAATTTATCAAATGCAAAAATCTATCTATCTATCTATCTATCTATCTATCTATCTATCTATCTATCTATCTATCTATCTATCTATCTATCTATCTATCTATCTATCTATCTATCTATCTATCTATCTATCTATCTATCTATCTATCTATCTATCTATTTATTTATTTATTTGCACATAATAAAAACAGCTATGGAAAAAACAACATTCAAACAAGTAACAAAATTGTGCAGGAGAGGTTAGAAGCCAAAAAAAAAAAAAAAGGCTTATATGAATACCTCCCCCGAAATGAACAATACACAAAAAAAAGAATTAAAAAATGCAATAGAACTGAAATAATAAGCTAAAGTAAAAGCAATAAAAATGTAATCCACATTACCAATCATCAAATACAAATCCAATGATGTACAGCCTTACATTTTTTCATGAATTAAAGTTCTTTTCAGATGCTTTTTAAACACTGATAAAGTAGATGTTGATTGAAGTTCAGGTCTTAGATTATCCCTTTCATGCATACTGGTCACTCCAGTGGACAGTTACTCTACAGGTTTAATCTTGTATATTCATGGGTTTTGTTGTTTTAGTTCCATATCAACCAACACAGTGGACACTTATGCATCATCTCATAAACTGCAATTCATACCATTATTGTAACTCTGCTGTTCTTGATTGGTTCTTGAGTGGAAATCAATTGTTAATATTTATTTTTTTGCATATTATCTCCATGAAGTGAGTAATAACTAGTATTAGAATATGTTAAAATGTGAGAAAACATCAGATTAGCTGCATTAAACATGGTTTCATTTCACTGTTTTCATATCACTTTATGATATTGGGTTTTAAATACATGTTTCTTTGCTTCAAGAATAAAATTCATGGTGTAGCTGAGTGGACATTTTTGTAACTCCATGAAAAACAGGTTGATTTTAAAAAAATTTCAATCACATTGTTTGTTTTTTTTTTGTTTTGTTTTTTTTTTTTTTCATGCCTAAAGAGGAATAAAAACACTCAGGAAAAAAAATTTTGATTAAGGTTCTCATAATTCATGCATGAAAGGGCTATTACACTATGATAAAATTACACTATGATACTAACAATCATTTGAGTTCAATTTCCACATTCAGACCAATATGATCTAAAGTGGGTCGGATCACTAAAATACTACGGTAATAACCTATAAATACTCACCAAATTTTTCTCTTTGTAAATGTAAATATTTTCATGTATTTACACTAAAACAAAGTATAATTTTGCAAAAACTGTGAATAACCTGAACAAATATGAGCCACCTGAAATGTCTTAAGAGAAGTAAGTACAATTTTAACAATATTATGTCTGTAAATAATAAACTGAAGCATAATATTGTTAAAATTGCACATATTTATTCAGTTTGTTCATGTTATTCACATGGTTTTAAAGGGTAGTTTGTAGATGTAAACATTTTCATAATGTAATCTTACTTTTTTCACACTAACACATAGGATGAAGTTTGGAGTTGACATTATTACCTCCGCCAAGGAGGTTATGTTTTTGCCAGGGTTTGTTTGTTTGTTTGTTTGTTTGTCTGTCTATTTGTTTGTCTGTCCGTTAGTGTGCAACATAACTCAAAAAGTTATGGACAGATTTGGATGAAATTTTCAGGGTTTGTTGGAAATGGGATAAGGAAGAAATGATTAAATTTTGGTGGTGATCGGGGGTGGGGGGGCCCCCGGGGGGGGGGGCCACTGATCGTTAGTGTGCAACATAACCCAAAAAGTTATGGACAGATTTTGATGAAATTTTCAGGGTTTGTTGGAAATGGGATGAGGAAGGAATGATTAAATTTTGGTGGTGATCGGGGGTGGGGGGGCCCACGGGGGGGGCCACTGATCAGCCTTGGCGGAGGTCTGCGCTCTCCGAGTGCTTCTAGTTTGTTTGTTTGTTTGTTTGTCTGTCCGTTAGTGTGCAACATAACTCAAAAAGTTATGGACAGATTTGGATGAAATTTTCAGGGTTTGTTGGAAATGGGATAAGGAAGAAATGATTAAATTTTGGTGGTGATCGGGGGTGGGGGGGCCCACGGGGGGGGCCACTGATCAGCCTTGGCGGAGGTCTGCGCTCTCCGAGTGCTTCTAGTTGGAATTTTACTTGACCTTGTCATTAAGGCCTTCATCGGAATCTTTTTTTCTTTGCTGAGAGAGCATTATTTTTCAAAGTGTGCAAACCTCAATATATGACGGCCATGTACAGATGAACCTCGTTTTGCACAATCCTATACGAATAGTTACCTCCGCCAAGGAGGTTATGTTTTTGCCAGGGTTTGTTTGTTTGTCTGTCCGTTAGTGTGCAACATAACTCAAAAAGTTATGGACAGATTTTGATGAAATTTTCAGGGTTTGTTGGAAATGGGATAAGGAAGAAATGATTAAATTTTGGTGGTGATCGGGGGTGGGGGGGCCCACGGGGGGGGGGCCACTGATCAGCCTTGGCGGAGGTCTGCGCTCTCCAAGTGCTTCTAGTTTCTATATTATTATGTTGTTATTTTACTGGTTCGGCCCACTGCAGATCAAATTTAGCTGAATGTGGCCCTTGAACTAAAATGAGTTTGACACCCCTGTGTTAGCGAGCTCTTTTATTGGAAGCTCCAGGGATGAGTCTGGATTCAGATCGGTCTCAAAGTTGACAAAATTCATTCAGATCACAAATGAGATGGACACTCAGCACTGAGGACCCAAAGACAATGAGCCCCGAACAGAAGATGAATTGTACATTTATTTCTGTATGAACGGGTTCACCCGTACAAATGGGAAGGTCTTTAACCCTTTCATGCATAGGTCACTCCAGTGGACAGTTCTTCTCCAGCTGTTCTCTTGTATATTCATGGGTTTTGACGTTTTAGTTCCATATCAGCCAACACAGTGGACACTTACTTACTTACTTAATCCCACAATACACTGACATTCAGACCATTACTGTAACTTTGCTGTTCTTGATAAACCTGATCTGCACTAACATCCTTAAGTGTAAATCAATTGTTATTTGTTAGACAAGAAGTTTTTTTTTTGCATATTATTTCCATGAAGTGACTAATTACTAGTATTAGAATATGTTAAAATGTGAGAAGACATCAGATTAGCAACATTAAAAATGTTTTTATTTCATTGTTTTCATATCACTTTCTGATATTGGGTTTTAAACATGTTTCTTTACTTCAAAAATTTAATGCACAGATATTTTTGTAACTCCATAAAAAAAAAAAAAAACTCAATTGCATTGTCTTTTTTTCATGCCTAAGGAGGAATAAAAACACTGAAGAAAAAAATCTTGACTAAGGTTCTCACAATTCATGCATGAAAGGGTTAACTTAGCGTTATCTAACTGGATCAAGCAGATGTGGGGTCTCAGCTCTAAGTAAACTTATGCCAACAATAAGTTTACCTCTTATCACCTACAGTATGTTTGACAGTACTATGTGTGTGAATGTGTGTGTTTAGACGTGTATCTAAAGGAGGAACAGAAGATAATTAACTCCTATGCATATACAGATGTCTCCTATCTTAACAAACTTAACATACTGACAACATGTTTAAACTAAAACAGGGTAAAACATAAATCTGGACACAAAGAACTCATCACTAACGTTATTGAAATAAAACAAATTAAACAAATGAATTTTATGTTGAAACATTAACTAGTAACTAATAAAACAATCCATCCTAATACTTCAATATCTGAATTAAAATAATATTTCAGTTGCATTTATTTATTTATTTTTTTCTCTTAATTTTATTGTTTGATTTCTGTACAATACAAAACAAACAAATATAAGGGACAGTTGTTGGTAAAAACTGAGGCACTCAGAGTAGGGCTGAAATTAAAAAGCCTTTATTAAAGCATGGCCAGACAAATGGCCAGCTGAGGTGGCTTGGGCATCTGTTTCGGATGCCTCCTGGACGCCTCCCTGGGGAGGTGTTCCGGGCATGTCCCACCGGGAGGAGACCTCGGGGAAGACCCAGGACACGCTGGAGAGACTATGTCTCTCGGCTGGCCTGGAAACGCCTCGGGGTCCCCCCGGAAGAGCTGGAGGAGGAGTCTGGGGAGAGGGAAGTCTGGGCATCCCTGGTTAGACTGTTACCCCCGCGACCCGGCCCCGGATAAGCGGTGGACAATGGATGGATGGATGGATGGCCAGACAAATAAAAAACTGAGCCGACGCATTGCGGCCTATGGGCCTTCATCAGGGCTGATATAAGAAGGCCGCCCATATGGATCCTCCTATATATAGGGAGAGGTCACATGACTGAGCGGACCTTATATACAGGGTGTATCAAAAAAAAGTAGACTGTCCAAAAAGTGCCCATCAAATTTACAAGTGAATGTTTTCATGAAAGGTCTTTGTTTGCCTATGTTGATATGGACGTCCTGCATCTGTCCATACCTAAATTTATTACATAACTGCATGCATGACTTCACACGGGCCCTTTTTAAGAGGGGGTAAAAAAATTTTTTCCTCCAAAAAATTAAAGGGTTAAAATTGGTTGAAAAGCCTTAAACTGTGGTGCAATGCGTGATTCTTTGGTTTTCTCCACTGCAGTACCCGGATTAACCCTTTGTTTCCTGTCAAATGTACACGTACACTGGGGTGAATGCTTTTCATGTGCTTTTTGAACATGCATTTGACGGTCTGGATCGGTCTTGTTGGAAGTGGTTCAATTGTTGGACCATACTTTTTTCGCAACAACATCAACGGCGATGATTATCTCCGAATGTTGAATGAACACGTTGTTCGTTCTCTCCGTGCAATGCCAAGTTTTCATCTTCAGCAGAATGGTCAACTGGCACGTGCTTGGTGGGCACAAGATGGTGCTCCCCCACACCGGAGAAGAACGGTAACGGATCAGCTTACAGAGCTTTTTGGTGACCGTGTCATTGCCTTGAACCGCCCAGTGGAATGGCCCCCCAGGTCTCCTGACCTGACGCCCCTTGACTTTTTCCTCTGGGGACATTTGAAACCCAAAGTGTATGAGACACCACCACGTGACCTTGATGACATTGAACAGCGCATCAGAGCCGAAGTGGACATCCTGCGGCGAGACAGAGGAATGATCAGGCGAGCAGTGCAGGACATGATAAGGAGAGCGCAAGTGTGCATCCAAAGAGATGGAGGTCATGTCGAGGACTAAGTGGACAAAAACAGGGTAAGTAAGTGACTTATTCCTCGTAATGTGCACCTAATTAACCTTCTTTGGGATGCAGCTGGGTAGTCATTACTTGCTAACCATGGTGTTACTTTCAAACACATTCCAATTCATACCCATTGCTCAAGTTTACCTGACAAGAAACAAAGGGTTAATCCGGGTACCGCAGTGGAGAAAACCAAAGAATCACGCATTGCACCACAGTTTAAGGCTTTTCAACCAATTTTAACCCTTTAATTTTTTGGAGGAAAAAATTTTTTTACCCCCTCTTAAAAAGGGCCCGTGTGAAGTCATGCATGCAGTTATGTAATAAATTTAGGTATGGACAGATGCAGGACGTCCATATCAACATAGGCAAACAAAGACCTTTCATGAAAACATTCACTTGTAAATTTGGTGGGCACTTTTTGGACAGTCTACTTTTTTTTGATACACCCTGTATAGGAGGATCCAAATGGGCAGCCTTCTTATATCAGCCCTGATGAAGGCCCATAGGCTGCAATGCGTCTGCTCAGTTTTTTATTTGTCTGGCCATGCTTTAATAAAGGCTTTTTAATTTCAGCCCTACTCTGAGTGCCTCAGTTTTTACAAACAACTAGTACTCGGATCCCAACGCTGATGAGCACCAGAAGCTAGGAAAGAAGACCAATGATACCCACGCAGCACTCCAGGCTTGTGTTTTTTTTATCTAAATATGAGGGACGTTTGGGATACATTGACCATAAAAAAACCTTTGTGACTAATGTGGTGGAAAATTTACTTCTATACTGCTGTCTTGACTAGGTTCATCTGGGTTCATCTTCTTTACTGCTGTTTATTGTTACTTTGTGTGTGAAATTCACAACTGCATAACACCCTGTCCCAGGAAGAGAGTTCTGGCCTTGATTGAAAACCCAAACACCTAAATGTCTGAATGTGTAGATAGAGGATGGCGCCTGTACTCCAGATAGGATCCAGGTAAGGTTAGGGTGAAGAGGTCACCATGACCTCTTCACAGAACAGAGAGAGAGGTGTATGGAGTGGTACGACGTACGTAAGGAATGACATCATAGCTTGAGGGGGTTGGATTTTGGTTCTATATAATCTTTAGTTTTCTCTTGTTTAATCAGACTCACTTACAGAGCTTCTCTGTGAATGACTTCTCAAATAAATGATCATTTATTTTAACTCTAACTTTCTCTCCTCTTCTTTGAGTGAGTGGTCAGTTGAACATTTCCACAATACTAACAAAAGGTTTAAGTAATCTGACTGTTGAAATGAAAAATGTCCATTTTTCCATTTATCTTGACACTGCTCTTCTTTAGTTTTCAATCTATGGATCAGAATCTCCATCTCAAATATTCCATTAGCAATTCATATCCAGTCGTTAGTTGTAGGAGGTTGTAATCTGCACCATTTTTTGGTAATAGCCTTTTCACAGGCTGCTAATAGTATTTTAAACAAATATCTATCATTTTTTCTTACATTATAACCAATAATAAATCCAAAACACATCACCAAACATGTTTTAGGGATTGCATAACCCAATATCTTAACAATTGTTGAATATACATTATACCAAAATGAGTAGCATCTAGGTTTTATTGAGACAAAATGAAAAATAAATCAGATTTTCTATCCTTACTATTTAATATTTTCAATGCACAGTTTAATAAAGTTTTAAAAAGGTGTAACAATAACTCCTGTATTTTGTTTTCAGCACTTTTTTTTTTTTTGCCATTTGGAGGTTTTAGACTCACCGTTAGACAACAGAAAAGCCTTTATATGTTTTTCATTTATTCCATATATTGTGCAAATAATATCTTGTTCACACAGACACAACACTTTGCTTCTCCTTGTGTTCAAGACACTTGGATAAAATCATTCTCCAGTTTCTACTCAATAGAATAATAGATAAAAACACCGCATTTAGGATTGTTCAATATGGCTAAAGTATCATTGAACAAACACAATCCATGATTTTATTGCCTCTATAAAATGTAGGTGAGTTACAGTTTCCCTTGCAGCCAACTTTGTGTCTGTGTTGCTGTTGTATCTGAATAGAATCCCAATTTCATCAGAACTTTGCACCAACATTGTTGCAATAGTTTGACAAGTTCTGCACTCGTCCACCAGTTCCTACCTGTACATAAATGTGACTCAGCACACAGTCTCTGCGGGTTTAAGGAAGTCAAATTTATAACTTTTAAAGACATTTATCAAAAAAAAAAAAAAAAGACTAGCTGCAATTCTGTCTGTGTTGCCATGGTAACGCTACGTAACACTTGTACTAGTGTATACACATTGTATACATCTATATAATCAGAAGAACATCAGGTAAAAGCTCAACAAAACCAACTGTCAGTCAAAAGAACACAATCCAACCCACAAGCACTTAAACAGACAAATATGTAAACCAGTCTAACAGTCTGAGACCAGAGTATGGCATGAATAATTTAAAAACACAACAGACTAATGAGACAAACACTGCAGCGCTAGGCTAACACTAAGCTACACTGGTGTATTAGGGCCACATGAGGAATAAAAAACCTTGTCACTACAAGAATAAAGTCATAAAATATCGAGATAAAGCCCAAAATTTTATGAGAATAAAGTCGAATACATAAGGAGTCATAATTTTGTGAGAATGAAGTCATAATATTATGAGAATAGTGTTGTCATATTTTGAGAATAAAGCCATAATATTATAAGAATAACATAATTTAAAAACAGGCGAGAAAAATTTCATAATTTACGAGAATAAAGTCGTACCCACTCGTCGCATAATGGAGAACTTGGAATATTTTATGAGGTTCTACTTTCATTTGGGGTTTACTACTACTACTACTACTACTACTATTAGAGGCAAATTATTTCTCAAAAGATGACAGAAAAATGTGAAAATTAGTAAAAAGGTTACATTTATGTTCCTTTAATAAATCATATCATCAAAATCAGAATTATCTCTCCATAATGTGACCTTTATTTTTGTTCTTCTAGGTCTCATTCAGTGAATTGTAGGTAGAGAAAAAATACTTGTATTGTTGAATCTGTTTAATACGACGACGTATTAGGGTCACATAAGGAAATAAAAACACTTGTCACTACGAGAATAAAGTCGTAAAATATTGAGATAAAACCCGTAATTTGATGAGAATTAAATAAAATACAAAAAGAGCCATAAGTTTACGAGAATAAAGTCGTAATATTGTGAAAATAATGTTGTCATATTTTGAGAATAAAGCCAAAATATTACGAGAATACCATTGTAATTAAAAAAACAGGTGGGAAAAATAATGCTAATAAAAAATAATAATACTTGTTGCATAATGGAGAACTTGGAACATTTTATGAGGTTCTACTTTCATTTGGGTTTACGCACAAAGGCCAAATACGAAGCCTATTAGCCCCGCCCACCATCAACACACACCTCCTCTGTAAAACTCTCTGGTGTAACCACCGATACTCCTGCAGCCGACCACCTCCAGTCAGGTCCTCCTCCAGAAAAGAGGGAATTTGCTCCATATCTGTTCAGTTTTTACGACAAAACAAACCCAAACGTGTGCAAACTCACTTCAAAGTCCTTCTACTACTGATAATGTGTTGATGGTGGGCGGGGCTAATAGGCTCCGTATTTGGCCTTTGTGCATAAACCCCAAATGAAAGTAGAACCTCACAAAATGTTCCAAGTTCTCCATTATGCAACGAGTATTATTATTTTTTATTAGCATTATTTTTCCCACCTGTTTTTAAATTACAATGGTATTCTCGTAATATTTTGGCTTTATTCTCAAAATATGACGACATTATTTTCACAATATTACGACTTCATTCTCGTAAACTTATGGCTCTTTTTGTATTTTATTTAATTCTCATCAAATTACGGGTTTTATCTCAATATTTTACGACTTTATTCTCGTAGTGACAAGCGTTTTTATTTCCTTATATGACCCTAATACATCGTCGTATTAAACAGATTCAACAATACAAGTATTTTTTCTCTACCTACAATTCACTGAATGAGACCAAGAAGAACAAAAATAAAGGTCACATTATGGAGAGATAATTCTGATTTTGATGATATGATTTATTAAAGGAACATAAATCCAACCTTTTTACTAATTTTCACATTTTTCTGTCATCTATTGAGAAATAATTTGCCTCTAATAGTAGTAGTAGTAATAGTAGTAGTAGTAGTAGTTGTTGTTTATTCAGTCGTTAATTACTTAAACCAACTAACAAAAACCAACATATCCATTGTTCCATATACAATGTGACCGAAAAGGTTTAGGCTGAAGTACAGACTTATTTTGCTTAACCCTCTTTTCAAGTAACACAATGTTTCCACATGAAAACAAACCAATATGTTTTTTTTTTTTAAATGTAATCATTGCTAAATATACAAAAGAAGAGAATACACAATTAATTTTAATTCAGGTAAATCACGTCCTTATCTCGACTACCAATGTTGATCCTAGTCTTTTAAAAAAAATATTTTCTTTAGTCAATCCTGAACTCTATATATTTGAATAATAGTTAATTTGTACATCTTTTAAAGGTTTTAATTGTTTGAGACTGTTTGAATCGAGCTTCCAGGTAGGGGTGTAAGAAAATATCGGTTCTGCAATATATCGCATTATTTCATTTCACAATACTGTATCGATATTAAAAAGTACAGTATCGATATTTTTATGTATTTATTTAAATGCAGATACTGTGGATTTTCATTTTTGTTTTTTGTTTTTCGTCATTGTTTATATCTTATTGATTATTATTTAACCCTGTTTTATTAAATAATTATTTGATGCATCCGAAAAGCACTTTTTTACTGTTTTTACTGAGAGTGGCAGATGTTAGTTCCTTTGGAAACTACGAGATTTAGAAAAATTTTGTGATATAGCGTTAGATCCTGTTGTGATCAAATAAAAATGTGTTTAGTATTGGTGCATATTTCTGGTGTAATTCAATTCTTCCAGGAAATAATCTTTAAAAAAAAAAAAAAAAAAGAAAAAGAAAACAAACCAAAAAAATCGCCTTTTTTAACAGTATCATGATATATTGTGATATATCATATTGTGATCCTTGTATTGTGATTTGTATTGTATCGCCAGATTCTTGCCAATACACAGACCTACTTCGAGGCCGTTCCAAAGATTAACCCCTCTAACGGAAATACATCTACTTTTTTATTTGTTCTTAGCTTTTTATAGCTGAGACTATACTGACTTTTCCTAGAGAAATAATAGTGTAAAATGTTCATGTTCTGCATTATGGTTAAAACCAAGAGTCGCTTAAATAAAAAATAAAAAAAGACTCATTACGGTCAACTTTAAAGAAATGAATCAAACAAAACCCACGCTGATTCCTCCTCTCAAAGCCATCCTACATCTCTTCATTATACATACGTGTAATTAGGAGATCTGCCACGTTATTTTCACTGATACTAATTAACAGTTGTTTCAATTGGTTTCAATCTGCCGCCTTGAGCTGTTACTCCACAATGACAAACAATTATAAGATAGAAAACACGTGCTAAATATAGCATGAAGGGAGTTAGAACGCCACAAGAAAAGAAGGAAACGAGGCCACTAAGACAAACAAAAATGAAGGAATAGAAGCGATGGATGAAGAATAGATGAGGGTTTGTTGGGTAATAGGACTGTAGGTGCCAAAAGGCCTGAGGTGGTTGGAGTCCGTGGCTCTGGGCTCGCTGTGGTCCGATGTAAAGTAGGCTAAAGCCCAACTTTAACTGGATAAAAATAGAAAAGAAACCCCGGGCGAGATGGCAAACCATGAAAAAGAAGGATGAATGAACGCCACGGGCTGATCTGAACCCCGCAGAGATACAGCAACCATTTACACACCGGTCACATGATCACACAAATCACAGCGCAAATAAAGAGAAGAGCAAAGTCTACCGAAAAGAACCTGAGCTGAGATCAGTCGCACTTTAAAGAATCCAAAAAAACGCTCTGATGAGGAGACAAAACAGCTACAGCGTCAGGAATAAAAGTCAAACTGAAGCCTTTGATGGTCGGCCGCTGCTAAATATCCCTGTTTTCTCTCATCTCTCCATCTCAGGAGGCCGAAGACTCAATCCGACACCCTTTACAAATCCTAAACAGATGTGAGGCTTTGTTCACGTCTGTCATCGGAGACTCCCACCGAGATCTTTTACATCCGACTGTTTCACATTCAAATGAGTCGGGACCGGATCGCTGAGCAATTATCATAATATTCCATTTATTGTCGGTAGCAGGTTGAAAGTGACAGCGCTGGTTTCTCCATTCTCTCTTTACGGCTGAAGAGTTTTCAGGTATATCTGCGAATGTCAGATTTATAATAATAAATTAGTGATGGACGGTAGAGATGGGAAACAAGATGGGAACTATTGGGTATTGTACCTGTGACGTCCGTCTGTCTGTCCAAATTAACCTTCACCAAATCATCTGATCTCCTTCCTCTTTGGCATAGGCACAACTTTTGGAAGCTTTTGGATGAGTTCTTCGGGAGTTGACCTTGACCTTAATTTTCAAGGTCAAATTGGGGTCAGTGTGTCAAATTTGGCCTTAGGGTGTATTCACACCTGCCTTGTTTGGTTTGTTTAAAGCGGACCAGAGTTCATTTGCTCCCTTAGTTCGGACCTTTTGGGCTGGTGTGAATAAAAACCACCGAACTCTGTTCCGGACTAAACAAGCGAACCGAGACCCAGTTGAAGAGGTGGTCTCGGTGCGGTTCCATACAAACCCTGGTGCGGTTCGTTTGAGGTGTGAAAGCAGCCCGGACCCGATCCGACACAGTTGGGTTTTTTTGTACCTAACGAGCTCCCGTCGTGTGTCGAGCATTATGGACAACAGAGTTTTACCAGAGAACCACTCAGAGTGAGAATAGGCTACGTAGCTGAAAATGAGCCGTGGTCAAACTTGGAGCTCGGAACAGACACGCTGCGTTTTGGACATCTGGGCAGATGTCCATATAACACAGCTGCTAGAAAGGACACATAAAAACTCTGACGTTTGCAGCTTGTTCAGCAAGAGAATGATAAGGATGACAGTTAGATTTGTCTGTTGTGCTTGAAAAGAAAAAATAATAAACGACTTCATCACCCCCAGTAAACTTTACCTGCGTTAAGGAATTCTGTGCCTGGCTAAACTGAACGGTGATATAGGATAGATACACATAGGTCAGCAGTGCGGAGCACTAATGCTTTTTGATAACAGTCTTTTCATATACTAGCAGAATTCCAACTTCATACCTGTTACGTCTTGCGTGAATAAGAGCAACAGTCACAACATGATGTGCACACAAGTACTGTCCTCCGTAGCTGTATGGCCCTGTGTCTTCGTTAGTAAGAAATGAATTCTACAATATTGTAAACCTGACGTTGCATCAAACGCTCTTGCTGCTCAAACACTTGTGCAAACACCTGCATCTGTAAAAATCGCTATGACGATAACAAAAACAGCACGTAAAATTTCCATGATTCTCTCCTTTCACTTTGGACTGAGCGCTTTAATCAATACTGCTCATTTCTGTCCAATGGCGGAACGACCTCAGCACATGTGGTTTTGTTTACAGATGTTGGCCCACTTACAAAAATGTACAGTGTGAATACGAACCGCACCAAATTTAAAAAATAAATAAATAAAAATTTGGTCCGGACCAAAGCAAGTGAACTATCGGACTTTCCTGGTGTGAATACCCCCTTAGACAATAGCATTAATGCGATAACTCTTCACTGAGTCATCTGATCTCCTTCATGTTTGGCATTTAGATACAACTTGGGAAGCTTTTGGATGAGTTCTGTGGGTGTAGACCTTGACCTTCATTTTAATTTTCAAGGTCAAATTGAGGTCAACATGTCAAATTCGGCCATTGACAATGACATTAATGCAATAACTCTTCACCAAGTCATCCAATCTCCTTCATGTTTGGAGTTTAGCCATAACTCAAGAAGCTTTTGGACAAGTTCTTTGAGTTTCAACCTTGACCTTCATTTTAATTTTCAAGGTCAAGTTGGGGTCAACATGTCATATTTGACTTTTAACAGTGGCATCAATGCAAGAACTCGTCACCAAATCATCCGACCTACTTCATGTTTGGCAGTAAGGCACAATTTGGGAAACTTCTCTATGGGTTGTTAAAATGTCCTTTAAAATAATAACATCAGTAGGACAGTCAATAATCATGTTTGGTTTCTTTTTAAAGATATTCAGGCCGGAAGAGTCTTTAATGTTTATAGGGAGTGAAGAAATTCCTCCCCCGTGGTGGATTATCTGTGTATTGCATGTATCTAATTGTAAAAATCAGGTTTTTCAACAAAAAAACTATCACAGTGATCATGTAGAGGGCTTCAAAACTCATGTATCAAATATGATACGTTTGACATTAAAGGGTTAAATTTAATTTGAACCTGTAACCTGAACCTGAACCTGAAACCTGTAGGAACCCTGTGAAACAAAGTCACGCTTTAGACCTTTTCTTGTATATTTATAAACTCCAAAATTGTATGTGCAGTTACTAAAAGTAATTCCACCCACATTTTCTTTAATTTCAGCTTAATAATTGAAAGAAGAGGAAAATAACAAAGTTCACATAAAAGCATGAATACTAAATACACAAAAATGTGATTAAAAATGACTCACACATGGATAATTAATAGCAAAAATAAATCGTGATCTTTTCTTCTCCCCAGACAAAGCACTTTTATTGCTGAAACCTGAACTCCTACATGAGTCATGATGTGACCTGCAGTCTGTGGTGTCAAAGTCCAAAACTAAAGTTGCTCACTTCGATGATAAAATGGAGTTTTCTCACAACGAACAACAAATACATCTCAGTACAAATGTAACTGCAAACGTCTTGATATTTTGGTGATATTCAGTTATTCGACTTTTACTTAAATCACCAAGTCCCATGAGAGTGAAGTCTCTTTTTGGAAGTAGACCTGGCCAAGAAAACACCATTTCATGTAAAATTCATGAAATCAAGCAAAACAACAAAAACACATTAAAACAGACAAGGGAAGGAGAGTCCAACTAGTGGATCGAATTCCTCTGAGACGTGGTTATCGTCTCCTCTCTGACTCTTGTTGACAGTTTCCTGCAGCGTAGACGCATGAGTTTGATGTCATTGTTTTTGCACTGAGATACTGTCTGGAAAACATGTCACTATGAAAAGGATCATTAAGCTCAGAGACGGAGGATTTGAGGGACTGAACAATATGGAAACAATTCTTGGTTTCCGTCTCCAGTTTGAGGGGCGTCAAACCTGGTCAGCCGTAGCTTCTCTTCACTGTCATGTCAGTTATGTGTTTCATTTGCATAGAAAGGAACGGTTTATCCTCTGGAAGTTCACTATAGAGACAAAAGTATCAGTGTAGAATTCAGGTGTTTCTTTTCTAACAGGGGTCTGCGATACAAAACAATAATGACTAATGTAAGAATATAGTTTTATAGAATTTAATAATAATACTAATAATAATAATAATACTAATAATACTACTAATAATAATAATAATAATAATAATAATAATAATAAAAATAATAATAACTAGAAGCACTCGGAGAGCGCAGACCTCCGCCAAGGCTGATCAGTGGCCCCCCCCGTGTGCCCCCCCACCCCCGATCACCACCAAAATTTAATCATTTCTTCCTTATCCCATTTCCAACAAACCCTGAAAATTTCATCAAAATCTGTCCATAACTTTTTGAGTTATTTTGCACACTAACGGACAAACAAACAAACAAACAAACAAACAAACAAACCCTGGCAAAAACATAACCTCCTTGGCGGAGGTAATAATAATAATAATAATAATAATATTAATTCTTTATGGAAATATGGTGATTAATAACCAAAACAAATAAATTAATTGTCTTCAAACAGGAAACAGCATGATACATTTAAACAGGGATGTCACACAAGGGCCAAAACTGTAAAGTGTACAAATTACACCAACGATATTAATATCATAATAATAACCTATAAATAATAACTCTCAATGTTCTTCTTGGTTTCATGTGAAAAAAATATTACATTATACTGGGGATTTCCGATAATATTGGCCCACTGATATTATCGACCCGATATCGGCATAAAAATGTAATGTCGGTGAATATCGTTATTGGTTTTTTTGCCTATCATTAAAACCGATAAAATAATGCCTTGATTTCGCCGGCATTTACTGATGCGTAAATGAAGCATTGTTTGTAACTGAAAGAAATGTGCAGTTTTCAAAACTGTACAGTAGAGTTGCCACACTGTAATAGACTCATGGAGGGAGGGAGAGAAAATAAATAAATATGGCATTTTTTCCACAACTTAAGTTGAAGTATGTATTCTTTGCACAGACAGTGTTTACATTTTGAAAGCCTTGTTGCATTTGAGAATGCATCCAATGGGGCATCACAATAAAATTAGGCATGATGTGTTAATTCCATGACAGGAGATATGTGATGTTACCTAGAATTAGTTTAATATCCCACATATATTGGCAGCGATATCGGTAGATATTGGAATCGGAAATTAAGCGTTGGACAATATCGGCATATCGGTTTTTGGCAAAAAAGCCAATATCGGACATCCCTACATTATACCTATAAATAATGACAACTCCAAATTTTTGTCTTTGTTTTACTGCAAAAAAGCACAAAATTATGATAATATTTGCCATAACAAACTATCCTTTAACAATAAAATTTGAACTTTAAATGTCTGAAGAAAATTAAGTGTAAGTTTAACAGTATTCTGCCTGTTACTAAACGTTTTGTGCCTTTGTAGATCTGGTTCCTAAAACATGTATATAAATGATAAGTTGAGGAATAAAATTGTTAAAATTGCACTTAATTTTCTTTAGAAATCTCTTTTTTTTTTTTAGGTTATTCATATTCACTGTTTTGTTTTCAAAACACAGTAATGTACCGTCAGACAGTGAACTTTAATTGATTGTCATTCCAACATTTATTTCAATATAAAGTAGCTCCTTATTTTGGATAATCCCTTATGGTCCAACTAAAGTAAAAATGAATTGAAAAGTAGAAATGTGGGTCATTTAACAAAACTAATCTGTCAAATTGTCTCTAAAACAATTGTACTTGGAACCTCTCATCCATTTTCACAACTTAACAAACATCACCGTCAACTGCTATCTTATGCACTTATCGTAGCAAAAAAGCTTATTTTGTCGTTCTGGAAAAAATCAGAAATTCCTTCAGTTAAATTATGGTTGGAAGAAATGGTTAAACTCTCTCACTTAGAGAGAATCCAGTTCTCATTATTAAATAAACTACACCAGTTTATTGAGATTTGGCATCCTGTTCAACAATAAGTTGTTAACTCAACCTGAGTATAATTACAATTTATGTGGCCTCTCTTGGTGTGATATGTCATAAGTCCTGGGATGGGATGGTGGTGGTGGGGGTGGGAGGGTTGTTAAATTGTGTGTTTGTTACGTTTGCTTTCCTTTGTTGTATTTTTAGTTTGCTCACTCTTTGTATTTTTCAAAACATGGACGAATTGTAATGGTGTACAGGGTGGGGAAGCAAAATTTACAATATTTTGAGGCAGGGATTGAAAGACAGTGTATGACCAATTAGTTTATTGAAAGTCATGAGAATTTATTTGCCACAAGAAAATGTACATAATAGAAAATGTTTTTATTCTATGTGTCCTCCTTCTTTCTCAATAACTGCCTTCACACGCTTCCTGAAACTTGCGCAAGTGTTCCTCAAATATTCGGGTGACAACTTCTCCCATTCTTCTTTAATAGTATCTTCCAGACTTTCTCCTAATAGTTTTGCTCATAGTCATTCTCTTCTTTCCATTATAAACAGTCTTTATGGACACTCCAACTATTTTGGAAATCTCCTTTGGTGTGACGAGTGCATTCAGCAAATCACACACTCTTTGACGTTTGCTTTCCTGATTACTCATATGGGAAAAGTTTCTGAAAAGGTATGGATAATAGTGTTAGGTATGATTATGACATCAATATATGTTTGGTTTCAAAACAACTGACGTAATGCCCGCTGAGAAAAAACAACTAAATGTTCATTGTAAATTTTGCTTCCCCACCCTGTATGTCTTTGTAACTGACACTGAATAAAAAGACTGACAACAAATTGTCTCTAAAACAGTGGTCCCCAACCTTTTTTGAACTACAGACCGGTTTCATGCATGAAAATTTTCCGTGGACCGGGTAGAGGTGTGGGGGTTCCAATAACAAAAACCCTTTGTCAGTTCAGAGCATGTGATCTGAAACACTTACACAGTATATCAGACAGTTATAATGATTCTACAGTAGAATATCAACTCACCCTAATGCAGAACCAGTGGAACCCTGGACTTGTTTCCCTGCAACTAGATGGTCTCATCTGGGGCTGATGGAGACACACAGTCCAGGTGTGTTCTGTATATAAACTCAGCCACACAAAAATATGAGGTTGGAAACGGAAGGACTTTCAGGGCTTTTGTGGCGATATCCGCATATTCTGCTTTGACTTGAATCCAGAATGCACAGAAGTTTGAAGTTGTCTCAAACATGGATTGGTGTGTCGCAGCAGTTTGGAGGCGCTTGTGTGTCACCTGTTGGGATGAACCTGGAACTGAGGCAGGAATCCTGATTTTTCCTTCTAAATGCAGCTTTCTGTTCACAGACAGTCTGTGACCCTTCTGCAGCCTCATCGTTTCCTTGTTTCTTTGCAAAAAAGTTCTCCAGTGAATTTTGTTTTTGGCTCATTTCTTTAGCTTGTGTTTCTACTGACTCAGGAAATGGGCACCAGAGTCTAGCGCAGGGGTGTCAAACTCATGTTAGTTCAGGGGCCACATAAAACCCAATATGATCTGCAGTGGGCCGGATCATTAAAATAATAACATAATAATACATAAATAATATCAGTTCCAAAATTTGTATGTCTAATTTCTATGGTTTAGAGCGAAAAAAGTAAGATTATATTATAAAAATTTCTACATCTGCAAACTTTCCTTAAATAAATGTGGAAAAACATGAACAACCATGACCAAAATGAAATTTTTTTAAGAAAAAAAAGTGTAATTTTAACAATTTATGCCATTATTTGGTCTCAGCTTCTCATTTTTACATGTTCATTACAACTTACAGATCACAGTGGATCTACAAATGCACAAAACATTTAATAACAGACAGAATATTGGTACAATTACTCTTAAATCTCTTAAGACATTTCAGGTTGTTGATATTTGTTCAGGTTTTTCACATTTTTTTGTAAAAGGCTAGTCTGTAAATGTAAACATTTTTGTGTAATTTTACTTTTTTTACCCTAAAACAAAGAAAAAAATATGTGGTTTTCATTATTTATACTTTATTATGATCACATTTTACTGGTCTGACCCACTTTAGATGCAACTGAACTAAATTTATTTTGACATCCTTGATTCTTAATTTCTTCAGTGTAATTTTTGTATTTCACTAATTCATCCTGCGGGCCAGATTGGACCCTTTGGTGGGCTGGTTTTGGCCCCCGAGCCTCATGTTTGACACCCCTGGTCTAGCGGTTGTGAGGCGAGGGAGGAAACGGTCGCTTTTCAAAATAAAATATCTACAAGACTAATGGAAAAAATTGCTTTAATATTGACCACAATTTTTTTCTTTGCGGCCCGGTACAAAATGATCCATGGATTGGTACCAGTCTGGGGACCGGGGGTTGGGGACCACTTCTCTAAAACGTCCCGTCAGAGAGATTTCAAATACAGTGTTTTGACCCAAATGTAAATATTTTCATAATTTCATGTTATTACATTCACCAAGGAGGTTATGTTTTCATCAGGGTTTGTCTGTCTGTTAGCAAGATAACTCAAAAAGTTATGGACGGATTTTGATGAATTTTTTTAGGAAATGTTGATACTGGCACAAGGAAAAAATGACTAAATTTTGGTGGTGATCGGGGGGGGGGCTGATCTGCCTTGGCGGAGGTCTGCGTTCGCCGAGTACTTTTCTAGTTTTACATTCAAAGATAAAAATGTGGAGTTGTCATTATTTATAGGGGGTATTGGTATTGGTATTGGTATTGATTCAATTCATACCAAATTGGGTTTATAAGGTAGGTTGAAGTGATTTTTTTTTTTTTGATTTTTAAAACTCTTCCCACTTACTTTGTTTACTTTGTTACTTTGCTGTGCCTGGCACCACTTATGTTATTATTTGACTGTTCCGGCCACTTTAGATCATACTGGGCTGAATTAAAACCTCTACAAATCCTGTATTGTTGACCCACTATGATAAAAACAAAAGTATCATAATGTGGAATCCATCGTGTCAGCATTTGAACATTAGAATGAGCGTAAGTTCAGACGGTGGAATACTGATTGAGGATGGAGTAAAGTTGGTGCAGCCTCAGCACATGTGCAGCAGAGCTTCTGTACGCGTCCAAATGAATTTGAGCTTTGAAGCGTGTCGGATTCGTACAGCGTGCGCCTATAGGGGAGCGTGTGCATGTTGTGTGTCTGTTTGCGTGGAGGGGGGGTGGGGGTGTTCGGTCGACCTCGGGGAAGCGGCTGAAACATTAGGGATGAGAACGAGCCATCCATGCACAGTCTCATTTTCCATCCTCTCCCCTGTCAGTCTGGTAAATAATGAATCGCTGGAGTTAAGAGGGAAAAGTAACCTATTTTTCCTTCCTGTGTTTGTCTCTGGAGAAGTCGAACCGCGGTGAAGAAAGACGGAGCTCGGTTTCTCTGCGGATTCGACGCCGGAGCCGAGAAAAACTATCACACTCTTAAGTCCACGGTGTTGAAACATCTTTACTCTTAAAGCAGCAACTGCCTCCGTTCCCAAGAGTCAGCAAGTCATCAATTAATCAGTAAATGTACAATCATTTTATAGATGCACTATGATCAACTGTTGCTTTTTGGGATTATAAAGTAATTAATTAGATGATTTTATGCTGATTTTGTTGCTGGTTCGATACAGAAATATCTCAAACACCATGGTTTTTTAAATTTTGACCAGCGTTTGTAATTATTTTTTCATCTTTTATGACTCTGAATGTCAGTTTTTATGTCCTTTGACTAGGATGACATAATGAGCGTGTTATGATTGTTGTTATTTTACACAAATTTGAGGCTGAAAGTGCTCATGTTTTTGTAAACCTGATAATATAATTGATTATTTGTACAGTTTGTTTTTTTTGTTTGTTTTTTTTTAGACAACAAACATATCTGGTTATGAGTCCAGTTGTTTATCGATTCCATTATTGACTATTTTATCATTGTTATTGTTATTATTATTTATGGTCGGAGAAAACAACTTATTTTAAATACAATCCCAAGATGTTTAACTCCCAAAACCGCCATCGACCAAAACCATCTACTGATCTAAACTGTTTAATACCTGTTGATCCACTAATCCAATCGATACATGTAAATAGCTGGTGTAAAATAGTTCTTCATCTTTTCATGGTCATCAGATATGACCCAATTGGACGCTCAGAGGCTCCGTAGTTACCGTGGAAACACCGTCATCTTCTACAACATTGATTCACCAGTAAAACCCATGGAGTTGGATCAATGACAGTGGATGGACACACTGGGGTTATGTTCAGTTAATGACGGATTTTGGTGAAAAAGTGACTTTTTCTTCAGTTTTCTGTTTCTGACATAATAACCCTTTACTTAATCTTAGTTTTTATGGACATTTACATGATCAGTGAATTAAATATAGAGAAATAGGTAATGTTCCCTTAAAAATGCAAAATATAGAGCATAATATTACGATAAATAGTTATAAATCCCTTAAGAAAGGTTAAATATGGAGGAAAAAATCATTTGGGAAACAGCCATAAAAGTTGCACTGGGTTTTTATGGGTTAAACTGGAGGTTATAGTTTATAATATGTATAAACAGACATTTTTCTATGGTTATGTCACAGTCTATCAATGAAGTTCTCAGTCATTCTTTAACCTATGAAGACCCAAAACCATCTACTGATCTAAACTGTTTAAGACCTGTAGATCCACTAATCCTATCAATACAATTGGTGTAAAAATACAGGTATTCATTTTTTCTTGGTCATCAGATATGACCCATTTGGACATTCAGAAGCTCCGTAGTTACCATGGAAACACCGTCATCTTCTACAACACTTGATTCACCAGTAAAACCCATGGAGTCGGATCAATGACAGTGGATGGACACACTGGGTTTTACATTGAGTTATTGATCTCTTTGTTGAAACAGTCGCTTTTTCTTCAGTGTTCTCTGTTTTGATATCGTTAACTTTCAGTTTACTCTGAGTTTTTATGAACATCTACATGATCTGTGAATTGAATATTAGTGAGGTGACATTCACGAATGAATCAAATCTTTTGAACAGCTCTTTGAAATGAACGATGGGAACCGAGTCTTTGTAAAGAACCGTTCTTTTTTTTTTTAAGGAGGGAGTGTCCGATTGCCTGTCAATTTAGCGTCACTGGGGAGGCATTGGGCAAGAGGAGAATGTTCGAGCAGAAAAAAAAGAGTGCTTGTGCACTGTGCATGTCTTATGGCAGGAAGTTAGCAAAAAAACAACAGTTTGAAGCGTGAGGTGAGCATACTGGAGGAGGTGGAGCTGGAAGATTGGTCGAAACCGGAGAAAAGTTTGAGAGTGAGTGAGTGACCACCTGTGAGTAATGAGCCGAAGAAAAAGGAGGAGTATTTGGATGGATTTTTCAGAAAGAAAAGATGGACATGCAACTTAAGAATTGCACTGTAGTTCAGGTATTTAAGTAATTGCAGTGATTAATCACTGTTGTGTTTTGTGCAATTTTTTCCGTATGTTTACACACATTTATTACCTCCGCCAAGGAGGTTATGTTTTTGCCAGGGTTTGTTTGTCTGTCTGTCTGTTTGTTTGTCTGTCCGTTAGTGTGCAACATAACTCAAAAAGTTATGGACAGATTTGGATGAAATTTTCAGGGTTTGTTGGAAATGGGATAAGGAAGAAATGATTAACTTTTGGGGGTGATCGGGGGTGGGGGGGCCCACGGGGGGGCCCACTGATCAGCCTTGGCGGAGGTCTGCGCTCTCTGAGTACTTCTAGTTGTTCTTGTTTTGAGGAGAATAAAATGTTATTTCACAAGAAAATGTTTTATTTTCGTTTTCATTTTTAGGCTACAGACTAGTCCACATAATGTACCGTGATGTTTTTTTGTCAAATTCCAGCATTTGCCTAATGTCACCTCTCATGTCATGTATTTAGCCCACACATTTGAACTATTCTTTTTTACAGTAAGATAATATTTACTGCCGCGCCAATTAAACACCTTTAAAATGTCATATCAATCATCACATGTAGCCTATTTAGTCATTAAAACACTGGTGTTTCCAAAAAATGCAAAAAACATAAAAGAGCTGGTCTTTTGAACGGCTCTTTTCAGTGAACGGCTCCTGATTGAACGGCTCCCTTCAAAGAGCCAAAAGTCCCATCACTATTGAATATAAGGAAATACATGGTCTACGCTAAAAAAAAAAAAAAGCCAAAATAAAGAGGATAACATTCAAAGAAAATTGGTGATAAATCAGATTAGATAGGTAGAAATTTGGCATCTGCCTCAAAAGTAGTAGTGGGTCTTTATGAGTTCAACAAAGAAGAACATTTGAGTCATTATTTATGGGTTGTTATGATATTATTTGACTTGAGGTCATATTGGTCTGTTTGTGGAACCTGAACTCAAACCAGTTCGACACCCTTGACTGTTCATATCTTCAGTGTAACTTTTGCACTTTGGTGGTCCAGTTTTGGTCCACGGGCCACATGTTTAATCCCCCTGATTTAGTTCCTCTGTATGTTTGACAGTGTTACACTATGGGCCGGATCTACTAAAGGTTTGCGTGTATAAAAATGTGTGCAAACTCATTGCACACGCAAAAAAATGTACAAACTGATTTACTAAGAGTGCACACTAAGGGTTGTGTCTTTCAAAGTTGCAAAATAGCTCGACTGTATCCAGTTAGTATGTCTACCACAATGAATATGTAATATGGGGCATTTATACGCAACTGTGTGTGTGCTGGGAGGAGAAAATGTAAATATATTAATTTAACACACATAGTGATTTATCAAACCTGAAAGCAGTTTTACTGATAGAAAATACGTCTATATTTAACACGTCTCAAAGGGAGGTGCAAACGGAAGAGGAAGTGGTTGAAACAATGAAACCAGATGCAGAGAACACATTTTTCACCCTCCTGTGAACTTTTTTGGAATGATTCTTTCCACTTGATCTGACGATTGAGATTAAAAATATGCGTCTAAAATGAAAAATGAATGAATGAATGAGTCATGCAATACCTTCTATGACTAAACTTCTCCAACTTTACATTTCCGTGCATCTGGATCATTCAGCGCACTCTTACCATTAGTGCTGGTGTATCCCAGAGCAAGGTTATCGTTAACGAAAACTAACGAAATGACGAAAACTAGAATCGTAAAAACATTTTCTTTAACTGAAATAAATAAAAACTATAATTAAAAGAAAAAAAACCATAACTAACTGAAACTGTATTGTGTTTTTACAAAACTAACTAAAACTTATAAAAATTATGGATAAAATTCCTTTTGTTTTGGTCTTTGTCAACATCAGATTGAAATGAAGTTGATTTATTTCCCTCAAGCAAATTTTAGCTGCTGGCACTGTATGATATTTAAAGGTCCGTCACTTCTTGTCTCTTGTGGTTTAGAGTCGTCTTCTGGTCCCCACTCTAAATGGAAACATGGAGACTAAAGCTGGGAGAAAACAGCAGAGTCCTGTCTGGGATTTATTTGTATACAAGGGTGAAGAAGAGAAAAGATATAAAAAATAAAAAATAAAAAAAAACTAAGCATTTAGAAGATAATGAAAACTACTAAAAACTAACAAACTTGTTCTAAAAACCAATTAAAACTAACTGAATTAGAGAAAAAAAAGTCAAAACTAGATAAAACTAAACTATAATGAAAAATCCAAAACTATTAGAACCTTGTCCCAGAGCAGTTTAGCGTGCACAAAATCCTCATTTAAATAAGGCGGTCTGCAAGACTTTGCACCTATTGTAATTTGCACAACCCGCTGTTCAACCCCACATGCAAAATTCTAGATTGCACATTCAAATTAGTACACACAAACTGGGATCTTAGTAGATCCGACCCTATGTGTTTATTAAACCACCGTTAGAGTCTCCTAAAATAAGTCCGCCCCAGTCCTTTCCGTTGTCTTAAACCAGTAAAGTGCGTCTCCTCTCGTCGTTTCCGATTCTATTTTTAGAAGCTCTACCGTTTGATTGGAGCCGGAACGTTCCTCCCTCCGCTCCGCTCCGCTTCCCATCACTCGCTCTTATTGTTATTTCATTTTCTCATCGATGCAGGATCACAGTCAATACTCAGCTGCAGCGTACGTGGTCCCAGGGTCCGGTCTGGATCCTTTTATTCATAGCAGCTATTGTTGTGAGAGCCAATCCGGTGCCTATCCATCATCCTGACTGGGCCGGTGCTGCCCTGAGTGTGCAACAAAGACCCACAAGTCAACACAAAGAATTTAATCAAGTGTGGGATTGAGCGCCAGTACGTACACACAGGGTTTCACCTCCACAATCCAGGATTAAACTCCCACACCGGCTCCGTCTCCCAGGTATTACTCCACTCGGAGCTGTCGTAGCGACTCCCACGGTGTCGTGAGGAACGACGCTACATGAACGCCAAGTGTCACTTAAACAACAGGGGAGCTGAAGACCCCACCCCCCTACCCCCTACCCCCTACCCCCCAGCTGTTATCTGCAGAGGTGGAGAAGACTTCAGGAGGATTTGAGGAGTACAGGAGCAAAAACAATCCTACTCAAGTACAAGTACTCTAGAGTATTCGGCGTCTTCGTTAGGAATTTCTTCAAACATCTTCTCTGATAAAACTACAGGTCGGATTCATTTCTAATTTTATATGTATCTTCCTTGGGACAATGTCTACCAAGTTTGTTCACAGTTTTCAGAAATTTCGATTTTGGAATTTTTGACGAATTTTTTAAATATTAAAAATATACCTTTACTTCTAATGGTCCATATTTTGATGCTTTATAACATGTAAATGGTTACAGATATCAATATAGTTACTATTGATCACTGATAGAAGTCATATATGAATTTGAGTGATCTTCAAGGGTCAACTCAAAGTCACCAAAGTCTAGATTTCAACAATCTCCCCCGATGATGTGGCTTTCTTGTGATTATATCTACAAAGATTGTTGACAGTTTTGAGAAATTTAGGTTTTTGAATTTTTCATGAATTTTGTAACTCCTGTATTTTCCTATACTTAATTCAAATTCAAAGGTTATTAAATGAAAACAACTTCCTTGCGACAAAGTCTAAAAAGTTTGTTCACAGTTTTCAGAAATTTAGATTTTGGAATTTTTGACGAATTTTTGAAATATGAAAAATGTGCCTTTACTTCTAATGGTCCATATTTTGTTGGTTTATAACATGTAAATGATTACAGATATCAGTATAGTTACTACTGATCACTGATAGGAAGTCATATATCGATGGCCACAAAACAAAACCTCCTATCTGAAAAATGCACTGTTTGAGAAATTTTTAAGTATCTTGTTTTTTCATGCACAAAGTGCTGTGTAAAAAGTAATATAGCCCAACAACTATGCATTATTTATTGGGTTTCATTATCCGGTATCATTCTGCAAGAAAACAGGCAGTTTTGTTTAATTTTCTCGACAAAGTACATTTTTCAGATAGGAGGTTTTGTTTTTTGGCCATCGAATGGACTTTTATTTGGGTCTGTGACCTTTGACCTTGAGTGATCTTGAAGGGTCAACAATCTCCCCCGAAAGTACTGGTCGGATTCATTAAAATTTTTTACGTAGCTTCCTTGTGATAATGTCTACAAAGTTTATTCACAGTTTTGCAGATTGATGTCATGAAATTACGTTGTATGTGACGCCAGTTTATTGCATATGCCGTGCTATACATACGCATTTTCATCCTTTCGCGTGTTATTTAATGCCATTTGATGGCGTGTCAATGCGCTAGCCGCTAATCACTCACCCCAAACCATAAGCTAACCGCGATAGCCACTAACAGTAAACCTGACCCCCAACCGCTAATCGCATTAGCCGCGAATCGCGCTAATGGCGTGTTAGTTTACATGCCGTAAATATACATGCTGAAAGCTTATAATACTTACAGATAACACACCAATTAAAAGTGGCGTGTTATCTGTACACAATTCATGATATCACATTGCAGTTTTGAGAAATTTAGATTTTTGAATTTTTCATGAATTTTGTAACTCCTGTATTTTCCTATATTTAATTCAAATTCAGAGGTTATTAAATGAAAACAACTTCGTTGGGATAGAATCTAAAAAATGTATTCACAGTTTTGACAAATTTTGATTTTTCACATTTTTTATGAATTTTTTAACTATTACAAATTTGCCTTTATTCATAATTGTCCATATTATGATGGTTTATGACATGGAAATGGTTAGAGATATCAATATAGTTACTATTGAGCACTGATAAAAGTCATATATGGACCTGAGTGATCTTGTAGGGTCAACGCAAAGTCATTAAAGTCTAGATCTCAACAATCTCCCCCAAAGATGTAGCTTTCTTTTGGCTTTCTTGTGATCATATCTACAAAGGTTTTTGATAATTTTAAGAAATTTAGATTTTTGAATTTTTGATGAATTTTGTAACGCCTGTATTTTCCTATATTTCATTCAAATTCAAAGGTCATTAAATGAAAACAACTTCCTTGGGACAAAGTCTAAAAAGTTTATTCCCAGTTTTGAGAAATTTAGATTTTTACTTTTTTATGAATTTTTTTAACTATTACAAATTAGTCTTTACTTCTAATGGTCCATATTTTGATGGTTTATAACATGGAAATACTTTGAGATATTAATATAGCTATTATTGAGCACTGATAGGAAGTAATGTATGGACTTTCATTTGGGTCTGCGACCTTTGACCTTGAGTGACCTTGAAAGGTCAAACTCAAGGTCACCAATTTCAACAATCGAATACCCCAAAACTACTGGTCAGATTCATTTAAATTTTTGACACTTAGTTTTTATTAGTTATGTATCATTTGTCGTACAGAACATGACAAACAATGATCGACAACAGATAATAGTCACTCATTTCAAATTTTACTTGTATCTTCCTTTGGATAATGTCTACAAAGTTTGTTCACAGTTTCTAGAAATTTTGATTTTTAAATTTTGGACAAATTTGGTCCATATTTTAATGACTTATAACGTGAATGGTTAGAGACATCAATGTAGATCACAGGTGTCAAACATGCGGCCCAGGGGCCAAATGTGGCCCACCAAAGGTTCATTCCGGCCCGTAGGATGAAAGTGCAAAAATGAACCTTAACAGTTAAGGTTGTTAAATCCTTTTGGTTCAGGTTCCACATACAGACCAATGTGATCTCGAGTAAAAATAACAACAGAATAACCCATAAATAACGACAACTACAAACTTTCTTTGCGAAAAATTATGTGGAAAAAATTTAAGTAAAAAAAATAACATTACACTTTGAAAATATTTACATTTACAAAACTATTCTTTCACAATAAAATCCAAATAAATACATAAATAAAACCAATAATGAGCGACCCAAATTTTAACAATTTTTTGCCAGTTCTGAAATGTTTTGTGCATTTATGGATCCACTGTGATCTGTAGTTGTGTTTATAATAAGAGATGGAATATTGCAGAAACTGTTCAAATTTTAGTTCCAAACTCCAAAAATTTAACAATATTCTGCCTGTTACCAAATGTTTGTTTATTGTGTGTAATGTACATGTATAAATAATAAGTCGAGGCATAATATTGTTGAAATTGCACTAATTTTTCAAATGAAATTTCTGTTTTTTCAGGTTATTCACATCTTTTTTGTAAAATGTAAATATTTTCATTATTTAGTTGTTTATGTTTTGTTTTTGTTTTTGTACTAAAACAAAATGAAAAACTTGAATTTGTCAGTATTTATAGGTTATTAAGTCATTATTTTACTGGTCTGGCCCACTTGAGATCAAATTGGGCTAAATATGGCCCCTGAACCAAAATGAGTTTGACACCCCTGATGTAGATCTTATTGATCACTGATAGAAGCCATATTTGGACTTGTTGAGTTCTCCAGTGAAAGTACCACCCACAGGACTCTAACATAAAAACAAAACCAGACAACCTCACAAATTTAAGTTGTTATGGATTTTTCAGAGAACATGATGCTCAGATACAGGGACACTGGACCAGTTTTTACATCTGCGATCCAAAACCTGAGTGGACTGAGAGGATGTTAATCAGACGCTAAGTGGATATTTTGTTTAACGATGTGTTAAACAAACCAGAGGCTGTTAACTGGAGTTAGAGCATGCAGTCACATATAAATGTTGAAAGTTGACAGTAGTGAAACATCAGCAAACATCTGAATCTGTTTTTCCAGCTCATTCCCTCAGATGTGTTTCCTGGACTCCAGTCCTTTTATTGATTTTTCATTTCCATTAACAGCCTATAACTCCAGCGACTTCCTCTCGTCAGATCCCGGTTCTTATTGCCCGTTAAAGCTGTTCCACCACGACTTCCCGCTGCTCAAACCTCTGTTTTTAATGGTTTTATTACACAACAGCTAATGCGGAATAAAAGCAGCAGCGCCTCCACTGCGGCCGGACCGTGTTTTATGACTGTGCATTATTCACGGTGGTGATGGATGGATGTTTGGCGGCTGCTGCAGATGGAGGCTTCGGATGGGTTTCAGTGGTTCGGTGCTGAGCTAGCGTTGGCTGCAATTACGCAAATTCCTTTTCCATCCCAGTCTGCAGAGTAAGGACAATTAAACGCTTCTGATTCTGATCTTTTCTTGTAATGAGTCGATAACACCTGGTTTCATCACTCAACTCCAACTCTCTGTTTTTACAAAGTGACCTTAACTCCAGGTCTGTGTTAAAGTTTACACACGTCCAGTTGTTTTTGTTTTTTACTTCAAAAAACAGTGTTGTTGTTTTTGGTTTTTTTTGTTTTTAACACGTATCTTTATTAAAGTTTTAACACATTGCATATCTTTTCTGACATGAATTGGTAATATTGTGTGGGTCTCCCTTGGGCACAAACCCCCAGAACACCCCCCCCCCCCCCCCAAGACCACCTCTGAATTTTGAAACAGCATTGAAAGTAAATTACAAAATAATAATTGACAAATAATATAAGTAATAGTGACTTGAATACTTCTCAACATTCATTTTTTCATTTTTGTATATCTGATACTTAACCCTTTCGTGCATATTTGTCACTCCAGTGGACAGTTCTTCTCCAGCTGTTCTCTTGTATATTCATGGGTTTTGTTGTTTTAGTTCCATATCAGCCAACACAGTGGACACTCATGCATCATCCCATACACTGACATTCAGACCATTACTGTAACTTTGCTGTTCTTGATAAAACTGATCTGCACTAACATGTTGCAGCAAAAACCACTTGTTTTTGTTAGACACAAAGGTTTTGGGGTTTTTTTTGTTTTTTTTGCATGTTATCTCCATGAAATGAGTAATAACTAGCATAAGAATATGTTAAAATGTGAAAAAACATCAGATTAGCAGCATTAAAAATGTTTTAATTTCATTGTTTTCATATCGCTTTCTTACAGAAGAGGATTAGGGCCACTAGAAATTTTTTTTTTTAAAGTTTAATATATATATATAATTATTATTATTATTATTATTATTATTATTATTATTATTATTATTATTATTCTGAGAAAAAAGTCAGAATTCTGACTTTAAACTCCGAATTCTGACTTTTTTTTTTTTTTTTTTTTTTCAGAATTCTGACTTTAATCTCAGAATTCTTACTTTTTTCAGAATTCAGACTTTAAACTCAGAATTCTGTTTTTTTTTTCCTCAGAATTCTGATTTTAATCTCAGAATTCTGAAATTTTTCTCAGAATTCTGACTTTTTTTTTTTTTTTTTCCCAGAATTCTGACTTTGATTTCAGAATTCTGACTTTTTTTTCTCATAATAATAATAAGAAATACATGTTGGACCCTAGTTTATTGTATTTTTTTTCCAGTGGCTCTAATTCTCTTCCGTAGTTTCTGATATTGGGTTTTAAACACCCATTTCTTTACTTCAAAAATTAAATGCATGGACATTTTTGTAACTCCGTGAAGAAAAAAAAAAAAAAAAAAAAAGATCACATTGTTTTTTTCATGCCTAAGGGGGAATAAAAACACTCAAGAAAAAAAATCTTGCCAAAGGGTTCTCATATGTCATGCATGAAAGGGTTAAACATCAAAACATTAAAAAAAAAAAAAAAAAGGTATGGTCTCATATTGTAAGTTATGATGATGAGATATTAGGCCTTGATTCTAAAAATATTAGAAATGAATTCCATATCTTGTGGAAGGTGTGAGTGTTTCCATTTAATTGTGTATGTGAGCCTTTCCATAGCTATGCAGGATGAGAGTTCCACAATCCATGAATTCAACGATGGACAAGCAACACATTAAAACATCAGTGTTATTCTATTCTAACACTGAATATTTATACAAATTAACCCTCAAAGAACTGCAGTTATTTTTGTGGTAACTTCTAAATGAACTTTTCTCCATATGTAACCTTTCAGAAGTGATATTATTCATTTCAATTAGCATTTTTCCAGTGAAAGTCATGTATTTTCCTATATTTAATTCACTGATAATATAGATCATAATATAATATACATCATTTTCAATGTGTTGATTTTAGGGGCTGGGTCAGAATTTTAAAAATCATGCAAAAATGAACAACTTTTAAATTCTGACCAAGGTTCTAATAGTTTTGGATTTTTCATTATAGTTTAGTTTTATTTAGTTTTGACTTTTTTTCCTCTAATTCAGTTAGTTTTAATTAGTTTTTAGAGCAGGTTTGCTACTTTTTATTAGTTTTCGCTATTTCCTAAATGCTTAGTTTTAGTTTAGTTTTAGTTTTTTTTTCATATCTTTTCTCTTCTTCTCCGTTGTATTCATATAAATCCCAGACAGGACTCTGCTGCTTTCTCCCAGCTTTAGTCTCCACGTTTCCAGGTAGAGTGGGGACGAAAAGACGACTGTAAACCACAAGTGACGAGAAGCGACGGACCGTTAAATATCATATGATGTTGCTCGAGCGAAATAAATCACTTTCATATCAATCCAACACTGATAAAGACAAAAACAAAGGGAATTTTATCCATAATTTTTATATGTTTTAGTTAGTTTTGTAAGCACACAATACAGTTTCAGTTAGTTATTGTTTTTTCTCGTAATTATAGTTTTTATTTATTTCAGTTAACGAAAATGTTTTTTACAATTCTAGTTTTCATCATTTCGTTAGTTTTCGTTAACGATAATAACCTTGATTCTGACCAAATATTGTATTGTGAAAAATAATGCAACCTTTTATAAAATGAAGTCCAAAGTGTGCATAATATGTTTACCCAGATACTGAAAGTTTAATGAACATACATACGTAAATACATAACATTATAACCAGGGCTGATTTCCATTTTCTATATGTTTTCATACAGTATAAACATTAAATATGGCACATTCTTTTCTATAATCTACAGTAAAAGAGAATTTATATACTTTCATAAAGATGTGTATGTTGAATTATGGGATACTTGTCCAGCTTCTTATCACCAAACTCAATATCATTTATAGTGCCCAAGGAATTTGGCTGATTTTTTTGTTTTGCTTAATTCAAGATTTATTTGCTTTATTCTAGCAAAAAAATCTGCAGTTGAACAAGTGAAAATTATCTTGGTAAGATTTCTTGAAATAAGATTTTCTAGATCTATTGTCTGAAAATCAGTTCTTATATCTCACTGAAAAGTTCCTCTTTAGGTGATTTTGTTGTATTTTAAGTGTGATGAGCTATTTGGACTAGAAATGAGAAAAAGACACTTGGTAAGATTTAGATTCTTTGTCTTTGGAGGTGGAGTTTCCAGTCCTGAATATCTCTGACTGGTCAGTTCTTGCAGCATTTTATTTCAGCCCCCTAGTGGACGGGAGTAAAACAGCACACTGGAAAAAATCAAAATCTTACCGAGTGTATTTTTCTCATTTCTAGTCCAAATATCTCATCACACAGAAAATAAGACATAATCACCTAAAGAGGAACTTTTCAGTTAGACATAAGAACTGATTTTTAGACAATAGATCTGGAAAATCTGATTTGAAGAAATCTTATCGAGATAATTTTCACTTGTTCCATCGGCAGATTTTTTTGTTTAATTCAAGATTTTTTGCTTGAATTAAGTAAAAAGGCTGATTTTTTTTGCTTAATTCAAGATTTTTTTTTTTTTTTGGTTTGAATTAAGCAAAAAAAAAAATCTTTAATTAAGCAAAAAAATACATGAAAATATTTACATTTACAAAGAGAAAAATTTGGTGAGTATTTATAGTTTATTACCGTAGTATTTTAGTGATCCGACCCACTTTAGATCATATTGGTTTGAATGTGGAAACTGAACTAAAATGATTGTTGGTATCATAGTGTAATTTTATCATAGTGTAATAATCTAAGACCTGAACTTTAATCAACATCTACTTTATCATTTTTAAAAAGCATCTGAAAATAACTTTAATTCATGAAAAAATGTAAGGCTGTATATCACTTGATTTGTATTTGATGATTTGTAATGTGGATTACATTTTTATTGTTTTTACTTTAGTTTATTATTTCAGTTATATTGTATTTTTTAATTCTTTTTTTGTGTATTGTTCATTTCGGGGGAGGTATTCATATAAGCCTTTTTTTTTTTTTTTTGGCTTCTAACCTCTCCTGCACAATTTTGTTACTTGTCTGAATGTTGTTGTTTTTTCCATTGCTGTTTTTATTATGTGCAAATCAATCAATCAATCAATCAATCAATCAGTCAATCAATCAATCAATTTTTGCATTTCACAAATTCATCTAAAGGGCTGGACTGGACCCTTTGGCGGGCCGGATTTGGCCCCCGGGCCTTATGTTTGACACCTGTGCTCTACAGGGTGGGGAAGCAAAATTTACAGTATTTTGAGGCAGGGATTGAAAGACAGTGTATGACCAATTAGTTTATTGAAAGTCATGAGAATTTATTTGCCACAAGAAAATTTACATCATAGAAAATGTTTTTATTCTATGTGTCCTCCTTCTTTCTCAATAACTGCCTTCACACGCTTCCTGAAACTTGTGCAAGTGTTCCTCAAATATTCAGGTGACAACTTCTCCCATTCTTCTTTAATAGTATCTTTAAGAAAGTCGACATTGCTGTGTGATGTTCTATTGGTAGCATGTTCTAAAACACCCCAAATAGCAGAATCCAGAGGGTTTAGATCTGGGCTAGAAGGCGGCCATAAACATGATTCCCAAAAATTGCTAAAGTTGGATTTGTTGCTGTTGTCAATAAGTGTTTTGGTGTTCTTGTGTAAGATTTTAACTTCAAATCATATTTTACTGCATTTCTAACGGTCTTGTTGTCTACCTCAAGTTCAATTGCCATTTTTCTCATGGATTTGGTTGGATCCTTTAGGATTTTGGATTTGAGAGCTTTAATAAAAGCTTTGGTACGTTTTTTGTTGCTTCCTCCACTTCCAGACTTTCTCGTAATAGTTTTGCTCATAGTCATTCTCTTCTTTCCATTATAAACAGTCTTTATGGACACTCCAACTATTTTTGAAATCTCCTTTGGTGTGACGAGTGTATTCAGCAAATCACACACTCTTTGACGTTTGCTTTCCTGATTACTCATACGGGCAAAAGTTTCTGAAAAGGTATGGATAATAGTGTTAGGTATGATTATGACATCAATATATGTTTGGTTTCAAAACAACTGACGTAGTGCCTGCTGAGAAAAAACAACTAAATGTTCACTGTAAATTTTGCTTCCCCACCCTGTATATATTGTAGTATGTATCACAAGTTGTGTCTGCGAAGATTCCCCTTATCTGTAAATCAATCTTAATAGATTTGAACATTGATTTTGTTTCATAACTCCAATAGAAACAACTTCAAATGAGTTTTAACAGAGGGAGTTAAATATGCAGAATATTTCCTCATTAAATCAGGTGAATCAGGTGAATCACAGCGGTCAGGACCGTGAACTCTAACGGCTTTAAGACCAAACCCCACTAATCATTAGTTCTGTTTTGCATCCCATCAGATCTCTTGTTCCTGCTCCAGAAGGAGAAGACGAACAAACTGAAGTCATTTGTGAAATGCAGAACTTTACTGTTTCTTGTAGATTTTTTTTGTGTGTGTGTTGTTAGATCAAAAGAGTGTGGCGTTATTACTGAACATTTGGTTTAAAGAACCAACGCCTGCAGAAGTGATCTGTAATATCCCCCATCTGTTCATTTACCTCTCTTCATGACCTCAAAAACATGACAAATAGGATTAAAAAACTGAAGCCTCGTTCTATTTGATTAGAGAAAATGAAAAGGGACGATTACACTACATATAACATTCATCTGAAAAGTCTATTTGTGAGCTTCACACTTATCGATTTCTGCATTTAGAAGCGTGTAATAACTCACAACTTGAAGAGAATGTAGACATTAAAAACTTGATACCCCATTAGTCTGAAGTTTTATGAACTGCAGTGACCTCTAAACTCCAACCACAGGCTGGAATGGCCTCGCAGATTTGTAAAAACTATCCTTTAAAAAAATGGGAACTACCATGAACAAGAAAAATAAGTGCAATTTTAACAATATTATGCCTCTGCTTATCGTTTACACATGTACGTTACAACTTATAGATCAAACTAGATGTATATATGCATAAAACATTTAGTAACAGGTTGGTCAAATTTGTTTGGGTTATTAGATTTTTTGTGATAGTTTCACAGTTTATTTTGGTTTCTGGCACTTTTCCAGCTTTTTAGGCCCAAAAATAAAAGGTAAATGTAGACATATTCCCCCCCAGGATGGATCTAATGATGACCTCAGATTAACACAAAAAAAATTAGAGTCTTGCTCTGAGCCATCCCATAATCAATGAATTTTTTATCAAATACTGGGTCCAAAAATAGGACCCAAATATGGACATTAAATCTCCCTAGGTGTCAGTGCATTACATGTGAAAACATGTCTGTAAATGGTCTAATACAGACTATAAATACAGAGACTGTGTTAAATGTGTCGATCCTAGTGGTTTTTCTAATCCACACATGTGGGTTTTTCATCAGTCTCATTCCAGGTTTGGTGTGGAACCCATCGTGTCCACTGGTGTTACATACAGAACCTGCCCATTTAAACACATATAAATCGCGAGTGGTTTTGCAACAGCAGTCATTTTTGTGAAACACTCTGCCTTGAATATAAACTTCGATTCCCAAAATGTACCTGTGAGAGAATAAAAATGTTAAAAAAAATAGTACTGCATAATTTTCGTTTCCTTTGTACTGTGTTACATGCAGATTTTTGTATAAAAATAATAGGAAAAAATAGAAAAATGTGTTTTATCTGAAAAATAATTTCTCTTTTATCTCAGTAAATATTTCTTTTTAAAACAGACCTAAAGTGCTTCCAAACTTGCTTCATAACATTCATCTACATCTGGTTGGAATTTTTCAGCCCCATATCCTGTTTTTAGGACCAGTTTCACAGAAGAACCCAAATGTAAACATTTTCATGTAATTTTACTTTTTTTTTGGTAATTGTCTTTATGTATAGTTTGTTATGAATTATTGTACTAGTCCAACCCACTTGAGACTAAATAGGTCTTTAAGTGGCCTCTGAACTAAACTCTTATTGATTATTAATATCTTCACGGTGATTTTTGCATTTTTCAAATTCATCCCACAGGCCGGACTGGACCTTTGGTGGACCGGTTTTGGTCCGCAGGCCGTATGTTGGACACTCCAGCTCTACATCACAGCTGTGACTCTGCAGTATTTCCATTCATTACTAAGTCTAAGTCTAAACTTAGTCCATGCATCCAAGCTTTTATAATAAATCATAAATGTCTCCATAGTCTTGCATAACTCTCCAGCAGCTGTGTAAATCACACTCAGACGTCCAAGTACACAAACTGGACCAGCGGCTGAACACACTCAGGATCATTCATCAGTGAATTTTTTCATCAGCGGCAAAACAATATGTTACATAAACTGTTCAGGTTGATTTATCAGTCAGTATTCATTTGTAGAGCCCTTCACAACACCTGAAGTGACCAAAGTGGTTTCCAATAAAATCGAAGCATATAAAAATCAGTAATAATCAATAATAAAAACAATATAAAAACAATAAAAAATACAATAAAAACAAAATAAAATACATGTAATGTGTCACAGCATTATTGAGAGTTAAAAGCCAGTTTGAATGAATATGTTTTAAGCCTGGATTTAAAAAGGCCAGAGTCTGTGATCGTTCTCATGTCCGGGGGCAGCTTGTTCCAGAGCCTGGGCCTAAAGTTAAACCTAAACCTAAACCTAACCTCAACCCTAGGGCCCAGCCACAGAGAAGGTCCAGTCCAGTCTCCCCAGTGTTTGGACCGGCTCTGGGCCCTTCCAGTAAGAGCTGATTCACTGACCTTAAGGGTCTGTTTGGGTTCCACACAGATAAAAGTTCACACACGCAGGGCCTTTAAGAGCTTTAAAAAACAAAAAGTTCAAGTTGAAAATCAGTTCTAAAAGAAATGATGTTGTACGATAGCAGGATAAGTAGAACTGGTCTGCCACCACTGTCCATGTGTAAAGTACCATTTAATCATGCGTTGTGCAGGTAATAATTTGAGCCAACATGTGAGGCATGAAGGGAAGAGCATGTATTTGTTTGGCCTGTCAAGTATGATTAAATACATACAGCAGTAGTGAACTGTAGCCTTCACACTGTAGCATGGTGTGGGAGCAGGACAAATGTCATGGACGGCACCAGTGGCATAAACACCAGTGTTGGACAAATTACTTGGAAAAAGTAATTAGTTGTAGTTACTAATTACTTTTCCCAAAAAGTAATTGAATTAGTAACAGAATTACTCCTTCATAAATGTAATTAGTTACCAGGGAAAGTAATTATTGTGTGACTTTTTTGAAAAACCTTCAAATATGTAAAAGGAAACTGATTTTGGAACGTTTCACAGCCCGTTGCATAGAGGAGAACATCAGACAGGTACTGCAGACCAGGACTGTGGTGAGGCTGGGGTCCACCAGGGCCCGGCTGGGGTCCACCAGGGCCCGGCTGGGGTCCACCAGGGCCCGGCTGGGGTCCACCAGGGCCCGGCTGGGGTCCACCAGGGCCTGGCTTTTCCAGCACATGAATGCATATGTGCATTTATAGAAGCAGATGCTCCTCCAGTTAATCCCACATCTCTTTTTTCAGTGGCTCCTCCCTGACACAGCGGTAAATGTCTCCAGTCAGTCGGACTCACTGATAACTCCTCCCCTAAATTAGCTGTGCATGTAGCTGCGTTCAAGTGCATGGGGTGTGCTGGGACGACTCAAACTTGCAGATGTCTGCTGGATGGCCGGGCCTTGGGGCCCTCTTGGTCGGTCCCTGATCCTTGGAGGGAGTGCGGTTGCGGTTGCATGTGTGTGTTCTTCACCTCAGTCTGGTTGCCTGGTTCACTCTGTCACAGCAGATGAATGTGAACAACTGATGTTGTGTGGATTTGTTTCTGGTATTATTTGTGTGAACGTGGTATACGATATTTTGTTCATGCTTTCTTTTCTCATATTCATCATTTAATAGGTCTTATGTATGTTATTGTATTTTTTGTAGTTTTATTTTGTTTTGTTTTGTTTTCTCTTTCTTCTGCCCAGTTTACTCAGTTCTGGTTGTAGTTACTGTTACCATTATAATTATCACCATGATTGTTACTGTTTGTATTGTTGATACTTCCTTGTGAGGGTCTTT